>NC_081237.1:1697066-2038316 GCF_902713425.1 Acipenser ruthenus | reverse complement strand
TAGCTTGCATGTCACGTTCTACAAAAAAAAGTATCCCTTTCTACATTTTTCTAGTAACATGTAGACTAGTGTCCCCTCAGCTTTAGACAGACAAGACTTACAAATCATGCCAGATTCCAGAATAGATAGGCTCCAGATTGTAGAGGGGAGCACACCATTCATTTCAATAGGGATTGTAGAGAGGATCCCACCATTCATTTCAACAGAGATTGTAGCAGGGATTGTAGAGAGGGTCACACCATTCATTTCAATAGGGATTTGGTCGAGACCCAGAAGTCTTGCAGTTCAGAATGCCGGTATGTAGAGGGTCTGGATTAGACAGGTTTTACTGTACAGATGTTTTTTCCATTTCACGTAGGCACTTATTAGGGCCCGCTGATCTGATCCTTGGTGTCCAAGGTACAATAAGAAATGTACGTGTTTAAGTTCTGTTTTGTACATTCAAATTCAGATAAAGAAACCATGGCAGCTTCCTCTGTGTTAGACTGGCAATATTAAGCGTAATGTGAACTAGAAATTACAATTAGCAACTTATTATTGAATCGTTGCAGAATATGACCCAGGTAACTATGGATGGGGTTTAGCATGGCCTGAATTCTTGGCTCAGTCTTGACCATTTTAGTTGCACATTTTAACAAGGTGATGAGATACACGGCTGGGTCCATGACAGTGCAACATTTCCTCAGGTATTAGGGGTCATCTCAAAATGCTTATAACAGGTGCTGTTGAAGACAGCAGCCTGTTTTTTTTGGACACGGGGTTCAAAGCGACTTGGGATTTTATTAATCCTTTACTTTTTTTCTTGCTGTTTACGTCTCATCCGAAGGACGGAGCACAAGAATGTTAAGTGACTTGGTCAGAGTCACACACGATGAGTCAGTGGCTGAGCTGGGATTCAGCTGGGACCCTCCTGGTAAGAAGCCTCTGCTCTAACCACAATCCTACATATGATCTAGCCTGTTGCATATATCTTTGGGAGGCAACTACAACTGAAGAGCAGCACCTGAACTCAGGTGATAGCACTCTGACACAGATATCCAAAAAATAAGAAAGTGTTATTTGCAGATTACGCATTATAGTTAATAAGGTGATGCACTAGATTTTAGGATTTAAAACACTATTTGGAAGTAACATGATGACAGTTCAGACTCTATAATTCTTAGAGCCCCTCCACTACTTGTGCTCCCTGGGGTCAGTTGCATCATCATGATTCTCTGGGTTCAGCAAAGATCTCTGAAAAGTGGCTTGCGGATTCTAATATGGACCTTCTGACATCCAAATTCCTACTGATTAACCAACCCGTTGAGTAGCCACTAGGTGGAGTACACACCCTGTTTGAACCTGGATCCTTTTAAGAATCCAGTTAACCCCAGGAAGAACGAGCTGTGAAAATGTATTCGGGGGAATGTGCATGGAAAGCTTGAAATAACTGTCCTCCTATGCTGCCAATTATTTCCGTGGCTATTGCTTTCAAACTGTATGCAGCCACCACAAGGAATGACAGCACACTAATCAAGATGTATTGGTGTGCTACTTCAAATGCTCAGTACCTGATTTCATGTTTACAAGATAAATACAATATAAATAAACTTTTAACTTTAGAAGACACTTGGATATTTGAAGACGATATGTATGGCTCCTTTGAACAAATTGTTTACATTGTGTACAGATTTAGACAGCGTATTGGCATTCAATGAGAAGGGCTTGCTTTGTCAGCTTTACTCGTAACACTGGCAGCTACAATGTGTTTCTGTAACACTGCTCATACACTGCTGCTGTTCAGAGAGCAGAGCTGTACACTCACTCACTCACTATACACACCTTGGGTGCAGCTCTTGGATCCCGGTAGTTTTGAGGAGCTGACCCTTCAAAAGTCTGGTTCATTTATTATTGTGCTTTTTATATAAAATGGAAAATCAAAGTTGGCTTTAGCTGTGTGTGATCTGAGAAATGATGTGAAAGCTTAATTTGAAAAAGTACATTTGTAAGTATTTTTGTTGTGAGGGCTTCTGTCTTTGTATCTTTGCATTACTATTTGTAAATGAAATGTAATAAAAGTTCAATTCTTTTCGTCACACAGATTGTTTCTTGTTTGCTTTTACACACTGGTAATAATATACAGTTGAGGTCAAAAGTTGCCATACCCCAATGGAAATGTATAATTTCTAGAAATTTCTCAAAAACGAAGAATTTTAGGAACAATCTTTTGTAGCAAAAGTTTTGCTTTTGTGGATGAGGAAAAAGTTACAAGAAACAGATACAATTATTTATTTCGGCAATTTTTTTTGCAAAACTCAAAAAATGCTAATTCGAAATTACTAGAAATTTCAATATGATAATACAGAACCTAATTCTAGAAAAGCCTAGAAAATGCTGGATTGTAAGTGAGTATAAAAGGGTTAGGCATAGGATTGCTGTAATTACCAAATGTAAAAGTAAAGAGTAAAGAGCTATCTAAAGACCGTAGGCAGAACAGTATACATTGTCATGAAGCATTTGAGTATCCCAATTTCAAGTATTATTTCTATTATCAAGAAGTACAAGACTCAACGCCCCCCCTGAGTCTGGAAGAAAGAAAGTTCTTTCACTGAGAACCAGTAGAAGAATTGTGAGGAAGGTTAATAACAATCAGACATTGACTGCCAAAGATATTCAAAGTGAATTGGCTGCAAGTGGGACTGGGGTTTCCATTTCAACCATAGGTCGAGTATTGCATGGTGAAGGTCTTAATGGTCGCAGGCCAAGGAAAAAGCCACTCTTAGGAAAACGTCACAAGGACAATCGCTTAGTTTGAGTTCTGGTCAAATGTTTTGTGGAGTGATGAAACAAAAATTGAGCTATTTGGTCACGCTGATATTCGTTACGCTTGGAGAAAGCCTGGTGAAGCTTACAAAAAAAAGAACACCATACCTACTGTCAAGCATGGAGATGGTAATATCCTTCTATGGGGTGGTTTTTCCGCTAGTGGCACAGGAAATGTAGTTCCAATACATGGTAAAATGGATTCCATAGCATACCAAATGATATTGGCCAATCATCTGAAACCCTCCGCTACAAAACTTGGTTTAATGCTCAAATGGACATTCAGAAGAATAAAATTAAGGTTCTGGAATGGCCTAGTCAAAGTCCTGATCTAAATCTGATTGAGAATCTTTGGTATGAGTTGAAGAAGGCTGTGCATAAGAGAAGTCCTCGGAATTGGAATGAACTGGAACAATTTTGCGCTGAGGAATGGTCAAAAATCATTAAAGAATCATGCCAAAAGCTGATTGAGAAATATCCTAATAAATTAAAATAGGTTATTATTGCTAAAGATGCCTCAACTAGCTATTCATTTCATTTTCCTTGTTAGGGTATGAATACTTTTGAATTAGCATTTTTGGAGTTTTGCTGAAATAAATATTTCTTGTAACTTGTTTTCCTCATCCACAAAACCTACAATCCCTATTGAAGTGAATGGTGTGATCCCCTCTACAATCCCTATTGAAATGAATGGTGTGCTCCCCTCTACAATCCCTATTGAAATGAATGGTGTGATCCCCTCTACAATCCCTATTGAAATGAATGGTGTGATCCCCTCTACAATCTCTATTGAAATGAATGGTGTGATCCCCTCTACAATCCCTATTGAAATGAATGGTGTGCTCCCCTCTACAATCCCTATTGAAATGAATGGTGTGATCCCCTCTACAATCCCTATTGAAATGAATGGTGTGATCCCCTCTACAATCCCTATTGAAATGAATGGTGTGATCCCCTCTACAATCTCTATTGAAATGAATGGTGTGCGCCAATCCTCTACAATCTCTATTGAAATGAATGGTGTGCTCCAATCCTCTACAACCCCTATTGAAATGAATGGTGTGCTCCCCTCTACAATCCCTATTGAAATGAATGGTGTGCTCCCCTCTACAATCCCTATTGAAATGAATGGTGTGCTCCCCTCTACAATCTCTATTGAAATGAATGGTGTGATCCCCTCTACAATCCCTATTGAAATGAATGGTGTGCTCCCCTCTACAATCTCTATTGAAATGAATGGTGTGATCCCCTCTACAATCCCTATTGAAATGAATGGTGTGATCCCCTCTACAATCCCTATTGAATGGTGTGATCCTCTCTACAATCCCTATTGAAATGAATGGTGTGATCCCCTCTACAATCCCTATTGAATGGTGTGATCCTCTCTACAATCCCTATTGAAATGAATGGTGTGATCCCCTCTACAATCCCTATTGAAATGAATGGTGTGATCCCCTCTACAATCCATATTGAATGGTGTGCTCCCCTCTACAATCCAGAGCCTGTCTCTTCTGGAATCCGGCATGATGTGTAAGTCTTGTCTGCCTAAAAGCAATGGAAACCCAGCAGTGCACTCTGCCACCAGGTCCAGATTTTTTATTTATTTTTAAAGTTTAAAAGTAGTATTAAAAACACAAAAGCAAGATGTTGCGTATAGACTCGCGTGCCCCTCCGGCACCATGCTGAATTGTGCAGTTCTTGAACAGCAAATACAATATGTAAACTTCCACACAACGAGCTAGCGCTTGATAGAAAATGTGCTTTTATCAACAAAAAAAAGTGGAAAATTTACTAAAACAACACAAAAAGAGCTAAGTGACACGTTCAGATTTGCAAGGCAAACCGTTCGAGACATTCTGAGAAGATGCATTTGAAGCAACATGTAGACAACCTGAATGCCACATGCAGGTACAATAGGATCAAGTGAACGTCTTTCTGTGGGAATGGTTTAAACAGGATCGTGCGAATAACAGGTACAGATTTCATTGAGGCATTGTTGTGCTTATACTGTGTGTGTACAGTAAACGTTTTCTTTTTCTAAAGTGTTCAAATAGTTTTGTCATTTTACCTTTTTTTAGGTACAGTATTGGATTTTTTACTGCACAGTTTTCCGGTCCCAGGCGATGCTGGATTGGACACGTTTTACTGTAATTGCAATAAGAATCATTCACAAGGTTTACAAACATCATATAAAGGCAATTTGAAGACCCAGGTTGAAGCTAGTTAATCTCTAAACGACTGGGCCCGTTCTATTTCACACTAAATGATCCATTAATAACCATTTCATCTATCATCAATTAATAATTAAAACTGAAAAATGAATTGTTTATTACATTGAACGGGAAACCGTCATATAGCATTGTACAACAAAATATATTTTCAATTACAGTATAAGAAACAAACATTTCATTACATAATCTGATACAAACAGTTCAGTGAACAGGATAGAATTGGCAACAAATTAACCAGCAGCAATATACTAGCATGTTTAGTTTTAATGGTTTTATAACTTTGCCAAAAACGGACTGGTGAGTTGCTTAAAAATGCGATTGTAAAGGATTGGCAGCCTCATTCTGCCTGTCCAGTCTTCAACCCTGGAATTGGACCTGTTGAGTTCTGTATGTGTCAAAATCTTCAGGGAGGGTGTCTAGAAAAAAGAAAACATATTTACCAATATTGCAGATTTCAGCTATAGCAGCGCAGCGGTGCAGTTCAGTTTTTGTATGAGTTTGTTGTATTGCACACTCCTATGGATACCCTTGTATCGGTTCTTAGCACTACATTCTTACCTCGTCTGAGGAACTCCACACACAAGTGAACTCCTGGGCTCCATGTCGCTTGGGTCAGGAGAAACAAACTGATCTCTTACCCAGAGATCATTGTAATCTAATCCTTTTTAGCGCCAAAGTCAAGATACCTCCTCCCTAAAAACCTCACGTCATTATAGATTAATGTCCACATTTCTCCTCTCCTTACAGACAGTACAGGCGCTCGCATTTCTCCTTCGCTTGCTTTGGTACAGACCGTACAGGTGTTCGTGTTTCTCCTTCGCTTGCTTTGGTACAGACCGTACAGGTGCTCGTGTTTCTCCTTCGCTTGCTTTGGTACAGACCGTACAGGTGCTCGTATTTCTCCTTCGCTTGCTTTGGTACAGACCGTTGGAATCTGATGATTCCAACCAGGCTCAGCCTCCACAGCCTGTAGCCCCTGCGCTGGTTCCTGGTACCGCAACACCGATGATTGCACATGAGCGGATGCGCCTAGCCTGGTGGACAACGACGTCATCAACTCTGCCCCCGACAATGATGCTCCGGAATACTCAGAAGGTCATTCCACTCCTATACACCAATGCAGAGGCTGTTCTGAGATAAATTTCATCCTCTCTCAATGACCAGTACCGAGGAGGATGGTTTCCTGAGCATCATTGATGCAAAGGATAAAAAAGTGTTTGAAGGATTCCCCTTCCTTAAGGCTGGAGGCTGGTTGGGGCTGTATGGGAGAAATCTGCCTTCGCTGTGCAATGTCTTCCTGGAGTATATACATTCTACAGGGTGCCACCAGACCACAAGAACTCGCTTTTTAAACAGCTTGAGCTGGATTCCATCCTGGCTACACCAGCTGCGGGTGCCAGCAGGCGTTACGGTGTCACAGGAAACAAATCATAGAATACACGCTGCAATGCATCCCCGCATCCATCTTCATCATCCTCAATAATATGCATTATACTCTGAGAA
Source organism: Acipenser ruthenus (assembly GCF_902713425.1). NCBI lineage: Eukaryota > Metazoa > Chordata > Actinopteri > Acipenseriformes > Acipenseridae > Acipenser > Acipenser ruthenus. The sequence goes on along the minus strand of NC_081237.1, from coordinate 2,031,780 downwards.
CTACAGTAACTATGGCACGTGGAATCTCTTTGCCATGCACTTTGATTGGGATGCCAAATCCTGTATAAATCAATGCTGTACAATTTGGATAAGGAGTCCATGAACAGCATAGCTGAAAAAAATGGCAAAGTTGATTTTTTTCAGCTATGCTGTTCTGTTGAAGTTCAATTCGGAGTAAAAGCAACACTTAAATGCCCTTTATTTAAAAAAAAACAGGAGATTAAAACAAAGAACAGCCAATACTCTAAAATAACAAAAGGACACGAAAAGCAATTAAGTGGTTTCCATTCTCTAGCTGATTTACATTTTCAACAAAAAACAACCTGCTTTTAGTGATTTAACAGTTCTTAGATCCACCACTGTTGAGATGAAGCAAATAAACACCACAGCATATTTCACAGCGGTTGCACTCTGTATAATATTAAATCACAGAAAATGAAACGGGTGTCAATCATACCTGACGCTGTCCTATTGGACACCAGTATCATGGAGTGTCGAAAGGAGCTAGCCTAGTTCTCCTCCTTTTTTTCTAACTCGTTGCTTTAGTACAGTACACAGGTAAGGCTGCACTCACCGTTGCAGCGGTAGCGCAGGTTTGCCCAGATGATATTCTCCTGTGAGAAGCAGAAGACTCCCAGACGGCCTCCTCGCATCGTGGTGTCAATGATGATGCCAGTGTCTGCAACCATCTGAGGGCCTTCATAAAACCTCACTCTGAAAATGAACAGGCATGAACAAGACCTTTAACCAAAGTACAACCCAGAGGGAAGCTCTTATACTCTCCTAACAGCCTCCCTCTGTTCTGTGCTGGTGGAGCAGAGAAAGAGGGGCTCTTACACTCTTCTAACAGCCTCCCTCCCCCTGAATGGAGCCTAACTGCCCGAAGTTGCCCATACCTGATGTACCCCTCTTGTGGCCGGTGCTGTAGGAACCAGCGGTAGGACGTCTTGTCTTTCCAGCCCACGTTTCGGGCATCTTTCCACAGGAGCTTCACCTGATCCGGCGTGTTCCCGGTGTGCCACAGAGAGTTCCGCAGATTTTCCCCAGGGCCAGTTTTCGATTTCACAGCCTGAAACACATAATATACAGGATAAGGACAGGAATGCGTTTCAAAAATACCTTTTTGTGGGTGGAGGTTTCTAAACTTAGGACTCAATTGAGAGAACTCTTTACAGAAACATCTCTTAAAGTACAAATCCCTAACAAAATAATTCACTAATTGTAATATGTGTTACCATCACATCATAGACACCACATTTGTACTGTTTTTCCTATGACAAACGTGTTTTCAGTGTCATCTTAAACCCTTCATGCACCCTTATGAAGCTGATAGCACATGCAGACTTGTATCTGCAAGGAGCATTCAATAAATACTGTACTCTTACAGCTCAAATAAATTACCATTACAAAATCAAATTCACCTTTACCAGAATGTCTGAGTTTTATGAAAAAAACATATATATTAGGTAAGATTTACTGGAGTTATTTTGTTAGCACCATGCACCTTATCATACATTTCTAAACTTCATTGTCAATGCCTGTGCTAACTGCATGTACTATTGGACAATGATAGAGGCTATAGTAAAGAGAACGTTTCACATTTTGTATTGATTAAATGGGTGGGGATTCTCAGTCAGAGTGCCTTAAGTAACAGGGGGCCACAAGCTAAGTAAGTTGGAGACCATTGATTTATGATGCCAGTTTTAGCCCAGTCTACCCCCTCCTGGTCTACCTTGAGCTGAATCCCAGGATCAGCCACTGCCCTGAAAGGGTTAGCCTGCCAGTAGATCTGCTCCACCTGCTTCCACATCACCACGTAGAAACTGGAGCTGTCCTGGTATCCGAAAATAAATCCAGCATAGTCGTCGTCCGTGACTGTGTTCACGTGAAACGTCCCTTCAAAATCCACCCCATTGAAGGCAGTGTAGCCTGCGAATGACAATCGGAGTTACAAATCTCTGTGTCTGCTTAGCAATGCTGTGCGATTCACAGGCTCGTTCTGCTGTTTAGCAATGCCGTGCGATTCACAGGCTCGTTCTGTTTAGCAATGCCGTGTGATTCGCAGGCTCGTTCTGCTTAGCAATGCTGTGCGATTCACAGGCTCGTTCTGCTTAGCAATGCCATGCGATTCGCAGGCTTGTTCTGTTTAGCAATGCTGTGTGATTCGCAGGCTCGTTCTGCTGTTTAGCAATGCCGTGTGATTCGCAGGCTCGTTCTGCTTAGCAATGCCGTGTGATTCGCAGGCTCGTTCTGTTTAGCAATGCCATGCGATTCGCAGGCTCGTTCTGTTTAGCAATGCCGTGTGATTCGCAGGCTCGTTCTGTTTAGCAATGCCGTGTGATTCGCAGGCTCGTTCTGTTTAGCAATGCCGTGTGATTCGCACGCTCGTTCTGTTTAGCAATGCCGTGTGATTCGCAGGCTCGTTCTGCTTAGCAATGCCGTGTGATTCGCAGGCTCGTTCTGCTTAGCAATGCCGTGTGATTCGCAGGCTCGTTCTGCTTAGCAATGTCATGCGATTCACAGGCTCGTTCTGCTGTTTAGCAATGCCGTGCGATTCACAGGCTCGTTCTGCTGTTTAGCAATGCCGTGTGATTCGCAGGCTCGTTCTGCTTAGCAATGTCATGCGATTCACAGGCTCGTTCTGCTGTTTAGCAATGCCGTGCGATTCACAGGCTCGTTCTGCTTAGCAATGTCGTGCGATTCACAGGCTCGTTCTGTTTAGCAATGCCGTGTGATTCGCAGGCTCGTTCTGCTTAGCAATGCCGTGCGATTCACAGGCTTGTTCTGCTGTTTAGCAATGCCGTGTGATTCGCAGGCTCGTTCTGCTTAGCAATGCCGTGTGATTCGCAGGCTCGTTCTGCTTAGCAATGTCGTGCGATTCGCAGGCTTGTTCTGCTGTTTAGCAATGCCGTGTGATTCGCAGGCTTGTTCTGCTGTTTAGCAATGCCGTGTGATTCGCAGGCTCGTTCTGCTTAGCAATGCCGTGTGATTCGCAGGCTCGTTCTGCTGTTTAGCAATGCCGTGCGATTCGCAGGCTCGTTCTGCTTAGCAATGCCGTGTGATTCGCAGGCTCGTTCTGCTGTTTAGCAATGCCGTGTGATTCGCAGGCTTGTTCTGCTGTTTAGCAATGCCGTGTGATTCACAGGCTCGTTCTGCTGTTTAGCAATGCCGTGTGATTCGCAGGCTTGTTCTGCTGTTTAGCAATGCCGTGCGATTCGCAGGCTCGTTCTGCTGTTTAGCAATGCCGTGTGATTCGCAGGCTTGTTCTGCTGTTTAGCAATGCCGTGTGATTCGCAGGCTCGTTCTGCTGTTTAGCAATGCCGTGTGATTCGCAGGCTTGTTCTGCTGTTTAGCAATGCCGTGTGATTCACAGGCTCGTTCTGCTTAGCAATGCCGTGTGATTCGCAGGCTCGTTCTGTTTAGCAATGCCGTGCGATTCGCAGGCTCGTTCTGCTGTTTAGCAATGCTGTGTGATTCGCAGGCTCGTTCTGCTGTTTAGCAATGCCGTGTGATTCGCAGGCTCGTTCTGCTTAGCAATGCCGTGTGATTCGCAGGCTCGTTCTGTTTAGCAATGCCGTGTGATTCGCAGGCTCGTTCTGCTGTTTAGCAATGCCGTGTGATTCGCAGGCTTGTTCTGCTGTTTAGCAATGCTGTGTGATTCGCAGGCTCGTTCTGTTTAGCAATGCCGTGTGATTCGCAGGCTCGTTCTGCTTAGCAATGCTGTGTGATTCGCAGGCTCGTTCTGCTTAGCAATGCCGTGTGATTCGCAGGCTCGTTCTGCTTAGCAATGCCGTGTGATTCGCAGGCTCGTTCTGCTGTTTAGCAATGCCGTGTGATTCGCAGGCTCGTTCTGCTTAGCAATGCCGTGCGATTCGCAGGCTCGTTCTGCTTAGCAATGCCGTGTGATTCGCAGGCTTGTTCTGCTGTTTAGCAATGCCGTGTGATTCACAGGCTCGTTCTGTTTAGCAATGCCGTGCGATTCGCAGGCTCGTTCTGCTGTTTAGCAATGCTGTGTGATTCGCAGGCTCGTTCTGCTGTTTAGCAATGCCGTGTGATTCGCAGGCTCGTTCTGTTTAGCAATGCCGTGTGATTCGCAGGCTCGTTCTGTTTAGCAATGCCGTGTGATTCGCAGGCTCGTTCTGCTGTTTAGCAATGCCGTGTGATTCGCAGGCTTGTTCTGCTGTTTAGCAATGCTGTGTGATTCGCAGGCTCGTTCTGTTTAGCAATGCCGTGTGATTCGCAGGCTCGTTCTGCTTAGCAATGCTGTGTGATTCGCAGGCTCGTTCTGCTTAGCAATGCCGTGCGATTCGCAGGCTCGTTCTGCTGTTTAGCAATGCCGTGTGATTCGCAGGCTCGTTCTGCTTAGCAATGCCGTGTGATTCGCAGGCTCGTTCTGTTTAGCAATGCCGTGTGATTCGCAGGCTCGTTCTGCTGTTTAGCAATGCTGTGTGATTCGCAGGCTCGTTCTGCTGTTTAGCAATGCCGTGTGATTCGCAGGCTCGTTCTGTTTAGCAATGCCGTGTGATTCGCAGGCTCGTTCTGCTGTTTAGCAATGCCGTGTGATTCGCAGGCTCGTTCTGCTGTTTAGCAATGCCGTGTGATTCGCAGGCTCGTTCTGTTTAGCAATGCCGTGCGATTCGCAGGCTCGTTCTGTTTAGCAATGCTGTGTGATTCGCAGGCTCGTTCTGCTGTTTAGCAATGCCGTGTGATTCGCAGGCTCGTTCTGTTTAGCAATGCCGTGTGATTCGCAGGCTCGTTCTGCTGTTTAGCAATGCCGTGTGATTCGCAGGCTCGTTCTGCTGTTTAGCAATGCCGTGCGATTCGCAGGCTCGTTCTGCTGTTTAGCAATGCCGTGTGATTCGCAGGCTCGTTCTGCTGTTTAGCAATGCCGTGTGATTCGCAGGCTCGTTCTGCTGTTTAGCAATGCCGTGTGATTCGCAGGCTCGTTCTGCTGTTTAGCAATGCCGTGTGATTCGCAGGCTCGTTCTGCTGTTTAGCAATGCCGTGTGATTCGCAGGCTCGTTCTGCTGTTTAGCAATGCCGTGTGATTCGCAGGCTCGTTCTGCTTAGCAATGCCGTGCGATTCGCAGGCTCGTTCTGCTTAGCAATGCCGTGTGATTCGCAGGCTCGTTCTGCTGTTTAGCAATGCCGTGTGATTCGCAGGCTCGTTCTGCTTAGCAATGCCGTGTGATTCGCAGGCTCGTTCTGTTTAGCAATGCCGTGTGATTCGCAGGCTCGTTCTGTTTAGCAATGCTGTGCGATTCGCAGGCTCGTTCTGCTGTTTAGCAATGCCGTGTGATTCGCAGGCTCGTTCTGCTGTTTAGCAATGCCGTGTGATTCGCAGGCTCGTTCTGCTGTTTAGCAATGCCGTGTGATTCACAGGCTCGTTCTGCTGTTTAGCAATGCCGTGTGATTCGCAGGCTCGTTCTGCTGTTTAGCAATGCCGTGTGATTCGCAGGCTCGTTCTGCTGTTTAGCAATGCCGTGTGATTCACAGGCTCGTTCTGCTGCTTAGCAATGCCGTGTGATTCACAGGCTCGTTCTGCTTAGCAATGCCGTGCGATTCGCAGGCTCGTTCTGCTTAGCAATGCCGTGCGATTCGCAGGCTCGTTCTGCTTAGCAATGCCGTGCGATTCGCAGGCTCGTTCTGCTTAGCAATGCTGTGTGATTCGCAGGCTCGTTCTGCTTAGCAATGCCGTGTGATTCGCAGGCTCGTTCTGCTTAGCAATGCCGTGCGATTCGCAGGCTCGTTCTGCTGTTTAGCAATGCCGTGTGATTCGCAGGCTCGTTCTGCTTAGCAATGCCGTGTGATTCGCAGGCTCGTTCTGCTTAGCAATGCCGTGCGATTCGCAGGCTCGTTCTGCTGTTTAGCAATGCCGTGTGATTCGCAGGCTTGTTCTGCTGTTTAGCAATGCCGTGCGATTCGCAGGCTCGTTCTGCTGTTTAGCAATGCCGTGTGATTCACAGGCTCGTTCTGCTTAGCAATGCCGTGTGATTCGCAGGCTCGTTCTGCTTAGCAATGCCGTGCGATTCGCAGGCTCGTTCTGCTGTTTAGCAATGCCGTGTGATTCGCAGGCTTGTTCTGTTTAGCAATGCCGTGTGATTCGCAGGCTCGTTCTGCTTAGCAATGCCGTGTGATTCGCAGGCTCGTTCTGCTGTTTAGCAATGCCGTGTGATTCACAGGCTCGTTCTGCTTAGCAATGCCGTGTGATTCGCAGGCTCGTTCTGCTTAGCAATGCCGTGCGATTCGCAGGCTCGTTCTGCTGTTTAGCAATGCCGTGTGATTCGCAGGCTCGTTCTGCTTAGCAATGCCGTGTGATTCGCAGGCTCGTTCTGCTTAGCAATGCCGTGCGATTCGCAGGCTCGTTCTGCTGTTTAGCAATGCCGTGTGATTCGCAGGCTCGTTCTGCTGTTTAGCAATGCCGTGTGATTCGCAGGCTCGTTCTGCTGTTTAGCAATGCCGTGCGATTCGCAGGCTCGTTCTGTTTAGCAATGCCGTGTGATTCGCAGGCTCGTTCTGCTGTTTAGCAATGCCGTGCGATTCACAGGCTCGTTCTGCTTAGCAATGCTGTGTGATTCGCAGGCTCGTTCTGCTTAGCAATGCCGTGTGATTCGCAGGCTCGTTCTTCTTAGCAATGCCGTGCGATTCGCAGGCTCGTTCTGCTTAGCAATGCTGTGTGATTCGCAGGCTCGTTCTGCTTAGCAATGCCGTGTGATTCACAGGCTCGTTCTGCTTAGCAATGCTGTGTGATTCGCAGGCTCGTTCTGCTTAGCAATGCCGTGTGATTCGCAGGCTCGTTCTGTTTAGCAATGCCGTGTGATTCGCAGGCTCGTTCTGTTTAGCAATGCCGTGTGATTCGCAGGCTCGTTCTGCTTAGCAATGCCGTGCGATTCACAGGCTCGTTCTGCTTAGCAATGCTGTGTGATTCACAGGCTCGTTCTGCTTAGCAATGCCGTGTGATTCGCAGGCTCGTTCTGTTTAGCAATGCCGTGTGATTCGCAGGCTCGTTCTGTTTAGCAATGCCGTGTGATTCGCAGGCTCGTTCTGCTTAGCAATGCCGTGCGATTCGCAGGCTCGTTCTGCTTAGCAATGCTGTGTGATTCGCAGGCTCGTTCTGTTTAGCAATGCCGTGTGATTCGCAGGCTCGTTCTGCTTAGCAATGCCGTGTGATTCGCAGGCTCGTTCTGTTTAGCAATGCCGTGTGATTCGCAGGCTCGTTCTGTTTAGCAATGCCGTGTGATTCGCAGGCTCGTTCTGCTTAGCAATGCCGTGTGATTCGCAGGCTCGTTCTGTTTAGCAATGCCGTGTGATTCGCAGGCTCGTTCTGCTTAGCAATGCCGTGTGATTCGCAGGCTCGTTCTGTTTAGCAATGCCGTGTGATTCGCAGGCTCGTTCTGCTTAGCAATGCTGTGTGATTCGCAGGCTCGTTCTGCTTAGCAATGCCGTGTGATTCGCAGGCTCGTTCTGTTTAGCAATGTCGTGTGATTCGCAGGCTCGTTCTGTTTAGCAATGCCGTGTGATTCGCAGGCTCGTTCTGCTGTTTAGCAATGCCGTGCGATTCGCAGGCTCGTTCTGTTTAGCAATGCCGTGTGATTCGCAGGCTCGTTCTGTTTAGCAATGCCGTGTGATTCGCAGGCTCGTTCTGCTGTTTAGCAATGCCGTGCGATTCGCAGGCTCGTTCTGTTTAGCAATGCCGTGTGATTCGCAGGCTTGTTCTGCTGTTTAGCAATGCCGTGTGATTCGCAGGCTCGTTCTGCTTAGCAATGCCGTGTGATTCGCAGGCTCGTTCTGTTTAGCAATGCCGTGTGATTCGCAGGCTCGTTCTGCTTAGCAATGCCGTGTGATTCGCAGGCTCGTTCTGCTTAGCAATGTCGTGCGATTCGCAGGCTCGTTCTGCTTAGCAATGCTGTGTGATTCGCAGGCTCGTTCTGTTTAGCAATGCCGTGTGATTCGCAGGCTCGTTCTGTTTAGCAATGTCGTGTGATTCGCAGGCTCGTTCTGCTTAGCAATGCCGTGTGATTCGCAGGCTCGTTCTGCTTAGCAATGCCGTGTGATTCGCAGGCTCGTTCTGTTTAGCAATGCCGTGTGATTCGCAGGCTCGTTCTGTTTAGCAATGCCGTGTGATTCGCAGGCTCGTTCTGTTTAGCAATGCCGTGTGATTCGCAGGCTCGTTCTGCTTAGCAATGCCGTGTGATTCGCAGGCTCGTTCTGTTTAGCAATGTCGTGTGATTCGCAGGCTCGTTCTGCTTAGCAATGCTGTGTGATTCGCAGGCTCGTTCTGCTTAGCAATGCCGTGCGATTCGCAGGCTCGTTCTGCTGTTTAGCAATGCCGTGTGATTCGCAGGCTCGTTCTGCTTAGCAATGCCGTGTGATTCACAGGCTCGTTCTGCTTAGCAATGCCGTGCGATTCGCAGGCTCGTTCTGCTTAGCAATGCCGTGTGATTCGCAGGCTCGTTCTGCTGTTTAGCAATGCCGTGTGATTCGCAGGCTCGTTCTGCTGTTTAGCAATGCCGTGTGATTCGCAGGCTCGTTCTGCTGTTTAGCAATGCCGTGTGATTCGCAGGCTCGTTCTGCTGTTTAGCAATGCTGTGTGATTCGCAGGCTTGTTCTGCTGTTTAGCAATGCCGTGTGATTCGCAGGCTCGTTCTGTTTAGCAATGCCGTGTGATTCGCAGGCTCGTTCTGTTTAGCAATGCCGTGTGATTCGCAGGCTCGTTCTGCTGTTTAGCAATGCCGTGTGATTCGCAGGCTCGTTCTGCTGTTTAGCAATGCTGTGTGATTCGCAGGCTTGTTCTGCTGTTTAGCAATGCCGTGTGATTCGCAGGCTCGTTCTGTTTAGCAATGCCGTGTGATTCACAGGCTCGTTCTGCTTAGCAATGCTGTGCGATTCGCAGGCTCGTTCTGCTTAGCAATGCTGTGTGATTCGCAGGCTCGTTCTGCTGTTTAGCAATGCCGTGTGATTCGCAGGCTCGTTCTGCTTAGCAATGCCGTGTGATTCGCAGGCTCGTTCTGTTTAGCAATGCCGTACGATTCGCAGGCTCGTTCTGCTGTTTAGCAATGCCGTGTGATTCGCAGGCTCGTTCTGCTTAGCAATGCCGTGTGATTCGCAGGCTTGTTCTGCTGTTTAGCAATGCCGTGTGATTCGCAGGCTCGTTCTGCTGTTTAGCAATGCCGTGTGATTCGCAGGCTCGTTCTGCTTAGCAATGCCGTGTGATTCGCAGGCTCGTTCTGTTTAGCAATGCTGTGTGATTCGCAGGCTCGTTCTGCTTAGCAATGCCGTGTGATTCGCAGGCTTGTTCTGCTGTTTAGCAATGCCGTGTGATTCGCAGGCTCGTTCTGCTGTTTAGCAATGCCGTGTGATTCGCAGGCTCGTTCTGCTGTTTAGCAATGCTGTGTGATTCGCAGGCTTGTTCTGCTGTTTAGCAATGCCGTGTGATTCGCAGGCTCGTTCTGCTTAGCAATGCCGTGTGATTCGCAGGCTTGTTCTGCTGTTTAGCAATGCCGTGTGATTCGCAGGCTCGTTCTGCTTAGCAATGCCGTGTGATTCGCAGGCTCGTTCTGCTGTTTAGCAATGCCGTGTGATTCGCAGGCTCGTTCTGCTGTTTAGCAATGCCGTGTGATTCGCAGGCTCGTTCTGCTGTTTAGCAATGCCGTGTGATTCGCAGGCTCGTTCTGCTGTTTAGCAATGCTGTGTGATTCGCAGGCTCGTTCTGCTTAGCAATGTCGTGCGATTCGCAGACTCGTTCTTCTGCAAGATTCCAAAATGAAATCTGGTAAAACTACATTTTTCACTCTGTAGCATTTAAAAGGAAAAAAGGTTAGACTGCTTACCAACTGCCAGTCCAGGGTCACTGTTCATGGTCTGAACAATTTCTCTACCCTGTAAAATTGAAAAAAACTTACTTAGGAAAAGTGCTGTCATATCATTTGTTGAAACTATTGCATATCAAGGACTCTGTACACAATTATACTACTGCATATCGAGGGCTCTACACAATTATACTACTGCGTATCGAGGGCTCTACACAATTATACTACTGCATATCGAGGGCTCTACACAATTATACTACTGACTCTGGACACAAATCTACTGAACGGGTTTTATTAGGGCTGTCCAGATTCCCTTGAATGTGTTTTAAGTCAGCAGGTATAAATTCAATTAGAGAGAAAGAAATGATGCTTTTCCCATCATTTGCAAGCTAAGTGCGAATCAGTGATAAAAAGACAATGTCTTCTGGCAGTGTGAATAGATATAAGATGATCTAATAGCTTTCAGAACCTAGTCTTAAAACAACTCTTTGTCCTACCGTTGATTAGGGTTCGACTCACTGGTTTTATTTCATGAATATACAGGAAGCGTCAACTACAATATTCAAGGAACGCAAGGGAATGTTTATCTATGTAACACAATCTAACAAGAGCGAGTAAGTGTGAGTTTGTGTTAATCTTCAGAATGGAGTTTGCGATGGCCTAGATGCAGGCAAAACATTACTGAAACCTTCTGCATAACCTATGTGGAATGCTTTAGTCCTATTGAAAGCAGCGCAAATTGCACTGAATGTTAATTGCAGACGTTCTGTCCCCAGGTCCGCTGGACACACCCTGCCCCTCCTGACGATTTAGTTACATTTGAATCAATTAAAGCCGATACAACACTGGTGTGAATTTTCATTCCAAAGTTGCAGATAGCATCAACTCTTGCAGGAATACATAGAAAGCTTTTTCAAGAATGAGTCCATTCATAAATTCATATTCATTGGACTCACCTTGTCCACCTGCTGTCTTAATACACGTTGAAGGGGATTGCATGGAGAGTATCAGCACAGCCCTGCCTGAAACCTCCTGTGCCTCGTAATGTCTTACCTGATTGAGGACCACCCAGTAGGGATCAATCTGGGCGTCTCCTTCAGGGTCAAGAACCACAGTCTGATAGGCTCGGAAGTCAGTCAGTGTGATCTCGGCGTTCTCTGGACACACGTCAATGGTGTCTATAACTGTGTCATTGTCAAAGTCATGCTCGCATATGTTACCAACACCGTCCCCTGCATCAGAGAAGAGCAACACAATGTCACACCAATGTCCCAAAAACAATGCGCATGTACAGAGTTCTTCATTTTTATTATTTTTGAGAAATAATAATTCATATGCTCAGTCTAATCAGACTCCAGCTGCCTGTTCCAGGAAGCGATTCCCACATGCTCTCATATATTCTGCATGCAAACCAGCTGCAAGCTGGACCCCGTCTGAGGGTTTATCAGTTTCTGCCATTTCTAATGCACCTTTAAAAGCTCAAATGATTTTGATTCCACACCCTCCTCTAACAATTACAGACTTTTCAAAACTGTAGATCTGCTTTGATTTTGTATTTTCACTTGCATTTGATTTTTTGCTCAGATAAGTGTTGCTAAGTAAACAGTCACAACATCTGCTCTTTATGAACTTCTTTGTGGTTCATTTTGGTCTTTTATCGACAGACTAGGGTGCTACTTTATTAAACAACAGGGTGGATTCAATTGATGGCAGACGGACACAGTCAGGTCAGTGTATTCAGCTGATATAAATACTATTGAAATCGTTAGGATTTGTTTGCAAAGTCTGTAAGAATATGTAAAGCAGTAGTGAGGCTCCTGCAGTATAAAGACATATAAAGGACGATCCTTCACTGTTGAATCAGTTGAATCAAGCCCATGGATTGTTACCGTCGGAATCCTCCTGCCTGGGATTCGGAATGAGTCTGCAGTTGTCAGGTCCAGGAGGAAGCTCATCTGGGATTCCGTCTCCATCATCATCATCGTCACACTCATCTCCCAGCCCGTCCCGGTCGGTGTCCAGCTGGGAGCTGTTGATGACGGTGGGGCAATTATCCCGAGAGTCCTGGTGCCCGTCCCCATCGCTGAGGAACCAGGAACACACAATGCAGTGTTTAAGAAGTCACCTTCACTGAGGAACCAGGGACACACAATGCAGTGTTTAAGAATAAAGCAGGTATATGTTTGGAGTGTTTTTTACCTGTCCTTATTAGTGTCACATGAGTCTCCAACAAGATCATTGTCCATGTCCAGCTTTCGAAACACAAGAGAAGGGAGTAGTGTGTCATTCAGATGCATGTCTGACTGTGACTAGATTAAGGCAAAATGAATTATACAAAGGCTTACAGTGGAAACCTCTTGCCCTGAGTGTTAAAACAGTGAGAGAGCTTTGTTACTCACTAGAAGCCTCATTTTCAGCTCAAGGGATACCATTTTGTAATTCGAATATTTAAAAAAAATCACTTCAGAATAGTGCTGGGACAAATATTCCAATATTCCAACAAACACTGCTGAAATATTTGTGACACAAATGACCATGGTCGTATTTATTCATATAACAGACTTTATAAATAAGTTTTTCAAAAGGAAACTAATTCATAATGAGGGCTGAAGTACACATTCTACTGCACAGAAAAGTGTTCCTCCACTTTTGTAAGTAATTTGGTTACCGGATTTATTGGATGCCATTGAGATGTATGAATTATACTTAGTTTTTTAGCGAATTCAAAATTGTATTCAAATGAATGTTAAATTTTGAAAGAATATTCAAACATGAATAACCTGTTTGTCCCATTTCTACTTTAGAAGAAAACTTTCAATACAGAGAGATTTACTTTTGCATCATTTAAACAGGGATAGAAATAAGACTCCTATTGCATAGCAGTTTCAGCCAGTGCAGGTTTTACTACGAGCTTGATTACCCACAGTGCATAGGTAACAAGCTCCATTGTGTCTTACTAAATTCATAATAAAACCAGGAATGGATCAAACTGCTATGCAATGGGAGTCTTATGTACATCCCTGGTAAATCCACACTATATGGGAGTGACAATTGGCTGGTTTGGGACACTGTATTTGCTAACAGGGTTGCAAGTTACTGTATAATCCACGGGTTGAATAAATGATACAATACACATGGGTGTTTGTATATTGTTGTTCCGACCTGGTCTGGATTCCGGTCGTCAGGACAGCTGTCACAGGCGTCCCCAACCCCATCCCCGTCTCTGTCCCGCTGATCCGTGTTCGGAACCTTCTCACAGTTATCAAGAGCGTTCCGGATTCCTGGAATAAACGGCACACACATCTGTGCTTTCAGTAAGGGATCAACAACCATTATTTTCTTACTGATTCAACACTTTGAGTTGTTTATGCCACTTTCTACACTTCTTCCTAACTGATACTTGTTGAGATTCAATATTGTTAATTTGTTTTTTGCTCGTTTGTTATGCTTACTGTAATTCAAACAGTTAAAATGATTGTCTCTCATATTGTGGGAATGTTGCCATGAGTTTCTCCGAGTTTGAAATCCCACTCACATAGACAAATGTGTCTGCTGTAAATGAAGATAGTAGCTTGAACAGGAAAGTGGCTTTAGAAAAATAAAAATGCAAAAAACAAAGCAAAGTGAACCGGGAACGGAGAGTAAAGTTACTGTCAAACCAAAAACAGATGAAGACCTAAATAACATTGGATTTTGGCAAGATAAGTGGGCTGTAATCTTGTTTGAACAACAGAAATTAAATAAATGCAAAAGCAATATGAAATGTGAAATGCTAAACTGAAATCGCAAGCCTGTATGCTTAGTGTTACTCTTGAAATGTGTAATACTCTAATGAACTCATTGTTGAAAGGATTGTTGAGTAATAAAATGGTGATCGCTTTTCTATTGAAGTGTTCTGTGGTTTTGTTGACAAATCAACAATATATCTGCGCCGCACTGTCCTTCTCTTCAAAGCTACACAGCCACTTAGATTCAATCAAAAGACCAAAGGTGACAGAAATCTTTCAACACAGGAATAATCTTCAAACTACTGTTTCAAAAACGGATTTGTCAAATTAAAAGACCAGTTTCAAACCAGGATATAGCAAGCATCACACAAGAATGTGGGTGTGATTTTTGGGGGTTCGTATGAATAGTGGCTGAGTTCACCAATGCCCCGTTTCCACTGTGTTCCTGTACCTGACCCTTGAAGAGCCAGGTAACATATCTGAGTCAGGCCGTGGGCCAAAGCAGAGCGAGGGCGGGGCACCAGTGTCAACCCGTGACGTATCACCCCGTCTCAACCCGTGATGTGGAATCAACCAGTGTTTGGAATTGCATTGACTGTTTTAATTATTTATTACTTTTGTATTGTCTGCTGTGTTATTGGTATTGAATGTAATGGAATAAGAAATCTAAAGGTTACATTCATGAAAATAGGGAAAGATACATTCCTTTTTGCACCTTTGTTGAGTTTTGCACGATAAGTTTAGGAATTGATATTATTTTTGTATTCTATTATTTGTGTTTCTATGTATTATTTGAGATGTGGGTGTGATTTGAAATGTATTTGAGAGTGATTTGTATTTCATTTGATTTGTTTTATGGAGATGGTGAGCTACCATCACCCTTTTTCTCTGGAAGTATCTTTTTCGTGAGCAAGATTTGTGGACTGTGACTATTAACAACTAAGCTAACTTTCTTGGATACGGTGCCCCAGCATTCTACACACAGCCCTTACACACTGACGTGGCAGGAGCACTAGTCTACTCGTGGTAATCCCACCTTTAATTTAGTTTTAATAGCTTCTTCCTCGTCACCACTCTTGCCGCATCCTAACCATCATCTTCTACTCTTATACTTTCTCTGCTGCTCCACCTCAATTCCATTAATCATGCATTCCTTCCATCTTCTGGTAAGTTTTGAAGTGACCGTCTTGAAACACGTCATAACGTAGGGCTACGCATTTTCATCAGCGAATCAGCAATGGACCTGCAGTGGAAATGTACCCGACCCGAACCTACCCATACCTGGGCAGCCTAAGTACGTGTCGGGTATGACAGTGGAAACATAGTACAAGAGAACAATATCAGAGTTTCAGTTCCCTGCATATCCCATCTGCTTACTGAGCCGATACAGCATGTGCACCACAAGCGCCCTGTTCTACAGGCATTAGTGTACAACACACATAACAACACTGACTTCTCAAAGCAAAATGTGTCCATTAGAAGACTACATTGATGCTATTAGTAATGAAAGACTAACAGTGTTTAAATTTAGAAAATAATAAGAATTTAGAGAGCTTCTCGAACCTCAAGGCAAGTTCTCTGTCCATTGGGCTACAGCAAGCAGCTCAGCAAGCCACTCAGATTTGTGCCTGCAGCAGACGCTGGTCTGGAAACAGCACACTGGTATTGTGCACTCGCCCCAGTATTGATCTGGTTATTGCACTAAAGCTCCCAGCTGCCCACTAAGGAAATGCGCACTGGATTGGCATACCATCTCCGTCTATGTCATCATCGCAGGCGTCCCCCTTGCTGTCCCCGTCAGTATCTCGCTGGTCGTTGTTGTTAATGAGTCGGCAGTTATCACAGGCGTCCCCGAAGGCGTCCTGATCCACGTTCCTCTGGTTCACATTGGGCACCAGCACACAGTTATCCTGCATGAGACGTATCCTATTGTTAGCACTGGAACTGCAGAGGACGTACCCTAGCATTGAAACTGCATGAGATGTATCCTATTGTTAGTATTGGAACTGCAGGGGACGTACCCTAGCATTGAAACTGCATGAGATGTATCCTATTGTTAGTATTGGAACTGCAGGGGACGTACCCTAGCATTGAAACTGCATGAGATGTATCCTATTGTTAGCACTGGAACTGCAGGGGACGTACCCTAGCACTGAAACTGCATGAGATGTATCCTATTGTTAGCATTGGAACTGCAGGGGACGTACCCTAGCATTGAAACTGCATGAGATGTATCCTATTGTTAGCACTGGAACTGCAGGGGACGTACCCTAGCATTGAAACTGCATGAGATGTATCCTATTGTTAGCACTGGAACTGCAGGGGACGTACCCTAGCATTGAAACTGCATGAGATGTATCCTATTGTTAGCACTGGAACTGCAGGGGACGTACCCTAGCATTGAAACTGCATGAGATGTATCCTATTGTTAGCACTGGAACTGCAGGGGACGTACCCTAGCACTGAAACTGCATGAGATGTATCCTATTGTTAGCATTGGAACTGCAGGGGACGTACCTGTTGTGTGCAGCAGCCTCATCGCCACCGCTCACGCTTCCTAGTGTTCAAGATTCTGGTCCTGTGACTGTGCAGGTTATTGTTTTCTTAAACTATAGTTTAATCAGTACATTACAGTAGCTGTCGCAATGTACTGCTACTAGTTAATTGTATTGCTTAGCTTCAAATTACATTTCTTTCATTGTTTTTTATTTGTTTATTTGTTTTTTTAACTTTATGATGTTTGAAATCATCCCGAGTGGTTCTTCTTGCAATTAGATATTCCATAAATATTGCTTATTTTTATATAAATCTGTGTTCAGGTTCTTTGACTGAGTCCAGAGCTGCTCTGGTTGCCTGCCATAAGTAATGCAACGAAGGCTAGATCAGCCAAGTGTCTTCTTATCAGTACAGCACAATCTAGTGTACTGCAGGGTATTGACTGCAAACAAAGCAGCATGGCAGCAAGACGCTGGCTGATCTAGCCTGGGCTACATATATGTATGGCTGGCAGGCAGCTAGACCTGAAGAGCACAGTGTTTGAATCATTGCAGTAAGAACCACTCTGTGGTGAGATGAACTGACCTCCATGTTCAATATCCCGTCTCCATCAGCGTCCTCATCACAGGCATCTCCAATCCCATCACTGTCCGCATCCTCCTGGCCTGAGTTCGGCACGGTCAGGCAGTTATCCTGGAAGACAACCGAATGTACCGTCACTGCACACGCTAACACAGACACACTGCATACAACAGGATCCAGTGCTCTACCGTCACTGCACACACTAACACAGACACACTGCATACAACAGGATCCAGTGCTCTACCGTCACTGCACACGCTAACACAGACAGGTTAAAATTGCAAAAGAAGTCATCCTCCTAGTATTTTATATTATTATTATTATTATTATTATGTATTTCTTAGCAGACGCCCTTATCCAGGGCGACTTACAATTGTTACAAAATATCAAATTATTTTTACATACAATTACCCATTTATACAGGTGGGTTTTTACTGGAGCAATTTAGGTAAAGTACCTTGCTCAAGGGTACAGCAACAGTGTCCCCGACCTGTGATCGAACCCACAACCCTCTGGTCAAGAGTCCAGAGCCCTAACCACTACTCCACACTGCTGCCCTACTACGCCACACTGCTGCCCTAACTGGAAGCATTGTTTGACTAAAAACTTGATAATTGCTGTTAAAATATAAATACTAAAAGAAACGTAATAAATTCAGTGGCAAACATTTTCAATGTTTTGAAAACATTACCTTCTGACAGGGTGTCTCTGGACATGGCAGCTTCTCATCAGGGAATCCATCAATATCAGTGTCTTCTCCACACATGAAGCCATTCCCTGCCCATCCAACACCACACTGCGGAGAAACCGTTCAATAAGAGGGTGTTATTATACAGTCACCTGTGTGATATCTTTATTAACACGCCTTGTGAGTCACCTTCAATATTAAGACCTCTCCTGTATTCAGTATTAAAGCCACTAGCTGCAGACCCAAACATATAAAGCCTCTGTTAAATAACCTCTTAATCAGACTCACATGCTGTAGATTATTTTTAACAAATCCTCTAACTTGGATGCAACATAATGTAATACACTGGGAACATTTTAATAATCAGAATCCTAAGATAAGTAATTTTCAATCCCTTCAGCAGTAAGACCCTCCTCCCCCCCATTAGACTCTTGACTGGACCTAATAGCAAGTTGCATTTTAAATACAACTCTGGAATTAAAAGCTGCTGTTGTTTCCTCGTGCATAAATGTGTCCTGTTCTGCACTGTAGTGTATATCCCTCAATCAGACCACGTGGCCTACACCACAGGAAGTGCTTCTTTTATCTGTAGTACCGAAAAATCCCAAACTGACGTTAAAAGGAAGCAAAAAGATTTCAATCACATGACAGCGTTTCTAAACACAGTTGTTTCTGTGAATGCGACCCAGTGTTCAGTAATATTTGTCCTATCCTCACAGTGCAGGTGACTGCTCCGTCTCTCTGAGGGATGCACTGTGCGTTCCTGTGGCAGGGGCTGGGCTGTCCATTCACACAGCCCTGCTTTGCCCGACAGCCTTGCCTCTGGTCTCCGATATATCCAGATTTGCAGGGGCCACACCTGAAGGATCCCTGCTCAGAACACAGAGACACAGACAGACAGGTGGGGAATGCTTTAGTTGAATTAGACACAATGTAGGATTCAGAACGCCTTCATAAAGGCTATATATAACTGCGTGCAGAATTCTTCAGAATCACTCTGAGAACGCACATAACATGCATGTAAGTAGGCATTTTAAATGCTAGTATGTGAGTTAATGTTACAACTCACATATGAGAAATCAACAAATCACAGTGGAGGGTTTGTGACAATCCCAGAACATCTCATCCTGTGTATAACTGTCACCCCCTGCATAGAACATACAGCATCACGTTTACCTGTCTAATGGTTCCTGGGTATACCTTTGTTTTGTGATGTATAGTAAGTTAATGTGTTGAGTATAGGGTGTCTTTTATTGTCTAAGAGATTCACAAGATGACATCTCTTAGACACCTTACACACAACATGCTAACTTAAACCCCTTTTACTAGCTCAGAGGGAGGGGCAGCCCTTCAAATAAAATGACGATACTACTTCTAATCAGTACATTTTGACCAGGCCCTGACCCTAATGTTTCCCTTTATTATTTGTACCTGTGTGTTGGAGCAGATAGAGTTGGCAACACAGCCCCCATTGCGACCATCCTCACATTCATTCACATCACTGCAAACCTGCACAGGAAACAATGTCACACAAACATTAACAGGGCTAGTTATGCTTAAATAATATTTGTGTTTCCAAAATACATCACTTAGTCATCTCAAAACAAATACTCTTCCTGGCACCTTTATTAGGATATGTACCTAATACTGGGTTGGGCAACGTTTGCCCTGACCACAGCCTTGACACGAAAAACAAATCCACGCTTTGGTGTCTTCCCGACTTGACTATTGCAATGCTCTATTCACTGGGCTTCCGGGTCACTCCATAAATCACCTGCAGCTGATACACAATGCAGCTGCTGGGCTTCACTGCAGCTGATACACAATGCAGCTGCTGGGCTTCACTGCAGCTGATACACAATGCAGCTGCTGGGCTTCACTGCAGCTGATACACAATGCAGCTGCTGGGCTTCACTGCAGCTGATACACAATGCAGCTGCTGGGCTTCACTGCAGCTGATACACAATGCAGCTGCTAGACTTCACTGCAGCTGATACACAATGCAACTGCTGGGCTTCACTGCAGCTGATACACAATGCAGCTGCTGGGCTTCTCAGAAGAACAAAAAAAAGAGACCATATAACTCCTGTGCTGGCTTCACTGCACTGGCTCTCAGTGAAGTTCAGAGTTGATTTTAAAATTGCACTTCTGACTTATGAAGCACTTGGAGGTCTGGCACCAGATTATATAAAGGAGCTTCTAGTTACAGATATACCTTCTCGTGATTCAAGGTCATCTCATGCAGGCCTCTGTGCTCCCACAAGTGTGCACAAGAAGGGAGAGAGCTTTTAGTCACTGTGGACTGCACTGCCACATACCATATGTTTGGATTTTCTCCTGTTTTTTATATGAGCTTTTTTTCTTTAATTTCTATACACATGAATTGTATTTTGATTTTCTTCTGTTTGATATACTTTTTGTATGTAAGGCTCTATATAAATAAAGTAGTGATTGATTGATTGATTGATTGATTGATTGACATGGCACAGAGTCCACAAGGTGCTGGAAGGTGTCTCGAGTGCTCCATTCATGTGATTGGTGCGGAAGGCAGAGGGTGCGCTTTTCAAATTCCTCCCAGACTTGCTCAGCTGGATTGAAATACAGGGATTGTGGTGACTCTGTCATCAGGGTTCAAGTGCAGCTTGGTTGGGTGGACATGATCCACAGCATTGCCTTACTACAGCCTTCATTCAGCCTTGATCCACAGCATTGCTTTACTACAGCCTTCATTCAGCCTTGATCCATAGCATTGCTTTACTACAGCCTTCATTCAGCCTTGATCCACAGCATTGCTTTACTACAGCCTTCATTCAGCCTTGATCCATAGCATTGCTTTACTACAGCCTTCATTCAGCCTTGATCCACAGCATTGCTTTACTACAGCCTTCATTCAGCCTTCATCCACAGCATTGCTTTACTACAGCCTTCATTCAGCCTTGATCCACAGCATTGCTTTACTACAACCTTCATTCAGCCTTGATCCACAGCATTGCTTTACTACAACCTTCATTCAGCCTTGATCCACAGCATTGCTTTACTACAGCCTTCATTCAGCCTTCATCCACAGCATTGCTTTACTACAGCCTTCATTCAGCCTTGATCCACAGCATTGCTTTACTACAGCCTTCATTCAGCCTTCATCCACAGCATTGCTTTACTACAGCCTTCATTCAGCCTTGATCCACAGCATTGCTTTACTACAGCCTTCATTCAGCCTTGACCCACAGCATTGCTTCACTACAGCCTTCATTCAGCCTTGATCCACAGCATTGCTTTACTACAGCCTTCATTCAGCCTTGATCCACAGCATTGCTTTACTACAGCCTTCATTCAGCCTTGATCCACAGCATTGCTTTACTACAGCCTTCATTCAGCCTTGATCCACAGCATTGCTTTACTACAGCCTTCATTCAGCCTTGATCCACAGCATTGCTTTACTACAGCCTTCATTCAGACTTGATCCACAGCATTGCTTTACTACAGCCTTCGTTCAGCCTTGATCCACAGCATTGCTTTACTACAGCATTCGTTCAGCCTTGATCCACAGCATTGCTTTACTACAGCATTCGTTCAGTCCTCCACAGTAATTGAGGGACCCAGGATATACCAGGAGAACATGCCCCTAATAAAGTGGCCAGGCAGTGTCTGTTTCTATCAAAGTGATTTATTGTGACTATGTCCAGTCTATCTGTATTGCTCTATAAATGGCTACCTGCTTGTTTGCTCTTGCGAAGGACAGGCCGACTCCCTCCAAGGTGGGCCCCGAGTATCCAGCAGGACAAGGGCCACAGCGGAATCCGGGAGCTGTGTTCATGCAGCGCACGGCGGGGTGGCAGGGGCTCATAGTGCACTGGAGAGACAAACTACACTTAGACCAGAAGAGCACAAAAACTTAAAAAACCGAAAGAGAGGCCGCCATTTGGCCCCCAGTGCTCGTATCCTATAGCTGATTGACCTCTTAAAGAGCCCAGTAATTCAGCATCAACAACATGGCTAAGTAACCCATCCCATCCCTGCAGCACTCTCCTTGTGAAGAAGGGTCTCCTACCCCCTGTCCTAATTATGTCTACCTTGTTTTTAACTGTGTCCTTTGATCCTGTACTGTGCTTAAAGTGTTGGTTTGGGTTAACTTTGTCAATGCCTTTTAAGATTTTAAAAAACCAATCAAGTCCCCCCTTTATTCTTTGATCAAGGCTAAATAAATTCAGTTACTTCATCTTCATAGCTGAATACTTTCAGCCCTGGGATTAGTCTGGAATTGAACACAGTACTGTAAGCGTGGTCTCATCAGTGCATTATACAACCTCATCATAACCTCTTGATCTATATGCTACACTTTTATCTATATACCCAAGTATTTGACTGTCTGACAGCGAAGAGTCTATTACAATGCCAAGCTCGTTCTTTTGCTGGGATACAGCCACAGCACACTGGCAT
The DNA here is from genome assembly GCF_902713425.1 of Acipenser ruthenus. NCBI lineage: Eukaryota > Metazoa > Chordata > Actinopteri > Acipenseriformes > Acipenseridae > Acipenser > Acipenser ruthenus. Next base: position 2,010,040 of record NC_081237.1, on the reverse strand, counting down.
GTGACGAGCCAGCACGCGGGCATGTGACGAGCCAGCACGCGGGGCATGTGATGAGCCAGCGCACGGCGTGTGACCAGCCAGTGCGTGGGCGTGTGACAAACCAGCACGTGACCAGCCAGCATGCGGGGCGTGTGACGAGCCAGCACGCGGGCGTGTGACGAACCACCACGTGGAGCATGTGACGAGCCAGCACGCGGGGCGTGTGACGAGCCAGCACGCGGGGTGTGTGACCAGCCAACACACGGGCGTGTGACCAGCCAGCACACGAGGTGTGTGACCAGCCGACACACGGGGCGTGTGACCAGCCAGCACACAGGGCATGTGACGAACCAGCACACGGGGCGTGTGACGAGCCAGCACACGAGGCGTGTGACCAGCCAACACACGGGGCGTGTGACCAGCCAGGACGCGGGCGTGTGACGAGCCAGCGCACGGTCATGTGACGAGCCTTGGTTCATTTTTATGGTGCCTTGTAGGAGTCCAGGAGCTACTCTTTAGTTCTAGTTGCCATAGATGTAGATATCTGTGCCTTTACAGTGAAATAGTAAAACAAATATGAAAATGTACCTTGAAGCTTGTTGGAGGTAAAACATATCATGCAAATATAAACAGTAACTCTTTAACCTGAAGAAGAAATGTTACATTAAAAACATATACATTGTGGCTATTGCAGTTCATAGTAACATCTGTAATAAACCAGACTGTTTTATTTCCACCCCAGTGGTTATGGTAGACTCTCTACCTCATCAATATCAGTGCAGTGTGTTCCGTTTCCCAGCATGCCGTTGGGACAGGCGGCACACTTAATCCCTGCAGCCGTCTCCATGCACGGCACGCCGGGGTGGCACGGGCTCGGCACACAGGTCTGTCGGGGGGCGGGCTTTGGGGGGTCGACCCGGTCATTGCGAATCCCTGCAGGAAACAAATGTCAGAACCAGTGAGAGCATTGTCTCCGTGTTCCAGGTAACGGGACCCCACCTGGAGCTCACTTTATAAACGGGGTGCACCTTTTTGCCAACCCAAGAAGCCAGTGCTCAGAGGTTATATAGCAATAGGCTACGAAAAGAAGAATGAAGTAACAATGCATCTTCCAACAGAGCAGAAGTTCAGTAACAGCATGTAACGATCTGGGATGGGCATCTCTGAGGTAGTAGAAGGCCACAAAAACCAAAAAACCTTTGGCAGACCATGCATTTATTTTAGTGAGCTACAACATAATGCATAACTGAGAAATATTTGCTACAATGAATGCAGCACATCACAATACAATTAACCACGTATTAACAGTGTAAAACTAAAAATGCCCCTATAGCAAATAACCTTTATAAAAAGTATTTTGTGTTCAATGTGCAGATGATTAAGCGGTAAATAATTTATCATAACAAAAATAAAAATAAAAAAAGACATCTTTCGAAATGTTTTTTTCTCATGTTGGTATTGCGACGAGACAGGGTTAATGGACAGTCCTTACAAGAACTCTTCGGAACTAAGCGATCACACTGATGTGATTGGCAGCAAAGAAAAGAATCACTCACTGACTGACTGACTGAATGTAGCTCAGAGCCCAAAGGATGTCTGCTCTAGCACTGTAAAAGCAGGGGGTCCCCAGGTTTCTCCCCACATTTATAACCCACCCCTAGTCCTGTACACATCACAGTATCTTGCCAGTCACTCAGTGAAACGTGTGGTTCACGTTAGGCTATATTCCATTGGCACTGCCACCAGGCATTGGGTTTACCTCCATTTTCTTAAGAAATCACGTTGCCACCATGCATGGAAGCCCTGGTTTTCTTTATCTATCTTTGTTTTCTGTAAATGCTTCGCTTCCCATCTGATTCACGTCCCGGGGGTGAACTGTAGTGATAGGGACCGGGTAATACGTCTTATTTTGCATTGGCCTATTATTTACAGTTATAACATGTCTTTTTCAATTAGTGAAGTTAGCACTGCATGCAACTGCAAACCCGGGACATTGTACACAACATGACAGGTTCGTTAATTAGGTTAGTCTGTGAGCATCTCGTTTCAATAGCTTGACTCACCGCATGCTTCACACTCCATGACCGTGTTCTTCAGGAAAACAATCTCCTTTATCTAATGAAACACAATAAATAACACAATTCAACAAAAAATAGCCCCATACCGGTAACATGCAATGTGCATTCTATGTGTAGAGGCTGCAAAGAAGGAATCTGAAAATGAGGAAAATGCACATGTGTGATTTGATCCCCAAGTAAAAAATAAATCAATTTCTGCAATATCCTCTTCTACGGGTGAAACAACTGCCACAGTAAATATTTCATTCTTGGCCGTCACAGGAAGGCAGAATTCTATTCTCTTATAGCCTTGTCCTTTCTGTGTGGTGCAACACATTAACAATAATTACAAAAGCAAATTACTTTTCAAATAATATGGTCAGCTCTAATTGGCCAGCTGACGTGATCTGATTGAATATGATTTTAAAAAATCCATATTGCAAATTGAGGAGGTCCAGTGACATTCCAGAGAGGGTTACCTTTCATATGATGCCACACATGCAAGCATATACTGTGAGGAAAGCAAGCCTCTTAAAATTGGATCAAGGGTCTACAAGCTAGTCCATGATGAAACATTTACTATGGAAGCTTTCTTCTTTAATGAAACTACCACAGAGTATCTTTACACAGAGTAATGTGTCTGCTGCCACATGCTTAAACAACCACAATCTTCTGCATGGTGTTTATCAATATGAGATGAACTCAAAGATTACATTGTTTAAAGATGGCGCTCACATTAAAAAACCGAAGCAAAAATAAATACATCATTTGGGCCTACATAGGATTCGATAAACATGGAAAGAATAAGACAAGGTAAATTCTGCAGATATACCATATGGTACTTCCACTAAAGATGAAATGACTCCCACAGGAAATATTTAATTTTTGGCCGTCACTTAGACAACATTCCTCATCTTGCAGACCCTGAGAAAACTAAACCCATTCAAGTGCTTAGTTGGGACCTCGCTTGTAATGTTAGCATTGTATTCCTATGCTTACCTGTTGCTTTAAGAGTTCTTTGATTTCAGACAGAGCTTGATTGGTCTCCTTTATCTGACTGACAATTTGCCCTTCTGTTTTTGGAAGAAAAAAAAAAGAACATTTAAATGTGAAATGTTCTAGTTAAACCAGAGTTCCACGTATGGGTTCAAAGGACTGGGTTTAAAGGACAGGGTTCAAAGGACTGGGTTCAAGTTCAGCTGAGAGGATGAGTTTGGTGTCCTGGTCTTCCTGCTTCTATATAAAAGCACAGCTGGGTTTCTGGTATTTACTCACAGACAGATCAAATGGAATTGAAAGGGATACTTTGCAACATCTTCTTTTCCTCACTATGTCATGCCTTACTTGTGTCAGACCCTATTACTGTATGTATGTTCAGTATGATTCTACATGTTTTTTCTCAGGTTATTTTTTACCATGCTGGAATAATCAAGGTTAAGGTTGATTGTGGGGAAGGGAAGACAGTCGTTGAATTTGTATGTATTGTTCCTAATTTTAGCACTAGTGAGTGTTTTCTCGTTCCAGTGAGACTGAGGTGAGAAGGCATGCTGGTGCTCTGCATGGCACTAAAGCTGTACCTGCTGCATTACCCACCGTGCCACACAGCTGTGCTTCAACCACACCAGAAAAGGAGCCTTAAAGAGTAAGTAGTGGGGTTCTGCAAGTCTACTGGAAGCCATAATAGTAGTACAGTATTTAATGTTAGATGCAAGTATATGGAAAACCTCAAGGTGGTATGTAATTCAATATGTTAACGTAACATTATTCAGCAGGTTTCATTCGACTTTATGAAGCAAAATTAGTTCATTCTATAGGGTGATGCAAAACTTTTGGCCATAGCTGTAGATGTTCTAAAGTGTTCATTTCATGTCTCCCTGGTTGAGAGGCTAACCCCATGACAGAACACACCCACAGATGTTACAGTAATCACTGGAGGTCTGTAGAATTTGTTACAAATGTCCCATTTATCATTGTTAGTACTGTATCAAAACAAGCTTCCTGTTGGGTCCCAAAGACCATGTTGCTGATGCTAATAAGTGGTATGAATTGAAAGTCTTGTTAGAACCCCTTTAAATGATGTCCCAAAAAAACTTGATGGGTTGTATCGTAAGGCTGCAAGGTTTGTATTAAATGTTTAAAAATTAATATGTTCAAAAACGGCCAAGTTAGCATAAATGGACTATCCACATAAAGATGTGATATGTACAAAAGGGTCCTCTCACCCAAACTGCACAAGATGACATGTCTAATACAATTAGAGACACCCTACATACCATATATTAACATTTACAATTGGGCTAAGCTTGATCCCCAAATTTTATTGCACTATTAACAATATGAATAAAAGAGCTGAAGCCAAGTTTACCCCAATTGTGTCTACTTAGAGTTAGATACACATAGAAAAATACAATAGACAAAAATAATATTTCATTTCTGGCTATTACCTGTAGGCAGAATTTTCAACTTCTAGCCAATTGTCCTGTAACTGTTTTAAAAGTTCTGGAAATGGTCTGAAGTTTCGATGTGCTGTTTGTTCTGTTACCAATTCAAATGATGCAGCTCTTGCTGTGGCGTTTCCGTTTCTGTCTGTCTGTACATGTTTTGATCTGTGTGTCGCACTTACATGTTTGCATGTATCTGGTAAAGCATGTATTCAGTTATGAAGGAGCTTCATTTCTCATGTATTATTGGGAGTATCAGCTTGCAGGGGTGTATCGAGTCTGTCTGTACATACGTCCATTTGTCAGTCTGTCATGCTATGTGTCGTGGTCATCAGCAGTTGCTAATACTGGCAGTACTCATTCTCAGTGTTTGCTAGTGGTATACTGAGCCTCATTGTCTCAGCACTCCCATGGGGATTTTGTACTGACATCTCCAAGCCACTCTCCCCTCCAGCACGTACACTGTAGCTTCCTGCTGACAGGCTGCCTTCCTCTGCCCCCAGGTGAGTTAAATACCCCCTGGGTGTTCTCACATTAGGAAGTGTGCTGTTTTCATTCAAAAACACGGAGAATATATTTACAGAGTGATTTTCAACAGGGGCTCATTTGTCAGAACTCATCTGTAGAACAGGTTTGTAACCTGAATCCTTTGGGACAGATGAATCAATACAGAACGACTGGGGCTGGCTCATTCCTTTTACCCCTGTCTGCCCCTCATAGTAAATAGCATGGCTTAATTAGCATTGTATTTAAAGTAAATGGATAATATGGGGTGCCTCTGCATATAGCATGTCACACATACACCTGCCACAGTCAGACCATTTAAATAACAGTATACACATAATACAAAAGCAGCAATTTTAAAGTTACATTAAAACTCACTAAGATAAGAAAGCCATTTTATAAAAGTAATTTTTTTAAAAATCAATTTTAAAAAAAATCAGACACACTAACAAAAGTTTATATAATATTAGCTCAGATTCTGTATTATTCAATAGCAACTTTTTAATAGAAATCCTAATTATTTCTATTGGAATGTGTCAGTGGTGCCCAGTATTAGGGAATGGAAGATACATTCTCTGTTAAATATTGTCTGCTACAATCCGACAGAGGAAAATCAAATCTGTGATAAAGCCTGCTGTTAATAAACATAAAGAACATTCATTTATTTTAATACCGGTAATGCAATCACTGTTAGAACACAAGAACAGCTGATCCATATCCTCACCACTCTGAAATTGACTTGTATCCAGTATTAAATAACAAATGACATAATTATCTAACATATTGAAACTCATAGCAGCTGCCTGAATATTCTGGTGCTACTGTAGATTGCAAAAAAACAAAATGATCTCATGAATTTACTCCCTATACAAAACAGCAGCATTTCACTGCTAACAAGATTTGATTCCCCTAAACACCTGAAATGCTGCTGGAAATGAATTAACTTGTTTTTTCTTTAAGAAATAAACATACCTGAATCAAGCATTTTAAGTGATCAAAATGAAGAGTGGGTGATTGCATGAATTCCAATGGAATAGCTAAACATTCTGTTGGAATTCACTGCAACACTGGTGCCATTACTATACCGTTATATGTACAAGCATGGTAAAGTATAGGTATGCATTACACAGCCCAGAGAGGTATGGTAAAGCATACTAAAAAGCATGGCAAATCATTGTAAACTATGTAATTCACAGCATAACAGAAAAAAAGTTTGGTAAAACTTTTAAAAACATAATTACTGTTTTTTTTTGTTTTGCTTTGTTTTTTTTACTTTTGTAAGTGATAACTTCAGTTGTAAGAAGCCAATCATTTAAGACCGGTGTTTTTCATTTTACGTTTTAAAAATGAAAAGTAAATTATTAAGAAAAGTTTAAAGAAAATGCTTACAAACAGAAACCTAGTTGATGCAGCGCTCACAAAATACTATTTTAAAATTCATGGAAACACAATTTTCTGAAAAAAATATTGCAATATTACTATAGATTATGTAGCCCAAGTCATGTAAACACAGACAAGTGCAATCTTCAGAAAAAAAAAACATTCTGCTGAGGAATAGCTAAAAAAATGTGCCAAAAATATAGAAATACAAAAATTAGCTTTCATAAAACCTACCTTTGGATGCTGACAACTGACCTGAAACCAACCGGCCCCCAATATCGAGAGCCATCATCAAAAACAGAAGTTTAAACATGTTCTGTGTTCCTTCAGAAACGAAAAAGAAAAGAATGGTTTCCAAACAGCTCAAGATTCCCTCCTGGCTCTGCAATCTCTGTGCTTAGACTGCCTTGCTTCTTTATATACCCCTTGTGTGTGTGTGTGTGTGTCTGTCTGTCTGACATCATCACTGGCCTGAGCCCTTGTGAGAATCGAATCAATCCTGGACAAGCATCTCTGCTTGAAAGAACCGTGGTGTCAGCTGGCAGCAACCAGGCAGTTTGGACAAGTACTTAAAAGGCAAACAGCATGCTGGGGCACATAGTCACAAGTGTACAAATCTAATGGCAGTTATGATGAGGTTGTATAACGCACTGGTGAGACCACACCTAGAATTCAGTTCTGATCATCACAGCACCAAAAGGACATTGTGGCCCTGGAGAGAGACCACCAAGAGCAACTTCATAACTATATGAAGACTGGGGACAGTGAATCTATTCAGTCTATAACAAGAAAGAATTAGGAGGGACAGGATTGAAGTCTTTAAAATCTTCAAAGGAGTTGACAAAGTGAACCCAAACCAATACTTTAAACTCAGAAACCAGGGCTAGAGGGCACAGTTGGAAATCAAGTGGATGGGCAGAGGGTAGGAGAAACAAAAGGTAAAGGTAGATAAAGTATGGGGTACAAAAAACCATTTCCTCACACACGTGTCATTCATGAGATTTGGTTTACCAGTCTCGTCTCGTTTCCATTTTTCATCACATCCTTGAAGTGTATTTGTAAAATGCTTGTGCTCAGCAAGGTTTAAAGCAGTATCTGCTAAAGACCATTACACGATCATTTTAATAGTTCCACACAAGGGCTTTTTGCTTCATCAGTGTGAGACTAAAGGTAAGACAGTGAGATGGATCACCTTCAACACCTGTGCGATCGTCCCTGCTGACAGTGCATTGTGACGGGCTGGTAGAAGTAAAAATGCTGCTATTGACTGATACATCAATACTCTTCTCTTAATGGGGGAAAACAACAGTAGACATTTATTTTAGTGTGAAATTGAACATGATTGTGGTTAACTGCTATAGGGTTAATCATTGCAAAGCATTCTCTTTGGGCTTTATTAGCAGGCTCTAAACCAAATTGGTTCTGCACACCTGTAAACGGCTGTCCCTCGTGATAAAATATAATGGGAATGTGTTTCAGAATTACATTAGCATGTCTAATTAGCATGTCTTGTGGCTTTTATTCGCATGATCTTCTCTTGTGAGTCTCAGATGTATTGCTGTGGGTGTAGTCTGTGCTCTACGTTTCTCCTAATAGCTTATTTATATTACTGTCTGAATGCGGTTCAGTTCATAGTTTTGTATTTAATACTGCCTGCATTATTCATTTTTTCCTACCGTGTTACTAAATGTTCCTGGGATTTGTGTGATTTCCTTTATAAACAAAACCTTCCATTGAAAGCCAAACTGCTCAATTTCACTCAAATGCTCCTAAAAAATCAGACTACAGTCCTAAAGTGTAGTCTAAAGTAAAGTCTAAAATTACTCAAAATCAACAGGCCGGATGTCAGGGCCTGGTAAAGGCATGGCGCTGGAGTGCAGGGGGAGTCGTGCAATACAGCTCCAAATCCACCAGGGGGAGTCGTGCAATACAGCTCCCAATCCACTAGGGCGAGTCGTGCCATACAGCTCCAAATCCAACAGGGTGAGTCATGCCATACAACTCCCAATCCAACAGGGTGAGTCGTGCCATACAGCTCCAAATCCAACAGGGGGAGTCGTGCAATACAGCTCCCAATCCACCAGGGCGAGTCGTGCCATACAGCTCCAAATCCAACAGGGCGAGTCGTGCCATACAGCTCCAAATCCAACAGGGCGAGTCGTGCCATACAGCTCCAAATCCAACAGGGCGAGTCGTGCCATACAGCTCCCAATCCACCAGAGCGAGTCGTGCCATACAGCTCCCAATCCACCAGGGCGAGTCGTGCCATACAGCTCCAAATCCACCAGGGCGAGTCGTGCCATACAGCTCCCAATCCACCAGGGCGAGTCGTGCCATACAGCTCCCAATCCACCAGGGCGAGTCGTGCCATACAGCTCCCAATCCACCAGGGCGAGTCGTGCCATACAGCTCCCAATCCACCAGGGCGAGTCGTGCCATACAGCTCCCAATCCACCAGGGCGAGTCGTGCCATACAGCTCCCAATCCACCAGGGCAAGTCGTGCCATACAGCTCCAAATCCAACAGGGCGAGTCGTGCCATACAGCTCCCAATCCAACAGGGTGAGTCGTGCCATACAGCTCCCAATCCATCATGGGGAGTCGTGCCATACAGCTCCCAATCCACCAGGGCGAGTCATCAATCCCAATCCACTTCAAGACAAGCTGCCAATCTTGGCTGAGAACCAACATCCTGCGGGTTTCACCCAGTGGTGTAGTCGAGGGTATACGCAGGTAAACAGCGTTTACCCACCTTTAATTTGGGCAATGTAGCGTTTATCCACTTCTCATATAAGAGATACAGAGATTACTAATTTCTACTCTCCTGTGATATGCAAATCCTGGGTCAAAATCAAGATATTTTAACAGTGAGTGTTTCTGAACGAGAAACTGACAGCTGAGAGCTCTCAGTTAGAACTCTGGCACGAGCAGGGGGCGTGGCCACTGGACTGCGTGTTCTGTTTGTGTGTGTGTGTGTGATCTGTGATTGGTTGTTTATATTCTGTTAATGTTCAGTTGTTAGGCACACTGGACCTGCAGGGCGGTGCTAGTAGCCTTCATTCTAGCCCGTGAAAGGACGCTCACAGAGCTGTTCAGTGAAGCGCATCATCGGCTCTGTGACTGTTCACACGTAAACAGCACCTGAGAGGGGAATAACTGTATGGGGGGGCAATAACAATGTATGTGTTCATGTTTATCTGTTCAATCTATCTGTTCAACTCCACCAAACTGGGGCGTTTACCCACGTTTTTATTTACCATTACACCACTGGTTTCACCAATCAGATATTCTCAATAATGCTTGCTAAATAATATTAAACCAAGTTTCATGACAATTGGAGCGGTTCTTCAGTGACATGCAGATGCAAGGATGGATAGACAGACACCCCCATATATCCCCAGACTCTGATATTCCCAACCACTTACAGGCTAAATATAAATATATGAACACATGTGCACCATCCTCAGCACAGGATAATAACATGTGAATACAGTAATACACTTATAATACAAAACTGGAGGTAAAACCAGTGACTTTCCTAAATCTTAAGCTACCAATTACAGAATAACCTTTTATAACATTTTAACATTCATTTAGTCATTGTCCGTGTGGCAACAATGTGATACACACCAGTATAATAATGACTTGGTGATTTTATTTGAGTGTTCCAGTGTAGCTACTTCAGAATGTCTTCAGGGAAGTGGAAAGCTGTCAGTTATTCCAGAAGTGCAGCGCAGATGACAGGGTAGCTTCGCTGTAGTGCTCACCAGGGTTTGTTTCTCAAGACTGCCCTGTTCTGTGTGAAACGGTTTCTTCAGACTCCTCTTGTGATAACGAGCTCTGCAGATGTTTGACAGTGATTCAGATCCCTGTTGCACACCGCTGCTCGGAGCTCATGCCCCTCCCCTCCCGAGAGCTCTCATGTGGGGATTCCATTCAGATACAGCTCCTGGAGAACTGGGACACGGCTCCACAGGAAAACCGCACATTTTTCCATTGCTACTCATTTAAATAATTTAACAAACAATGAAATGTAAAGTAAAACACCAGAGGTAACCCACACAGAAATGGGTTATAGCAGCCTTTCTAAAACTTAGCATTCCAGCTTTCCCTTTAGTCAGTCTTTAGCTTTCCAGATTCACTCCCTCTGCAGCAGGTAAAACAACCGAATAAACACAATTAAATAATACCAGTCCTTCCGGATATTGGGGTTGCAATTCTTGCTTTGTTTCCTTTTTCATTCTTGAAACTTTTTTTTAAAGAAGTTTCAGTTCAGCAAGGTTCATAGCAATATTTTCTCTACCAAAGACCATTGCGAGATGGTTAGTCCCCACAAGGGTTTTTTGTAATACTAAAGGTTAGAGAGTGAGATTAATTTGTTTTGTCGCACCTTCAGCACTTGTGTGAGCTTCCCTGCATTGAAGACCTCCCCGCCACGGCTGTGAATCACAATCAGAGCTCTCAGTATGATGAACAAGATGATGACCATGACATATACCAGTGTTACAGAATCTCTCCCACTTATCATTCATGTTATTTGGTTTCCAGTTCTTGTTTGTTTTCTGTTTTTTCATTGCTGTACATCCTTGAAACTTGGAGCTCAGCGTGGTTCTTAAGGATATTTTGTCAACTTAAGACATTACATCATGATTCTAGTTAGTTCCCCTTAAGGGATTTTGCATCATCTGTCTTACCTTCACTTCATATGAGCTTCCTTGCAATAAATGAAAACAAGAAAACTAAAACCAGCAATAGAATATGAATTAGCAATGAAATGTTGAAACAATTGGAGAAGCTGCTCCCCAGGTATTTCATCCCCAGCGGGGATAATTAAGAACTGGAAACCAAACTCCATGAATAATGAGGGTTTCAAATGAATAATGTGCACAGTGATGTTTTATTTAGATGTAGGAAGGTGATTGCATGGAAGGATGTGTATGGATGAAGCTTGTGGTTCAGTAGTTTTCTCTTTTTACTAAAATACAAAACAATCTAAACGCCAGGTTCCCTTTACAAAGTCAACATACGGAACAAAGAAGACTGAGAATTTTTCTTAAACAAATATGTTCTCATGCCAGAAACCGCTAAAATATTAGTGGAAAAAATCCCAATGCTGCAATGCAGACAGACTGTCTATATTAGATCATTCCAGTTTAGTTGATGTGGTTACTGGAGTTTACGTAACTTGTAGTTCTACCAAGAACTTTCACAAGCACTGACTATTACTGCTCGGATATTATTTTTTCAGATGAACATTAAAGGAGACAAACACAAGAACATAAGAAAGTTTACAAACGAGAGGAGGCCATTCAGCCCATCTTGCTCGTTTGATTGTTAGTAACTTATTGATCACAAAATCTCATCAAGCAGCTTCTTAAAGGATCCCAGGGTGTCAGCTTCAACAACATTACTGGGGAGTTGGTTCCAGACCCTCACAATTCTCTGTGTAAAAAAGTGCCTCCTATTTTCTGTTCTGAATGCCCCTTTATCTAATCTCCATTTGTGACCCCTGGTCCTTGATTCTTTTTTCAGGTCAAAAAAGTCCCCTGGGTTGACATTGTCTATACCTTTTAGGATTTTGAATGCTTGAATCGGGTCACCGCGTAGTCTTTTTTGTTCAAGACTGAATAGATTCAATTCTTTTAGCCTGTCTGCATACAACATGCCTTTTAAATAATTCTGGTTGCTCTTCTTTGTACTCTTTCTAGAGCAGCAATATCCTTTTTGTAATGAGGTGACCAGAACTGAACACAATATTCTAGGTGAGGTTTTACTAATGCATTGTAAAGTTTTAACATTACTTCCCTTGATTTAAATTCAACAAACCTTTGGCTAATGTCTTCATCAGTGTTGTAGAAGGTTGAAAGCATCCATGACTTTCAGTGTATTTCCTTTTACAAGGCAGTATGGAGCTGACCCCATCCAACAGGTGAGCTAGGTGTAGAGAAGAGCATTCTTCACCATTAAATCATTGTAATCTGAGTTCAGACAGGGAACTCATGCAATAGATAAAATATTTATTACAGATCAGACACGATAACACTTTTATGCATATTATACGTTCTTGAATAACATGTTTCATATATAATCTTCGGCCTCGCCTCGGGGAACTCCTGCCCATAAATTGTTCCGCTGATAAGTGGAGAGGCTGAATGTAGGGAAGCCATGGGCAGGGGCAGGATAGCTGCCCTGCCCCTTAGACGAAGCCAAAAAACAGATGGAGGTAAACTCTAACTTACAGCAGGGAGGTAATGGATCAGGTGAGATTTCAATCCTTTCCCTGACGATCATTGGATAAGTAATGACATTGTTAGCGATAAGGTACTGCTATTTCGATTGGCAATTGTCTGGTTATCAACGCTTAATAAGCTTGATTTGATTGATTAAAAGTGAGTTCCCTGTCCGAACCACCGCTTTGCTTCGTTAAAAATGTCGGTCAGTGTTTACTTCCATCTTCAATCTCCATTTTGTGAATATCAGCGTTTTGTAAAAGTGTTGGTTTTAAATGATACACTGCCTGCTTAGCAACAGAATGTATTTGTATAGCAGTTTGTCATGAACAAATTAAAACAAACTTTCTGAACTTCATGACATAACATTAAGAACGGGAATGTAGCCACATTACTACAGTTCTCCACTACATCAGAGCTGGCCAAAGAAAGCTGGCCTTTTAAGAGCCATACTGATGAATAAAGCACGGGTAACAGGGTACAGTCAAAACAACTGCATTTAAAATGAATAAAAGCATTTCTTTTGTTCAGGAATGTATTAACAGATGCAATCAGATGTTTTTATTAGGCACAACTATTTATACTGCCCTTTAAAAGTGACCTGAAAGACAGGGCCCTGGGTGAGAGGTAAAAGGTTACTGACCCCAAGGAGGCAGTTCTACCTCACTGGCTATAACATAGTAACATTAAAAACATCTCCTTTTAAAAATATATAAACTTTAGCACTGCAAACAGTCATTTTGCAGTTTTCCTATGCTTTCCCATGTTTCCCATTAAAAAATCTGGCTTGCCAATATAGAAATTTTAGCCGAGAGTTACTTCTCTTTATAATGTGATGTGCCACAGACTCTCTTGACATTGTGACTTCTAGTGTAACTATTGAACAGAGCTCTTTCTTTCTATGTGTACATTAGTGCACGATACAGCAAAGTTCTCAGTGTCTTTATCTTTCCTCTTAGAGATAAATAGGGCAGATTCTGTCTTTCCCGAATGCATGAAAGTTTGTCTTTAAGCCATTGGCTACACGATTCTAATTCCGAACTCAATGTGTTGCCAGTTCCTGCGAGTCCTTGCCTGATTCCAATATAGCACTATTGTCAGCATAAAGTAAAAATTTGCATTTAACACTTGTTGGCATGTCATTAATATAACATAAGAACAGCAATGGGTCCAAAATACATCCCTGTGGATCGTCACAATTGATGCTCATGAATGATGGTTCAACTCCATTAACACTAACTAACTGCTTCCTATTGCTTGGATAAGACTCAAACCACATCATCAGTTCCACCCCCATCGCTTCTAATTTCTTAAGTGAAATTGTATGATGAAATCTAAAAATCCTGATTGAAATGCATACAGTATTTTATTATCTGTTAAATAACTTTCTAATTGAGTGTAAACTGATCTTTCTAATACTTTGGATACTGCTGAGAGAATACTAACAGGTCTATAATTTTCTTGTGTTTTTCTTAGAGAGGTCTTACTCTTGCTATTTTAAAGTCATCAGGTACCGTGTTTGTAAGAATAGATACAGTTACAATAAATGTAACAGCACACTTTAATTCACTAGCACCGTCTTTCAAGAATCTCACAGGTATATTATCAAGTCCAGTACTTTTGCAGGGGTTCACACCACATAATTATTCATATATAAAACGTTCACTTACAGGTTGCAATTTAAAACTGTTTGATACTACTCCTTTAGTTCTATAATAATCTTTAAGATTTATTTTTTAAATATAGGTTAAAATGTTACAGGGTAGTTCATGGCAGTGAGCGTCAGATGTAGTAGCCGCTAGAGGCCGCTAGAGGGTGCAAAAGGTATTGCAATAATAATAGTAACAGAGTTAGTGTTTAAATAATAGTAACAGTGGGGCAGTTTACAAGCAAAAACTGAAAAGCGTGACAACAGATCTCTCGCGCTTTTTTGGTCATGACAGTTCTGCTTCCACGTTTACATGAGAGTTTATTTTAGAGAGAGAATTTAGTCGTCCAAATGCAAACGACCTCATTAAAATAATAATAAAATAATGGGAGGATTTATTGAAATATCACCAAACGCACTGAAAAGAGATGCTGCGCGATAAAGGATATCGTTCAAATAATGCATAGGGGTTTACATGAGGCTTTACGAGCTAGGCAGAGATGAAGAGAAGGTTACCCCCCATCTGTCTAGAATGCAAAAGGCTTGCAGTTAAAACGGTTCATGCTGCCAAGAAGTAGAAAATAATAACAGTTATTACTAGTGATGAACCTAATGATCCTTGTGAACCCGGTCAGACAAACCAGCATAAGAGAGAAAAGAACCTCAACGGGCACAAGCCTGGAGTTAAATGGCCAAGAGCTTGTGAGAAAACTGCATGGGACACAGTAAACACAGATCTCTGCGTTGCATTGGAAAGATTAAGTGGAACAGTTGAAAAGAAGCTGGATAAATTTGGGGACATCATCTACGCATATGGAAGTGAGAGGTTTGGAGTTGAAAAAAGGAAGGAAAAAGTACAAACTATTCCTGGAAAGTCTAGACGGCAGCAGGAGATTGAACGCTTAGTTAGAGAAAGGAGACAGCTGAGGAACCAATGGAGAAGAGCAGAACAAAGTCAGAAGGAGGGACTCAATCTCTTACAAAAGGTCATAAAAGATAAGCTTGCAACATTGCGCAGAGCTGAGCGCCTACGGAAACGCTACAAAAAGAAGGAGCGTGCGAGAGCTAACTTTTATAAAGACCCATTCAAATTTGTAAAGAAGTTATTCACCAGTGAGAAGAATGGCACACTAAAAGCATCTAAGGTTGAGCTGGAGAGATATTTGGAGGAAACACATACAGATTCAAAAAGGCAGGAGCCTATGTCAATTCCGTCAGACATCCCACCTATCAATCCACCAGAATACCAAATGGAGGACTGTGCACCTAAGTGAAAAGAAGTAGAGCAAGCTGTGAAAAAAGCAAGGGCTTCATCATCTCCAGGGCCTAATGGAGTTCCGTACAGAGTGTACAAGAGTGCTTCAGGAGTTCTACGAATTCTGTGGAAATTGATGAAAGTGGCATGGGAAAAACAGGTTGTACCAAGAGCATGGCACCGAGCAGGTGGAGTCTTTATACCTAAAGAAAAAGATTCTACAAGCATCAGTCAGTTTCGTCCCATTTCCCTATTAAACGTAGAAGGCAAGATTTTCTTCAGCATTATTGCTCAGAGATTGTCAGCTTACCTATTAAAGAACTGCTTCATTGACACTTCAATGCAAAAAGCGGGCATTCCAGGTTTCCCAGGTTGCTTAGAACACATCAATGTGATCTGGCAACAAATTCAATCAGCTAAAAAGGAGAGGAAGGAGCTCCATGTGACATTCCTGGATTTGGCTAATGCATATGGTTCAGTGCCACATGAACTACTTTGGGCAGCATTTGATTTTTTCAGTGTACCGATGACAATAACAAATTTAGTGAAAGCCTATTTTGGAGATTTGCAATTCAGTTTTTCAACTTCAGAATTCAGCACTACATGGCAATGCCTAGAGGTTGGAATAATGGCAGGATGCACCATTTCTCCACTGGCTTTTACCATGGCAATGGAAGTAATCATTAGGGCATCAAAATGGGTAGTAGGAGGAGAGCGCTTGGCTTCTGGAATGCGACTACCACCAATTCGAGCATATATGGATGACATGACAACCATGACTACAACAGTAGCCTGCACTAATCGATTATTGGGCAAATTAACCAATAACATTGAATGGGCACGAATGCAATTCAAGCCCACTAAATCAAGGAGCATCTCTATAATTAAAGGCAAAGTAGTAGATAAAACATTCTTCATTAATGGTGAGGCAATACCAACAGTGTCTGAGAAGCCAGTGAAGAGTCTTGGGAGATGGTACGACGGGGATCTAAAGGACACAGTTCGTGTGGGAGAAGTTAGACAACAAGCAGTGGAAGGGTTGAAGAGCATAGACAGCTGCGCTCTACCAGGTAAACTAAAACTCTGGTGCTTTCAGTTTGGTCTACTGCCGAGGTTGCTGTGGCCACTGACTGTGTACGAGGTTTCTTTGACAACAGTAGAGAAGCTGGAAGCTTTAATCAGTTCATACATCAGGAAATGGTTGGGAGTTCCACGCTGCCTCAGCAGAGTGGGACTTTATGGTAAAGGAATACTGCAGCTACCAGTCTCTGCTCTAACTGAGGAGTTTAAGTGCGCCAAGGTCAGACTGGAAATGACATTAGTAGAGTCACGCGATAAATGCGTAAGGGAGGCAGCACCTGTGTTGAAAACTGGAAGAAAGTGGGCGGCAAAGAAAGCTGTGGAAGATGCAAAGGCTGCCCTTCGAATTGGTGATATCATGGGGCAAGTTCAGCATGGAAGAGGGGGTCTTGGTTTCAGTTCAACTCCTCCTACATGGCACAAGGCGGCCCCAGCTCAAAGGAGGAAGCTGGTAGTCAACGAGGTGCAAAAGCAGGAGGAGAGGATGAGGTGTATAAAGGCCATTTCCCAGGCCAAACAGGGAGAATGGATGAGATGGGAGAGTGTGGAACAACGCAAGATTGGCTGGCAAGACCTATGGCCAATGGAACAGAGCAGGATCAGTTTCCTCATCAGGTCAACATATGATGTTCTCCCATCACCACAGAACCTAAACCTCTGGGTAGGAGAGGATCCCTCATGTCCTTTGTGTTCATCACCTGCAACATTAAGGCACATTTTGACAGGATGTAAGGTGGCTCTTAGCCAAGGACGGTTTACTTGGCGCCATGACCAGGTGCTGCGATGTTTGGCCTTAGCATTGGAAGACAAGCGTAACATGACCAATAAGTTGCCACCTGTTCCATCAAAACATTACACACAAAAGACAACATTCCTCCGCCCAGGAGAGCAACCACCAAGAAAATGTGTTAAAACCAATCCTCGCCCAGGACAACTGGAAGCTGCTAGAGACTGGAATATGCTGGCAGATGTTGGTCAACGGCTTATTTTTCCACCTGAGATTGCCACCACTAACCTTCGACCAGATATTGTCTTGTGGTCTGGATCAGCACGCCTTGTTCACCTGGTAGAGTTAACAGTGCCATGGGAGGATGCTGTAGATGAGGCGTATGAGAGGAAGAAACTGCGGTATGCTCAACTAGCCACTGAAGCGGAACAGCGAGGATGGAGAGTTCGGGTTTACCCAGTGGAAGTGGGTTGTCGAGGATTTGTGGCACACTCTACAACCCGGTTTCTCAGAGACGTCGGATTCAGTGGCCAAGAGTTGCGTCGCACAGTGAAGAACTTATCTGAAGCAGCAGAGAGGAGCAGCAACTGGCTGTGGTTGAGACGGAAAGATTCTGGCTGGGGACAGGTAAGTAAGCTGGGCTGAGTTGAGTGGGGGACGGAGGGGGGTGATGCTGGGACGCCAGAATCACCGTCGAGCCCTCTTGAGGTGTCGTGGGCTAGTCGACGAAACACTGAGGATGGAAGGTGCCCACTTGAAAACCCCAGAGATGTACCCTACTTAGCTCAATCCAGACGGTTGTCATGCTGATGCGCTGGGGAGGCCGCACTTTGGTTGATCCCCGGAGCCAGCATCGCAGCCGTTGTGTGTGCTGATGCGCCAGGGAGGCAAAATAAGCTGATCCCTGGAGCCAGCATTACACTTCAGCCATTAACACCAGACAGAAGGATATCTACATCATCATGTGGAAGGAAACGTAAATGGATGGAGACACATATGGATCACATTAGTTTACTGTAAAGCTACGTCTTAGTTGGTGCTTATCTTGGCGAGAGCCGAGTTCAAATCAGCATGAAGTTTTAACATCTACTCTCGTGTAATGGAAATAATAATAATTATTGTTGAGAATTAGTTGTTCTAGAAATGGTAGAAGTATCATGTGTACACAAACCGACACTACTCACCAATTCCCATTACTGCTTTTCTTATGCTTCTTAGGCTACTGATGTCCTTTCACACACCCATATATATTAGTATTAGCCAACTGCGTAACTGTTAATGTGCTAAACAAAAGGATTATGCGTTCAATAATCACACATATGAGTTAATGTGGAACAAATATATTAAAAACAACTCAGGATGTGTTGGTTTCAAACACAGGTACTTTGGGTATATAAAATCATAGGCCTACTTACAACGTACTTGCGACAAAAATTGATGGATGGAGAAGACGCAGACAAACACTGGCTAGATTAAGTCTTGTATGGGAAGAACTCCTTCAGTCCCATGCAATGGGTTTGCAGGAAAGGAATCGTATTGTGCGCAGAAATTCGGCGTGCAACGCAACCACATCTTGGTGCTGTTGATCAGCGTGGTCCAGCCTTTCCAAAAGGTGGCTGTATTGCCGATCCTGTCTGGCAGCGGTGCGTGCAATCAGACGGTACATCCTTCTGTACTCCAGGCGCATCAGACAATGCTCCTGGATCAGCAGCTACAGCAGCTACAGCGTTCAAACCAACTTTAATTTAAAGATGAACAGTTGTGAATTGCTTGCGTAAAATGGCTTGATATCCCCAACCATTTGTTTTTTTTCACAAATTATTATTAGGATTCACATATAAAACAGAAGCTGTGAAGCAATTCACAGCTGGTCTTCTTTAAATTAAAGTTGTTTTGAAAATGCTAGCTGCTGTGGTTGGGAATATCAAGCACTTTTAATTGGCGCTGGGACGGTGGTGTGTATATGCGATGTTATCGTATTCACAAATTATTCTTAGGCTTCACAGGTAAAACGGTCCGTATACATTCCGGCCAATCGTTTTTGCATTCTAAATCGGAAATCGGAAAACCAGAAAACGACTCGTTTTTCTATTTCGGTTT
Source organism: Acipenser ruthenus (assembly GCF_902713425.1). Classification (NCBI taxonomy): domain Eukaryota; kingdom Metazoa; phylum Chordata; class Actinopteri; order Acipenseriformes; family Acipenseridae; genus Acipenser; species Acipenser ruthenus. The sequence goes on along the minus strand of NC_081237.1, from coordinate 1,990,640 downwards.
TTCATAAAAACAAAAATCGACCCGTTTTAAATTTTCCAATTTCTGAGTTTAAAATTCAAAAACTGATTCAGACTTGTTTTCCCATTTTTCATATTGCATTTTGTAACGAAGTATTCGAAATGGAATAATCTAATACAAAAATAAATAACAGACTGCAGGGACGGAAAATGAAATCAATCTCCAAGAGTCGGTGACAGAGAAGGTAGTCTTTATTCAAGCAGATATCTGGAGAGACAATACTTCGCAGGAAATATGTTAATGCTTCTCTAACAGGTACACACTTAAACAATGATAGATATACTAACGTATCTGAAGAGGGGCAGACCTATTCAACCAAGCGTGCCAGCCCCTTCAGTGATCCTATGGCAAGCTCTGTAAGATGCTAACATGTCCTCTCCCTGCGGTTTGCAGCTCTTACAAAAGACGGAACTGCGATAGAGTGCGAAACTGTAAACAGAATTCACCCCCCACCCTTCACCATATTCTGTTACAAAAGAACCCCCCACTGCAGCATGAAAACACTCCACAACATTTAATATCTTAAAAAGTATGTAGCTCCTTCAAGACCTTTAATAAAAAGGTCAGACACGGCCAACTCTCTGTGTCTCGCTCTTATAACGATGCAATAATTTCGGGCCTGTGCTTATTGTCGTGGAGGTGTTCTCTCTGTTTACCAGCATTATTTATTAATTAATTTAGCAGTTGTTACAAAGTACTGTATTATAATACAGCCGTAGGGCTACACTAAGTTAATATAATAATCATCCTTGTATCACTCAGGTACAGTGCATTATAATAATACTAAAAATAATACGCCTTCACATAAAGGGGGAAAAAAATCCAGGTACGGTTCATATAATATTTATATCCGGCTTTATAAATTAACTGGATTATATTATCATAGCACATTTGTCCAGGACGCTCACCTATGTTTAGAGCTCCCGTTTCACTGGTACCCAATTTGTTTCACTTGGGGGGTGCATCTCCATAGATATAGATATCAATGTATTGATGCAGAAAACATCATTATTATTTATTTCTTAGCAGACGCTCTTATCCAGGGCGACTTACAACTGTTACAAGATATCACATTATTTTTACATACAATTTCCCATTTATACAGTTGGGTTTTTACTGAAGCAATCGAGGTAAAGTACCTTGCTTAAGGGTACAGCAGCAGTGTATGAAAAATATGAAAAATGGGAAACAAGCCTAAATCAGTTTTTGTACTTTAAACTCAGAAATTGGAAAATGAATAACAGGTCGATTTTTGTTTTTATGAAAAACCGAAATAGAAAAAACAAGTCATTTTCTGGTTTTCTGATTTCCGATTTAGAATACAAAAACGATTGGCCGGAATGTACACGGACCTAAAACACAGACTGTCAAGCAATTCACATTTGGCCTCCTTTAAATTAAAGTTGGTTTGAGCGCTGTAGCTGCTGTGGTGGAGGAGATAAAGCCATTTTACGCGTGTCAGGTAGGCTGTGTGCGTATATGCGGTATGTTATTGTTTTTCACAATTTATTTGTTTGATTCACATGTAATGGAGGGCTTGTGAAACAATTCACAATTGGTCTTCTAAACATTAAGGTTGGTTTGGACGCTCTAGCTACTGTGGTTGGGGAGATAAAGCCCCTTTACGCGTGGCTGAGGCTAAGTGTGCGTATGTGCGGTATGTTATTATTTCGCAGAAATTATTCTTAGGATTCACATGTAAAACAGAGACTGAAACCATTCCCAATTGGTCAATCTGGTGTTGCGTGCTGTCAGAAGGGGTGGAAGCTTGAAACATCCTGCGGGAAAAAAAAGCTACATTATTCGTAGCATTATTATTATGATCATAATGCTGGTCATAACGATCTCGTAGTTGTCATGCATCGTTCATAATACACTGAAATGAATAAATAATGGTATAAATCAACATCTCTATATGCAATTTATATATAATGTAGCCGCGACCCTCATCAGGAGAAGCGCATTGATAATAATGGATGGATGGATATTTAACTGATTTGTATTAGTAAGACTGGGATAAGAGCGTTTTTTTACATAAGGAAAGTGGAAGAGGTATCGTGTTATTTCATGAAAGTCTATTGTTAAGTATTTTGCACGACTGTGGAGTGTGTTGCTATGGGACTAATGAGGCCAATTAGCGCACACTTTACCGTGCTTTACCAAAGTGTAATGACACTTGAGTCACACACTTTCTTTTGCCGTGCACTTTTGGAACGAGCACAATCATGCGTCATTTGATCGTGACACGTCATGAATGCACTATGGTAGCGCGATTAAAACTTTCATGTAAACACCGCCGGTGTTAGTGTGATAGTGACAGTTAGGTTTAGGGGTTAGATGTAAGTCGCATATGATGTGGCGTGGACTGAAGTTGCAGCTGTATTTTGTTTTGCTATTTTTGTAAATAACTTTAGAATTTATATTTTATTTTACTATTTTTCCCAATTAAATTAATATAATAAAGGTCAAGGATGAGAAATTTGCTAGAATTGTGTTTAAGTGTTACGTTATTGTGCCCCATCAGGGGCCAACTGCCCTGAACTGAAAGGTAATACGCAGTAATGTTTTCACCTATATTTCATAAATAAATTCATAATGTCTGTATCCTCCTCACTTTATAGTTATTAAATTAACCTATTAAAGTTTAACGAGAAAAAATATGGCAGAATGTTCTATTTTTGTGTGTTTGAGTTAAGTGTACCGTATCTGTGTAATGTAATAACTATACTTAGTTATTAATGTAAATTAATTTGGAAGTTATTCACAATGTCCCGGTTAAAGAACTTACAAATCTGCTCACCTTAACAATAGGCTACCCTACTCACCCACATTTATCACCACATAATATTCTTATAATAAGCCTGTCGGTGTCCACACAATAATACAGGAGACCACTGGCCGGAGTCCCAGCTATGATAACTTAATACATTTTGGTGTACAAACGTGACTTTTTTTGTCCCTAGTTGCTGCTTAAGGGTACAATGAATTGCTTCGTATTGCCAAGGGACAGAAAAGTCTAGGCTTAAAGCAATCAGCTATCCGATAACCAAACATAAAAGATGAAAAAATATATTTCTGTGCTTTGCAAAGGGCTTCGTTCTTTATGTATTTATTTCTGTATTAATTGCAAAGGGCTGCATTTTTTAAGATGTGTAGTAGCTTCAGTATTTTTTTTATAACCTCGCTTCTAAAACAACTCAGTTAGTATAAAGCACTATCATTTTATCATTTTTAGTTAAATGGCAAAAATTTGAAACGTTTATAAATGGTGTCACATTTAAAAATAAAAATAAAATCCTGAATGAACAGGTATCTAAACCCGTACGGTATGCTTATTTACTGTATGCTTTTTTATTTATTTTGCTATTTGGTCAAAGAAGCTTGCCAGGGCTATTTCCATCAGATTCGGTTGTTAATAAAGAATCATTTGGTACAGCCTTTAGTTCTAATAGTTTAGTTATGAAGTCTAGTGAACATACGGTACGACTTTCAGACATGTTTTTGGTCAATTTGCTCTGCTTTTTAGCGTGAGAAGGCGACTTACTTGTGGTTTTAAGTCATACAATGTTTTGGCCGCCACTTCATATAGGAACGTGTGTTCATGTGCTGCTACGTCACATTCTCACAACAAAGAAGTGTGTGCAGGGGTTGCATGGTGGGTGTGTGCCTACAGAGGTTGCATGGAGGTGTGTGCGTGCAGGGTTTGCATGGTGGGTGTATGTGTGCAGGGGTTGCATGGTGGGTGTATGCATGCAGGGGTTACATGGTGGTGTGTGCATACAGGGGTTGCATGGTGGTGTGTGCTTACAGGGGTTGCATGGTGGGTGTATGCGTGCAGGGGTTGCATGGTGGGTGTATGCATGCAGGGGTTACATGGTGGTGTGTGCATACAGGGGTTGCATGGTGGTGTGTGCTTACAGGGGTTGCATGGTGGGTGTATGCGTGCAGGGGTTGCATGGTGGGTGTATGCATGCAGGGGTTACATGGTGGTGTGTGCATACAGGGGTTGCATGGTGGTGTGTGCTTACAGGGGTTGCATGGTGGGTGTATGCGTGCAGGGGTTGCATGGTGGGTGTATGGGTGCAGGGGTTGCATGGTGGTGTGTGTGTGTGTGCAGGGGGTGCATGTGGATGTGTGTGGAGGGGAATTGGAGTGAGAGGGGGAAGCAAGGGCATATAAGGGGGTGCAGGGAAAAGACTGGGAAGGGTAGGGTAAAAGACAAACTACTACAATCATTTATTTTCACTTTCAACTCCCAATCCCCTTTCCCTGATTATTTAATTATTGTAAAAATAAAGGGCCTTCATCTACTCACGGTTGCAGTCTCATTTCTGTCCCAAAAAGAACCCGAAACGCTACAATATATTGATGGACATTACATAAGAAAATGAGATGTCCTTTTTTTGGAATACCATGTTCCTTCTCAAAAATGTGTTTTAATATTAGCCTTTAATATAGGAAAACGACTGCTTTAATTAATTTTCATGTATCTGTTTCAGTGCAATGTAGTTTTTTCATTATAATAAAGAAATACGTTTTTTAACATTAACATTTTATTTCTGTTTCTTCATAAAACAAATAATGTTTTCTGGGGAGAGTAAAAAATACATTAACTTTGATTCATCTACTAAGGGTTACTCTTAAATGAATTCACGATCCAGTTAATGGTAAACTGTGCATGCATTACTACAAACTCGGCTGTCAGGTGACAAAACTAGGCTGAATTCGAAAATGCAAAGCGGCCCAGAATTTGGGACGTAAATGAAAACAGGGACAGTCTATATGTAAAACTGTGATTACATTAGAGATAAACTAATGTATCCTGTAACAAAACTATTATAGTGTGGAAGAGATATATTTGCTATTAAAATATATCGTGCAAACGATTAGAGATATATGCTATTTGAAAGAAAAAAGTACACCACCACAGAAAGCCAATTCTTACATTCGTGCATAACATGATAATTCATATAAAGTAATCGCCCATAGTTTGTTACATTAGTACAGCAAAATACCACATTATATTTTAATTGAAAAGTTGTGGAAACATACATGCCGTTAGTGAAAACCACACGCTGTGCTCTTCGTGCGGCTGACACATCTGCTGATCACGAACTTATACCAAGGTAGGAACGCTTCATTGTGTCTATTTTTACTGTCATGATGGACGTGTCGTGTTGAGTGGGGGGGGGGGGGGGGGGGGTACGTCTATTATATGATAATGAGTGTTTTTGCGTATCGGTCTCATAAGTAAGCTGAGTATTTGTTGTGGTGAGTACATATTAAACACACACAACCAGCGGTATATCAAAAAGGCATCACCGTTAACAGAGGCCAAATTCCCCGCCCCGCCCTACAAACGAGCAAAAGATCTGAGCGTTCTACGTCACCTATTCTTGCGTACTACGTCGAAGTTCAGCGTGCAGCTGAATGTTTCGTCACTAGTTGGTGTGGGAGTTGAAGCTCGAGCTGTGTGTTTCAGTTTAATTTGTGGTTCGGTTCGATTTCGGTTTGCGAGTGAGTTTTTACAGCTTCGGACGACACGTTTTGGTACAGTGAACATCGCTGCACATTTGCTGAATCTTTTTTGAAAAGGCGGCTGTATAACCCACCGGATCTTCAGTAGAAATGAGCGTGGAGGCGTACGGGCCGAGCTCCCAGACTCTCACCTTCCTGGACACGGAGGAAGCGGAGCTGCTGGGAGCTGACACGCAGGGATCGGAGTTCGAGTTTACTGACTTCACTCTGCCGAGTCAGACCCAGACCCAGGGGCACACTCAGAGCCAGCTGGACAATCAGGTACGCGTCTCGGTGAAGCATGCATAACACATACTTAACGTGCGGTTGTTCTCCTGAGTTGTGTATCATAAAGCGCACACTCGCGGCCTGCTGTACCTCACACAGTCCTCTGCTCTGGACAACTGTGGTGCTCACATTGTACGTGCAGCAAGCAACACCCGCCAGAGCCAGGTTATGCTAACTAATCGAAGCTTTTAATACTTTTTACCCAATCGTATTTAATCTGTATTTCATATCTAATCGAACTAGGCGGGGGGCGCTGTAGTACTAGGCCGGGCTGCTTTACCTGGTGCGTGTCGTTATCATTTTACGAATTTGATCAGACAGGTATCCGTGTCCTCATGGATTTATTATGGTGCTATACAAAACTGATAAGCGGATCCTGTCGAGACAACCCTCCAGCTAGGTGCAGTTTGCTTTATTAGTAGTAAACCAACACATAGCTACCACGAGTTGTGTGTGTGCGCAAATATATACATTATTAATACAGTTCCGTACTCGCAAGTGAATGATCTGTAGTGGTTCACATTTTATAATACAATGCGGTGCTAGGTAACGTCAGCAGTAGTGAGTAACTAAGTAAAAAGTAAGCAAAGTTTTTAGGTACCCTGCAAGTCCCATTCAGCCGGTCAGTACTGAGTTTGGGCGTGTACTGGTAGTGTTATGCCTAGCACAGTTCCGGTAAACGAGGCTGTGACTATAGTACTGCTAGCCGCCAATATTAACACATCAGCAGCAGCCCACGTCTAGAAGTCCCAAAACTTTCCCAAAGTCGATATTCATCAGTTTACTTCTTATAAGTGGTCCCGGTAGACCGTGTGCTCGGTTTTTATAGCTACAGTTTAGTGTTAAACTGTATGTGTGACATTTTTTTGTCTTTGTTTACTTTTAAAATAGCGAGGGAGGTAGTTAGAATCTGACAACATTCTCGTCAGACCCTGGTGGTTTTTGTTTTGTGTTGTTTTTTAAAATTTATCACATGATCATAATGGCTGTTTCCTTAAACATTAGAAACCTATAACATACATGTGTCGTTTGTTCAACGGGTTTTAATAAAGTTAGTCTATTTCTGTGTATACTGCACTGTAACAATATGACATCAATTTATTATTATTATTATTATTTATTATTATTTATTTCTTAGCAGACGCCCTTATCCAGGGCGACTTACAATCGCAAGCAAATACAAATACATTCAAGTGTTACAATACAAGTAATACAATAAGAGCAAGAAATACAATAATTTTTGTTCAAGTGTGACAAACCACAATTCAATAATACAGCAGATAATAGTGATAGTTACATCAGGATATGATTACATAGTGATAGTTACATCAGGATATGATTAAGTACAAAATAATACAGTAAAATACAGTCGGCCAGCTTTATGCTGTGACAAATGTTAATAATTATCAGTCAGGGATCAGTCAGGGATGTGTTTAAGATTTCAGAACAGGGATCACAAAAGATAGGGGGATCCCTCTGCCGGGCATAGCGATGCAATATTTCTTTCTAGACAGGTCTTTGTGAAGCTCTGCCAAGCCAAGGAACCTCTTTTGCTGTTCAATCTGAGGCTCAAGTTAGAGTTTTTGTAGTTGTAAACCCTAAATGTGGGAAGGTGTTTCAGCATAAAATATTAAGTATATGCCGAGTGTTGAAAACAACTCTTCTGGGGGGGTTGTTTTGAAATCACAGAAATGACCTGTTATCAAAGTATGTGTTTGGTCATCATGCTTATTTGTAGAACTTTTAGTGGCAGGGATGCCAAAGGTACAGTATGCTTCAATCATGTCTTCAGAAGTGGAATTATAATATGAAGAGGTTTGTACATAGCTTGTTCTCTCATTGTTTATATAGCTTGTTATAATCTTGAATCTCCCTTAGCAACACAGCTACCATTTTTCATGGCGGTAGTGTGCTACATGTTTTTTGAGCAGCAACTTCAGTTATATTGGTAAGGCATACGAGAAAGCTCACTTCCTGTAGGTTATCTACCAGTCTTAATAATTGTATTTAAATATTAGGTAAAGTTGCCAGATACTAATTTGAAGATTTTCTCAAACACCTTCATTTACATAAATACATTCCTGTTAGTTGGGGCCTGGGAGGTTTTTTTTTATTTATAAGTGCTGGGATGAACACAGGATTTTCAGGTTTGGATATTTGCTCATAATGTAAATATTCGTTTGGATATTCATTCTTTTTCAAAAAGTATTAAAAGCCATTATATTGCTCTGAACGCACGCAGACAGCATAGCAGCAGGGGCAGGGGGTGTGGCAGTGACCCCGTGTGTGCGCCTTTATTTTAGAGACCTTGCAATATGTAACACGTTAAAATAAAAAAAATATCCCAGGAGTAAAGAATAAGTTGTGTAGGACTGGCTTTACCCAGTGAATTAACTACAAGACAAAGGATGCCAAGTAACAGTTCAAGTTAAACGTTGTTTTGTTTATTCCCGAAATATAGTACATAAAGTTGACACCGCATTTTATATTATTTTTCATTTCTTGCCATTTGCGTTTCTTCACAGTACAGCGGCCATAGACACGTTTCCATAAACTAATAACACAAGGTTTAGTTCTGCCTTTTTGTAACTGAACAAGCAAACAAAAACTGAAATTTAAACTTTAAACACTTCAAATAAAACAAACCTGGAAATGGCGTTGTAAAATGAAGGTGAAGAAAACTCACCGTTTTGCTTCTCATTTATTACATTCCACATAACATAAAGCTGCAACACATAATATATAATGTCAAAGCTAGAAATTAACTTTAAGACAGCAGTGAGGATTTGCTACCTGCCTGGAAAGTAGGTAGCAAAATGGTCTTATTCAGTAGCGGTTTATTTGACTAATAATTATATAGAAAAATAATTAAAAAAATAAACACCTATGTACTGTTTTAAATAGACTGAATAAACCAAATTATCACACAGTAGGCCAATATTTAAATCATAAAGTATTTATTGAAACCACCTTGTGCTTAACTAAGTAATGGAACTAATGTAATTCCTTGTTGAAATGTATTTTGTTTTATCCTTAAGTTCTACAAGAAGCAACCATATCTGTCATCTAAGCATCTGATATGCCATCAGTATGTTTCATCGGTGCAATTTAAGTGGTACGAAATTATTCTTATGTCTTCAGTTGTTAACTGAGATTTCGGTAACTAACAAATTGTACACAGACAGCGATTAAATAAAAAAAAAAGTAAAAAAAAGTAACACGTGCCACAATATCATTGAATCCTGCATTGTATGACCTTCTTAATTATAAGGTTACAGCCACAACTGAGCTGTTTTGAAAATGAAAGCTAATTCCAGCATGGTACCACTACATTTAAAAGATTCATGCAACATGTCATACTAACTGGTTTGTTCATAAATATGTATGCTTGCACCCTGCCTTTCACTGCATTTTTAAATGCTCTACAATTTTGAAGAAATTAACAAAGAAGTAATAACCGAATAAGGGATATAAACTAGGGCTCTCAATTAGGCCTCCAAATAACAATCGATTAATTGGGCACACAAAATCGAATTGTTTGAATAAATATCGCTGATTGTACCGTCCACATACATATTCACTCCATTCCTCTCCCCGACGTGATTATTTTAATATCATTGCAGTTCAGTAAAAGCTTGTGAATGCGAGAGGTAATTTTACCTTGGTAGTGTCAGAAGAAAGAAAAAAAAAAAAAAACACACAACATTCGCAACAAGCCTAAAGCAAGTTTAACATACTACAGGGGTGTTACTAAAATATTTATTCCAAACAGAGTACAGTACTTTGGAATGTAGTCTATGTAAACTAGACGCAAGTTTATGAAAACCTTTTTTTTTTATTCAGTGACAGCTGCAGCATCACGCATTGCATCTTGTTAATACTGTACCACCTAACCTTCACTGTGTGAAACACACATAATAATAATAATACAAATAAATTGCCTAAAACAACATCATCATAATAGTAATACAAATAAATTGATTTACTTACCACAACGTGCATACCTGCTACAGATCAAGCTGATCATTACTCCAAAATAGCGTTTAACATCACTGATCTAGCGGTTTCTTCTTCTTTTTTTTTTTAACGTTATTGAATATTGTTAAATATTCATTATATAACAGTTCATTTTGAAACTGTCAAGTATAGCAACACATTTTATAGACACTGTATAAACTTAATATCCTGTTAGGTCATTGCCTGTTATCTTGTAAAATTGTAATGTTTTTAACAGTTATTTAATTTTACTTTTGGTCTATAAAATAAACTTTTAAATTGTATCCACGTTGTTCTGCTGTAGGTACAGTGTTTGTACTTTACTGTGCAATACGACTTGCATTGTGGGTCTCGCGTGTATCTACATGGGGCGGTACAAACCTCAGTCATCTATCGGGAAGCTCTATAGCAGTGGTTTCCCGCTTTATGACATGAAGCTACCATTTCACCCAAAGCTCTGTGGGACGCGGGTACCCTTGTCCTTTACGCACACAGGGTTTGTCGGCACATTCAGGTTTACAGCTATCTGCGTCCCTGGGACACGTGTCTGTTTGTAACACAGGCAGCCCTACCACAGATTTTTAATTTTTGTTTTAATCATGCAGGTAATGCAGTTGTGTTGTGTGAAGTGCATGGTTCAGAATGTCGGCTAGCTCAAACTCTGTGTTGTACAGTAGTTTCTGCTGTGGAGTACTGGGAAACATGGATACGGGTACGTCGTGGGTCGGAGAAGAAAACTCCATTAAACTTCTGAACCATTTCTTTCTGTTAGCAGCCGCTACAAACACAGTTGCTTATGCTTGGGAAGCAGGAGGCAAAAAGCCTGAAATGGATTTCAGCAAAGCTCGCAGCCGTACACAGGTCACGTAAAAAGGGGTGCAACTCAGTATTCTGTCTGCTCCAATCCAAGAGTGTCTGCATCCATGTATTCCAGTTCTCCACAGCGGGAACTACAACGCGAGCACAACAACATTCTGAAGCTTGCACAGACAATTGCAGACCTAAGAGTCCTGACAAACCATGCGCGTGTAAAGGACGGGTACCTGCATCCCAGAGAGCCTTGTATAAATCATTAAAAAGAATAAGAAAATCAATACAAGATCTTCATAAAACATTACATTTTCCATTCTACATAAATAAATGCCATTTAGGATTTTTACTTTTGTTTACCGCTTGAATGCTTGAACCATTGCAGCCTTAATTATGACATCACTCTTCGGAGGTGTCACCTCTGGTGTGCGTCGCTGTACTTGACCGCTTTATTTCCGCTCTTAGGTTAATGGTCCTGATGGAGTACTGCAGAATGGGGCAGTTGATGATGCAGCTAAAGCAAGCCAACTTCTTGCTGAACTGAATTTTGAAGAAGATGAGGAGGATACCTATTACACCAAGGACCTTCCAGTGCATGCCTGCAGGTAGGAACTTGGGAAATCTGGGGACAAAGACTGAAAACAAAACCTTATTGTAGTGTAGTGCCTGTATGTAAGGCATCGCTGGTTTAGCATTGTTTGTTTTACTGTAATATGTCCCATAGTAAGGTGTAGCTATAAAGCAGTCATGTTTTAAATGGACCTGAAATGGAAAACTGCACTAGTGATATGGGGCCATTTTTTCTTTTTCTTTTGAGCTTGTCTTCTGTTTACCTAGATCACATGGTTATGTACAATGGTTAGACAGCTGCAAATTTACAACATACTCCTAATGCATTCATGATGAAAGCACTATGTATTGTACAGTGCTTTGCAATACTTTTATATAAAAAGTGCTATATAAATGCAATGAATAAATTAAATATACCAGAAAAAACAATGCACAGGTTGCTTTTGAGAATTTGTATTAATTCTTAATCTTAGAACTGGTCAATTGTTGGCATACATTCTTTTGAATAATCTTTATTACAGCTAAGATTGCTTGTTAGAAATGTCTTTTATTACAATTTAAGCTACTGTGGAATACATGACCCGGCCTGCGTGGTTTACTGCAATACCAGTAAGAAGTGGTTCTGTAATGGACGAGGAAATACTTCGGGCAGGTAAGCGCATTATAAAAATATCTATGGTACAAGTAGGTTTGTATGTACAGCTTGAATAAAGTGGAAAGTGAGGCTTCAGGCAGATGCTGCTTTCGGCGTTCAGTAAAGAAGCTGATTTAACGACTCAAGCGAGTTTTCTATGGCGAGCATCGAATATCGCCTGTGGCAAACGTCCTTATTCAGATGAATGGATCTTTTTATAAAATTGGAGTGTTGGCGCTAGACTAGAGAATGTATGTTTAAATGTTATGCAGGTCTAAAAGTAATATATTTATGTATCTTACTGTAATCCCTTTCAAAATAAAACCCAGCGTTCAGATGTGGTTCTTTTTTTTTTAAATTGGGTCAGTTATTGTATTTTGCTTCATAATAACTGAATATTTTATTTAAAGTGTGAAATACATACAGTATAAACAGAAATAATGGAAAAACACCATAGTGTTACATTTAAAGTTTAACACACTGTAGATCTACAGTACAATACAAATTACACAGAAACTGTGTAGGCAATGTTCTATCCATTGTTCTTGTGTATTTTGCTGCCATCAAGAGATAGCCCAACAGCTGTACTGAACAACACTGCTAGTATTTAAAAAGGCTTGCTCTTGCAAACATTTCATGTTTTACAGTACCTGTCTTGCAGCTCTCGACCATATGGAAATTTTGGAATGCGGCTCGTAGGGTCAGGAAGTTTGGCCACTCCTGGCATAGACTGAGAAAGCATTTTAAGAACTGTTATTGGAATGCTGTTTTGTAAATTGCCAAATACATTATTCCAGTGCTTTGTTTTGCAATAATGTTCACAGATTCTTTGTAATGTGCATGCAGTACCGTCCTTTGGTGTTTTAGACACTGATGTTCCTGACTGTTCATTTTATAATTGCACAACGTTAATAAAGCAACTACAATGTAGTATAGCAAGTCCCTCTGAGATCCAATAGTTGTACATATCCAATGGACCCCTGGAACCAATTCAATCAGATATGACGGGTCAATACGCTTGTTTGTTTTTTTTAGCCACATTGTGAACCACCTTGTCAGAGCGAAATGTAAAGAAGTGACTCTGCATAAAGATGGCCCGCTTGGGGAGACTGTCTTGGAGTGTTACAACTGTGGGTGTCGCAACGTCTTTCTTTTGGGCTTCATCCCTGCCAAGGCTGATTCTGTTGTTGTACTGCTGTGCAGGTAAATTGAATCCTTTCAATTCAAAGAGATAAATCCATTATAATTCTCATGCTGTAAAACCACAATTATTGTCTCTGTTAAGGGGCTTTGAACGTGGAACTGCTCTTCAGTTCTAGTTTCCTGCCATAGACCTATGTAATGTGGGCTAGATCTGCCAAAAAGTCTTGTAATAGTAATGCCAGCACCATCTAGTGCTCGGCAGCGTATTGTCAGAAAGAGAGAACTCTGATCCAAAGCATGAGATGGTGCTGTGTTATGCTTTATAAAGACACTTGTCTGATCTGTCTAATCTAGTCTGTGTTATGTGGCAGGCTATTATTATTATTATTATTATTATTATTATTATTATTATTATTATTATCATTATTTATTTCTTAGCAGGCGTCCTTATCCAGGGCGACTTACAATTGTTACAAGATATCACATTATTTTTACATACAATTACCCATTTATATGGTTGGGTTTTTACTGGAGCAATCTAGGTAAAGTACCTTGCTCAAGGGTACAGCAGCAGTGTCCCCCACCTGGGATTGAACCCACGACCCTCCGGTCAAGAGTCCAGAGTCCTAACCACTACTCCACACTGCTGCCCTTGAACCTGAAGAAGAGCTTTTTGAACTCGGGTGAAACTTCAGTGACAAACATTTCAACAAAGTATTTTTTATGTCTTAAATTTGAAGATATTGTAGAATGTCAAGTGGAAAAGCGATTGGTAAATGAGAAATCGTTCACGTGATATATGTTGTGTTGCTAATATGTTCCTTTTAAAATTCAGACAGCCCTGTGCCAGTCAAAGCAGCCTGAAGGATATCAACTGGGACAGTTCTCAGTGGCAGCCTCTGATCCAAGACCGCTGCTTCCTTTCCTGGCTGGTAAAGATTCCTTCTGAGCAGGAGCAGCTGAGAGCAAGGCAGATCACAGCTCAGCAGATCAACAAACTGGAGGAGCTCTGGAAGGTAAGAGAGGCAGCATGTGACTGAAACTTCCTTCAGAGATGGTAAACAAACAAGGTCACTACATAAGAGTATACAGTGACATAATGGGGCCTATATGCAAAACATTTAGTCTTAAAAGAGAAGAACACGTAATCATAGAATCAGCATTCAAACAATAAAAACAGCACTGAAGAAATGCTTTGTAAATATGAAGCAGACTTTCCCAGGTATCAAAATAAATTTGAACATGACTGTGGGACACAAACTTCAATATTGGTTTGAATCTGTAATTTTGTGGTTCGTATGAAGAATTTCACCTCTTCAAGTTTGATTAAGTTTATTGTTAAATATTGATAGTCGCGTAACTCTGGGTCACTTCTATATATTGGCTTTACATTTGACATCCAGCTTTCTTCTATTCTCTTATTCTACTTGCTGTGAATAGGCAATGGTTAGCTACTTTTTCATTGCACTACCTGTTTGGGTAAGTAACTGAATGCTATAACTTGGGGTCCATTCCCCTAAAATTTGTATGAACCTTTACAATCAAATTATTGCACAGTATACTTTTTATATTGAATGATTAAGGTACAGAAATGTTTTTTTTTTTTTTTAACATACCGGTTTGTGTAAAGAACTAGATTTGTTGCCTAACTTAAATGTCCAATAAAATGTACAGCTGACAGAGGGGTTAACATGGTTTTGAGTGATTTCTTTATAACAATTCTATATACTGTATTGGGAATATTTGTTTAGGAAACTCTACGGGAAATCCTTTTTAAATGAATTCATCTCTGCAGCACCAATAATGTTTGTGTTCCTCAGGAAAACCCTTCAGCCACTCTTGAGGATCTGGAGAAACCTGGAGTGGATGAGGAGCCACAGCACGTTCTACTCCGTTATGAAGATGCCTACCAGTACCAGAACATCTTCGGACCGCTTGTCAAGCTGGAGGCGGACTATGACAAGAAACTCAAGGAATCTCAGGTGCGATAGTAGAGCCATATCTAGTACTTTAAATGTTAGCCAAGAATTTAGCCTAAACGTTTAACTGTTATAATATGCAGGCCAAATCTAATTGTTAGTCTTAAGGGGCGTTCACACCGGATGCGGCACGCATGCTGCCTGCTTGCGCGCCGCGCTGCAGTACTGTTCACACCAAACGCGACAGGGTAAAGTCAGTGGGCGGTCCGTTGTTACCTCACGGCTGCAGGTACCGTGGCTTTTGGTTACCGAGCAACAAACCGTAAATGCCAGCGGGAAAATAAAACGCTTTTGACAGAACTGAAGACACTGTATTATGTACTGTACAGTTAACGTGTCGTCTCTAGTTTTGGCAAGTGATATTTTCAGAATCATACCATTCTGAATTAAAATAGTACTTCTGTTAAATATAGTACTCTACCAACAAAACCAATACAGTACATCTAAATAGAAGCCTACTTATTTTAAAAACACAGTCCTTTCAGATGCGTATTTTTGATATTGTCTGTTTTGCAAGGAAGGGTTACAAGGGTTGCAACGGGCCAAAATGAAATAATCAGATATGCAGCACACGTGTTTAACCGTCACTGAAGTCAAAGTTTTATAGGGTCGGATATGTGAGTGCTGACTGTATTGAGAATTGCCCATATAAACTGTTTATAAACTGTAATCTGAATGAATGTGTGTTTAAATTGTGACTCACTAAATGCTCTGCTTCTTTCGTAGACACAGGATAATATAACTGTGAGGTGGGACCTGGGTCTCAACAAAAAGCGAATTGCCAACTTCTCTTTGCCGAAGACTGACTCAGGTGGTAATATTGTTCGAGTTTATATTCATTTTTTAATTTCTTTGGAAAAAATAAGAATTTTGTAAATAGACTGTGTAAGCAGTAGCCTAAAAATGAAAAATCATTTAAAGTGATTCGTATTCCCTGTGTATATAGGGACGTGATATTTTCATGGTTATCTAAACTCATCATTTTGAATCTTTTAGTGACAATGCCATTGACCTCTCACCTAATATAGCTGCCATATTAAAGTCATGATGTTTTATGATTCACAGTACATTATTGTACTAATGTTTGGAACATGGCTGTATTCTATTATTTTGTTAGTCAATTTCCATTACTAGTGTTAGCCAATAGAAAAAATAACCCTTTCAGTGCCGCATTGTTTTAACCTCTATCCATATCAATGATACAGACCACATGCTTTGACATGGGGTCTGATTCACAAACTGGTTTTATTGGCGTTAAGTACCATTTCTGACTTCATATCAGTACTAAAATCCTCCTTTTGCAAATGATCTAACCCACAAAGGTCAGTCTCTGTGCTTGAATTCGTGCTATTAACATGTTTTCTTAATAGCGCTTTGTGAATGCATTTGGGACGCTTCCATTTTAATTATATAATTTGTGCAATCCACAAAGGTGCAAGACAATTTTTGCAGCTCTCAATGGAGCATTATTAAAACCAGGAGAGGTCAGCTTTTGAAAGGTGTGTTAAAACCAATTCTTATACACAGGAGTAGTAGGAAGATGTCTGCCATTCGTTGGTTACATAGAAGGTCACAGAGTAAGAATTATGCAGGTGGAAATCCCATCCACCCCATATCAGTCCCCTAATAAATGTAGTGTTTCCCAGATTACATGTTAAAAGGTTTCAGAATTATGCAAAGAGCGAAGACCCAAACGGGAATCTCTACCAGATAATGATATGCGATATTTGTTTAGGCTAATATTTTATCAGCAAGTTTTAAGTAGTGGTTATAGTGCTGCCTTTTCTGTAATATAAGTGTGTGTTATTTCCTATTACAGTTATTATAATTAAGTGATATACCAAAATACTACACCAGTCCTTTTTTTATTAGTATGTTTACTCGCAGTTCTTTTTGTTTGACCGACCGTGTTTATTTCCTGTCATATTTGATTTCCAAATTATGTCTCTTCTTGATTAGCTGTGTTTTGTTCCTTTTACATTTATAGTTATTAATAATCCCTTAAACCATTCAGCATAGCAGCACATATGAAAGCCGGACCAAGACAAAACTGCATGGAAAGGGCACGCAAACAATTTAAAACGTATTGAAAGCTGCACCACGCGATTAGTCTAGTTTATATATTAAACATAATTATCAATATGTGAGGTTTTTTAGTGCCTCGTCCGGGCAGTTTTGTCTTGATCCGGAAGCATTTTAAGTTATAGAAGAAATATGAAAAATCATCCAACGATAATTCTTTTCATATGTAAACTGTAGATGAAGTGATTGTGTGGTATAGTTTTCAAGGTGGTTCGCATTTGTCTGGCATTCATCTACTCCCTGTTTTCATCTACAGATTGTATGATGAAAGTATTAATTGTAGTGTGAAATTTTAATCACTTTAACTAAATCAGAGATTGTTTAAATGCTGGTATCTCAAATGTACATTCTCTGCCTTAACATGTAAGGAAAAAATATAGAATTAACATTTTTAATCACACTAAACAAATGATTAGTCACAAAATCCTACACAGCGTTTAGTTCTACATGTCATAGGAGGTCCCCGGTTCAAATCCCACCTCAGCCACTGACTCATTGTGTGACGTCACAAGTCACTTAACCTCCTTGTGCTCCGTCTTTCGGGTGAGACGTAATTGTAAGTGACTCTGCAGCTGATGCATAGTTCACACACCCTAGTCTCTGTAAGTCATCTTGGATAAAGATGTCTGCTAAATAAATAAACAAATAATAGAAATCAAAAGAAAAAAAGTTAAAGTAACTCGTAACAAACTTCTATTAGAACGAATGTTAAAATGTACTCCCTTATTGAGCCATTTTTCTTTAACGCAAGGGCTTTTCAAAGCTATGTTATCCCGGTGTGTCTACAGGTAGCTGTACCAGAGGTATTACACGTAGGTAATTTATTTGAAGGACATAATAAAGTAGGAGTCGTGCTATCATGGTAAAAAGGGTGGTATTAACGCAAATTCATGAGAACTGGTCAAACACCACAGTAAAAACATCTTTTGGATGTTTGTGAATTACAGCGGAAGCAAGGAGTAAAGTTTGGAGCAGTGATAATAACACACATCCAATCTTCACTCCAGTTTTACCACTGGTACATGAATCAAGCCCATAGTGTCTTTAGGTGGTACACAGCTGTATTCTATGATTGTCAAAGTCAATTAACCACTTCCACGTTGCTTTAACTTGATGTTTACAAGCTATTCACTCTGATATGGTATCCCACTTAGATTATGCCCCCTGTGAGGATTTGTTATTGTTCAGAAAACACCCGTTTCAGTTTTGTAGTGCTGTGTAAAGTGAAACTTGCCTCAAGTACTCAAGGAGTACAGTAAACCATTTTAATCAGTTTCCCTTTGCTTCTCAGACATGCGTTTAATGCAAGGAGATGAGATTTGTCTGAGGTACAAAGGAGACCTGGCTCCCTTGTGGAAAGGAATTGGACATGTCATCAAAGTTCCAGACAGTATCCTTTCATTCGCTTGAATCATTTAACTTTTTATACCTAACATACGTAAGTATTTAAACATAACTTTGAATATGATGTCAAACACTTCAGCTGTGCTTTCTAAAACAAATTGCTATATTTAATTTCTGTCTTAAACTACTGTACTGCATGAATTCATGTATTAAGAATATATATATATATATATATATATATATATATATATATATATATATATATATATATATATATATACAGTAAAAAGTATGGAAATATATAATTTCTAGAAGTTTCTCAAACAAAGCATTCTAGGAAAAAGAACAGCAGCAAGCCTTGCAAAAGCAAATCCAGTGATTTGTATGTTTCTAAATCTAATTTTTTATTTTTTTAAATGAGTTCTCATTATGGTTTCTTTATATGTCTAATTTGATTGAGCTACTTTAATTTGATCTGATTCTTGTTATCTGAACAATCGAAACAGTGTTTTAAAATGAGGCTCAGTGCCCAGTGGAGCTCTCAATATGGTTTCTATTGAGACTGTTCATTTAGTTAAGTTCTCGTCATCTAAAATAAAAACATTTAAGAAGGTGTTTTTTTTATTTGATTTTATTTATTGCATTTATATAGCGCGTTTTATACAAAAGTATTGCAAAGCACTGTACAGTACATAGCAGAAAAAAAACAAGAAACCACGATGCATTTGTATAGCAGTCTCCATCTTTATTCCACAGGCTGATCGGGGTGTGCAAAACCTTTTTTCTGAGTGGTAGTTCACCCCTTCTATGATTTATGAGAATATTATAAATGTTTAAGCATTTCTTTCTTTCTTTCTTTTTTCGCTTAAACAGTGATTAGACAATGTGGATTGACATTTGATTGTGTAGTTTGAATACTGTATATACAGTAGTCTTTTATAATATGAATAAAACAATACATTTTTAATTGTTAGTTTTTTACTCTAAAACTGTATTTTCTAAATAACAAGGCATGAGCCATACAAACCTTATTTCAAACCTCGTTTGAAGTTTAATTTTTGAGGTCACTGTTCTCCTAAATTGCTTGCCACAACCTTCTTGCAAATGAGGCCACGTACGTTCTCAATGGATTAACTTCCTGCATAAATAATAAATACATAAGTAATGAATCGATGACATGTATCTTATAAATATTTATATATATAAAAAATAAGGCAAATTTACTAAACATAATTGGGTACTTTTCTATTCTTTACTCTGCAAGTTTGTATTGTATGACTGATATAAATTGTTTAACTGAAGTTGGTCCTTAACAACACTAAGATTATGGAGATGAAATTGCTATTGAGTTGAGAAGCAGCGTTGGTGCCCCCGTCGAAGTTCCTCACAATTTCCAGGTCGACTTTGTTTGGAAATCGACTTCCTTTGACAGGTAAGATGCTTCATGATTACACGTGAAGTAGAATACAAGGAAAACCCATTTCAGGGGTCTTCAGTCTTCTGAAGTATAGAAACTAACAATACTAGTGAAAAATGAACCAATTATTAGTCAAGCGTTTAAGAACCTCTCACGTTTTTCTTACTTGCTCATTTTGATATGTTGTACCCCTACGCTTCTGCTCATCCAGTTGGGTATCAATCCGGGTTTGTCCAACAGCGGGTTTGTAACAGCGGCTTGCAAGTGACTGTGGGAACGCTCATGTTTTTGTGCTGACTCTGATAGACATCCTAGATTGCTGTAGCCAGTGCTGTTCCATATCGCCTTTTCTGTACTGAACAAAATACTGCTCCACCAGTATCCTTTTTTAATTGACATCTTCTGGTAACCCACGGATACCTTTCATAATTAGAATTTTGGAAGTGGCGTGTATATACCTTCCCTTCCTGTGTCAGTTTGGGTATTTGTGGTGTATACCCTCAATACTTGTTGAAAATTGATTCGTAACCAAATCGACTATGATGTCTCCTTTTTTTTTTTTAATTTGTAAAAAGCAATTCGAAATATTACTTTGAAGTTCTCAATATAATTCTCAGTAACAGTCTCTATAATGAGCAATATCGTGTGAAATTCAGCTGTTTTTATAACCTTACCCTAGCATTTTTATGTCCTGCCACTTCTCACTAATGATTGGACAGCTGCAAAACCAGGGCAGATCTTTGACTTTCCCATTGGTTAAACTCCCAATTATGTCCCGCCTTTGCTCACTTATGATTGGATACCTGCATAACATAGGAGACTGTGGTCCAGTGGTAAAAGAAAAGGGCTTGTAACTAGGAGGTCCCCGGTTCAAATCCCAGCTCACTCACTGTCTGACCCACTGTCTTAACCTCCTTCTGCTCTGTCTTTCGGGTGAGACGTAAGTGACTCTGCAGTTGATGCATAGTTCACACACCATAGTCTCTGTAAGTCACCTTGGATAGAGGCATCTGCTAAATAAACAATAACAAGTGGCAGATCTTTCACTCTCCCATTGGTTAAACCTACTAAGACCTTCAACTGTTTGTGCCCTGCCTCCACTCACTTATGATTGGACTGCCGCGGAGAAAATGCAGATCTTCTATTGGTTGATTTTATTTTATATACAAAAATAAAATTCTGCATGATTTAAAATTGTAAAAAAAATAAATCTGTGATCAGCTCTTTAGTTGGTTAATCGGAGCGGCCCTAGTATATACATTACATTGCTACAGGAACAGATGTAAGCAAACCTTTCATGCAGTGTTTGTTTGAATATTGCAATATTTGACCCTGCCTTATTGATTTAATGTGCTGTATATTGATTATTGCTTAAATTATTCACCTACTGTACAAGAGCCTTTCAGTAATTCCCTGTTTTAAATATTTCAAATAAGGCTTTTACCTTGTCAACGGGCATTTATTAACCTATTTCGTTGTTTTGAATCTGCTTCCATGCAGGATGCAAAGTGCTCTGAAAACCTTTGCAGTGGATGAGACCTCTGTTTCTGGATACATTTACCATAAACTGCTGGGGCACGAAGTGGAAGATGTCATCATAAAGTGTCAGCTGCCGAAGCGCTTCACTGCCCATGGGCTCCCTGACCTTAACCATTCTCAGGTTGCGTTTTGAGCTTTTAGTCAAATTCCAGAAAAGTTTAGAGCACGCTTTCTGTATTGAATTAGTTAGAATAGAATGCTTTTTTTATACCTGCAGGGGATGAAATGGGGATACAGTACAGTGGAGGCGTTCATACAGTACGTCTGTATGTAACACTTTACATTTTTCCATGGGAAATCGCTTACTCAGTTGTTATGAAACTTAGTATTACCATTATTTAGCATACGTTATTGAGAAGATTAGACTTGAGATATATGGGGTGTCTGTCCGTACATTTATCCATCTTTAAGTCACACTCACATTTTTACATGTATCTTGAGAACAAGTTCTTCTACCTGCTGTGAATCATTTTAATATATATTACCATGATACGCCTCAGCATGTCACTTACATGTTATGCTTATTAAACTGTGATTAAACTTGGTTTTAATTATCTAGAATCAATTATTGGAAGTATGAGATTGTTGTGATATATGGAGGTGCCTCTGTCTGTACAACCATCTGTATGTCACACTTATATTTGACGTTTTACACAATTTTACCATACTTCACCGTAATATGTAATATTAAAACCTTATTTGCTTACCTAATTCAATCTAGGTCTTAAATACTACTCAATTTTCATGAAACTGTTCAACCATTTCTTAATCTATAAGAGTGTACATGCTGTTGAGGTTACATAGTGGGCATCAACTGTTTTCATACTGTTGGCTTTAATTTTGCATTTACAGCCATGGTGGGGGTTGTATGTTACTGACATACTAGTTTAAGGTGCATTAATGGAGGCATTTTCTCCCCTGTGTTCTGTCCAGGTTTATGCAGTGAAGACTGTACTTCAGCGTCCTCTCAGCCTTATTCAGGGCCCCCCAGGGACAGGAAAAACTGTTACATCTGCTACCATTGTGTACCATCTGGCCAGGCAGGGCAATGGGTAAGAGTTGTCTTGACTACTGTTCTGTTTTGTACATGCCATGGAGGTAAAGAGTGGAATACATAAATTACTAATTTCTCTTTTAAACATTTTTCAGACCAGTGCTCGTCTGTGCTCCAAGTAACATTGCTGTGGATCAGCTGACTGAGAAAATTCACCAGACTGGACTTAAAGTTGTAAGGCTTTGTGCTAAGAGCAGGGAAGCCATTGATTCTCCTGTATCTTTCTTGGCATTGCACAACCAAATCCGTAACATGGATAGGTAAGAATACACACATTCCTAGCTTTAAAAAAAAATGGACAATACAACTTAATACTACAGAATTGTCCGGTGCTAAAATATTATAAAAATTCATAGTAAAATGTTGTAATGCAACATGGGTTTTTTCATGTTCAAATATGTTTTCAAAGTTTTAAATTAATATTCTGTTATTTCGAATTAGCTGGAAAGCAAAAAGTATAATTTTGTACCATATTACAGTACAGCGATCACTCAGGTGTAACATATGCAGAGTACAACACTCTTCTGTATAGTAAAATGGTTTGCATAATCTATATCTGATAGTCATTTATAAATTCTGTTAAATGAACCGGTCATTTTTTGCCACAGAATACATTTCAAGCAGTGTTTGTTTGATCATTCAGATATTTGGCCGAGTCCTGTTAAAATAGATCCTCTACTAAGTGACACTGTTAGGATTAGACACTGCAATTATTTGGCTGCTTCTACACATGTTCAGAGGTTTTGTTCTTTTATATGCTAGTTTTTGCAGGTAATAAAACAACAGCAGACATTGTTTTATAAGGTCATTTTTTAAATTGTGAATCTTGTATTTCAGTATGCCTGAACTTCAGAAGTTGCAACAGCTGAAAGATGAAACTGGGGAATTGTCCTCTGCAGATGAGAAGCGCTATCGAGCATTGAAGCGCACGGCTGAAAGGGAGCTACTGATGGTGAGGCTTTCTCTCATTTCTTCTTGTTCCTTGGTTTGACTCCAGCAGGTATTTCACAGTTGTGTGTTTCTCTTTTAGAATGCTGATGTGATCTGCTGCACCTGTGTTGGAGCCGGGGACCCACGTTTAGCTAAAATGCAATTCCGCTCAATTCTGATTGATGAGAGTACCCAAGCTACTGAACCTGAATGCATGGTGCCTGTGGTGCTGGGAGCAAAACAGGTAATGCAGGAATAAGTAGACATAGAAGCAACATCAAACACAAAGACAACATCCAGTATACATCACAAAGATTCTCCTAACCAATATTAAAATATGTAGAAATGATTATATATACCTTTTTAATTGTTTTGAGCTCTTTAAACAGTTGCAGAGTTCAACTTGGCTATAACATTTTATAAGTAACTTGAACTCTGCAACTGTTTAAGAGCTCAAAACAATTAAAAAGGTCTAATTAAGCAAATTATCAGTTCAATTAATGGTCTAGTTAAGTAATTGAGAGCTCATTTGGAATGAAAACCAGCAGGCACAGGGGGTCCCCCAGGACCAGGGTTATGAACCCCTAATTTAGAAGACAGATCTCAAACCCAAGTGGACTAGAGCGGCCATTTTGAAAAGAGCATTGAAACAGTCTTTTAAAAGTGTAAAGAGTTGTCAGGGTATTAACAATAAAAAGAACAACTTCAGTACGTTATTTAAAGAGTTGTAGCAACACGTGGGGATGTATAACGGTAGATTTTTTGGAACCCCGCTACTTTTAAGATGCTAACTGATTTTTAGTTTTTATTAAACAGGACATTTCCGGTTAAATGTTTTGTAATATTTGTGCTTACCGTTTAAAAGTCTAAACTATTACAGCGTTTGTATACACTTGCAGTTCTGTACATGTAAACATCTGTGTTCATTTCAAGAAAATTACAAATAAGCATATTGTCTTTCTTTTTTATTTATTTGATATAGTTGATCCTTGTTGGTGATCATTGCCAGCTAGGTCCTGTTGTCATGTGTAAGAAAGCAGCCAAAGCAGGCCTGTCCCAGTCTCTGTTTGAACGGCTGGTGGTGCTGGGGATCCGTCCCATTCGTTTGCAAGTACAGTACCGTATGCACCCAGCACTCAGTGCCTTTCCATCCAACATCTTCTATGAGGGCTCCCTTCAGAACGGAGTCACTGCAGGTAAGCTCGGCAACAAAATCTAACAAGTTTGATGTTTTATTACGGCTACCAAAAATGTGGTGGATCTAAGAATGTGAAGACAATTTTATTTGAAAATCTAATGTGCTTATTGGGCGTCTTCTGAGATTTTACAACACGCCGCAAAAGTATGAAAATGTTGTGACCAAGATATCTCCGGAATTCATTAGACCTGGAATGCTTATCCGAAGAGCATTGGATATACAAATGGGCTGCTGGTGTAACCAGGCTGTTTGCCTCTTGGCATGGGTATTTACTGTACCCAGGTCTGTCTTCTACCCAGTTGAGAGCTTTGGTATAGCAAGAGACACTGAGATTTTGGGTTGAATGGGTCACTAATTGTCTAAACCGCCAAACAGATTTTCAATACAATAAACATACTTATTTTTTATTTTTATTTTTCTCTCTAGCTGACCGCATTAAGAAGGGGTTTGACTTCCAATGGCCACAGCCAGACAAGCCCATGTTCTTCTATGTAACTCAAGGGCAGGAAGAAATTGCAAGCTCAGGAACTTCCTATTTGAACAGGTATGTTTGAAATTAGGAGTTAATTTCATTTTAAAAACATTTTAATTAACATGTTGGAATGTTTGTAACCATCAGAAAAGCCATCGTGAGAAGTCCTCCATCACTTTTTATAAAATGCCACACGTATAAATGTAAAAAACGTGCCCATATTTTGAATACAAGGAGGCTGTGTGGTCCAGTGGTTAAAGAAAAGGGCTTGTAACCAGGAGGTCGCCGGTTCTAATCCCGGCTCAGCCACTGACTCATTGTGTGACCCTGAGCAAGTCACTTAACCCTTTGCGGTCCATTGTCGGACTGGGTCCGACATTGCAATTATTCCTCACAGGTCCTTTGTCGGACTGGGTCCGACATCATTATAGCAACGCAATAAACGGGTGTTTAGTCGTTTTTTCTCCGGAAAAAGCCGAGAAAACCATTCAATTGCCGAGTGGTAGCGACAGGAGCCGAGACAAGTCGGAAAAAAAAAAAAAAAAAAAAAAAAGGCGTATTTCATGAATAGTCATACATGGTATCAGGTATCAGATAATGGGCGTCCATAATAAACAAGCTGGCTAAGTGCGTCGGCGCACTGAGACTATCATGGATATTTGCAGAGCTTTTTTCAGATGTTATAGTAATAAAATAATGACTTTGATCGCATTATTGAGGAGTTTGGTGATAAAACGAGTGATCTGGAGATGATCGATCGGTATGTACGACTATTATTATTATTATTATTTATTTCTTACACAGCTGAACGCTATAGCAAACAAAAGGCTGGGGAGGGGCTGGAGATGCCTAGTGTGTGCTTTGTTGATATGCAGGGCCATTTAAACCCGTTTGACTGTGAAAAAAAATACTTTTAAACAGCGCGTATAAAATTAACTGCGCGTGTGAAAATTAATTATTCCTGGCGTGCCTGACGCGCGATTAATAAATGGACCGCAAAGGGTTAACCTCCTTGTGCTCCGTCTTTTGGGTGAGGCGTTGTAAGTGACTCTGTAACTGATGCATAGTTCAAACACCCTGGTCTCTAAGTCGCCTCGGATAAAGTCATCTGCTAAATATACAAATAATAATAACAACAATGAAGTTCAGTTTTGTCAATAAGGAATTAATTTAGGCCATGTTGATAAAGTGCACATGTAGATTGCAGGTTTGAATTACGAATTGCTGACTTAAGCTTATCCTGTAATTTGTGAATCATGTTAATGTGTAACCTTCTTCCTCACAGAACTGAAGCTGCTAATGTGGAAAAGATCACCACAAAGCTTCTGAAAGCAGGAGCCAAACCAGACCAGATTGGAATTATTACACCCTATGAGGGTCAGCGCTCTTACTTGGTGCAGTACATGCAGTTCAGTGGCTCTCTGCACACTAAACTTTATCAGGTATTACAATACATCTCAGAACTCGTGGCATTAATGTTATTGATGTATTCTTAGTTAGTTTAATATGTATGCTATTGTTCCCACTAGGGATAGGGGCAATAGGGCCACACTTTCAATTTGTGAATGAAGCAATAAATACAATTCCAGATCCCAGCACCACTTGCTTTGGATCGGTACTGCTCTTGTTTTCATTAATAGCAGTTGCTGTTTTTTCCCAGGAGGTTGAGATTGCCAGTGTGGATGCTTTCCAAGGACGTGAAAAAGACTTCATCATTCTGTCTTGTGTCAGAGCTAATGAACATCAGGGTATAGGATTCTTAAATGATCCCAGGCGTCTCAATGTGGCTCTTACTAGGGCAAGGTATGAGACCATTTTTATTAGATTTTCTCTAGGCGTAAATTCAGATTTTCAGTAGGGAAGTTCGTTTTCGTTTTTAATTTGTGACATCTAAAACAAATGTGTAGAATACTACAAACTTCTCCATATTGTGAATCATGAAAGCCAAACATCTCTTTTTTACATAAATTACTGAAATGTGTATTTGTGTAGAAGACTATATGTGTACAGCATTTAATTGTTGATGGAAAGAGAGTAGAAATGTTTAATATTAAATAAATTGGAATACACTGTACAGTCACTATTATATAAACACTAAGGCTGCATATATGTCATTCATATTTTTGACAACTGTTGAACTAAATGGTACACTTCTAAACCTGTAACACTTGGCAAACTGAATGATTGTTCTCATGATAGCGAGAGAAATTCAGATGTCTTTTTGTTTCTGTTTTTGTGTAGGTATGGTGTGATTATTGTTGGCAACCCTAAGGCTTTGTCCAAGCAGCCTCTCTGGAACCACCTTCTGAACTATTACAAGGAGCAGAAGGTCCTGGTTGAGGGGCCGCTGAACAATCTGCGAGAGAGCCTCATGCAGTTCAGCAAGCCTCGCAAGCTGGTCAATACTATAAATCCAGTGAGTAGCTGTTACTGAAGGAAGCTTTACCTGGATGAAAACGTTATTCATGTTTCATACAACAGCAACCTAAACCGTGTTAATATACACTGAAGCATGCAGTTATACTGCTGAAAGTGTAAAGCCATGCATTTATACTACAGCCCCGGATGAAACCTGCATTACAGTTCAGTTAGCTTTATGTGCCTGGTCATTTCAGACATCTCCCTTTCATTGCTAAGGTTCATCTTTGGCCTTTGTTTACTTGAAGACAAATAACATTTTTAACATTCAAAGCAAATGCTGAAAGGTATGAGTTTATTTTGTTTTGCTTACCTTTGTTTGGTGCATGTTTCACCTTTTCTCGGTCTCTTAGTTGCCGTTTTGAACATTATAATCATTATATTCATTGCAATAAATTTACGACACAAGCTCACAAAACTAAGGAAATTGGGGTTAAGTTTGTACAATACAGCAATCTTAAGAGAGACTTGTTCATCCTAGGCAGCATAGTCAAGGAAAGTGTGGAGTCTTCCCCGGTACCCACATGTGTAATAGTTGGCTTTAAATCAGGGATCTATGTATGTACGCACCACTTGTAAAACACTAATTTCACATTCTTCTATGTCTTTAAACACATTGACAAAGTAAATATTTCTTTTTTCAGATACAGCTGTGATGACTGTAATTCACTTTGCAATATAAGCAGTGTTTTCCTCGACTCCGTCAGGGAAGCAGAGTGCTCCACATACTGTTTTCTAAGATCACCGTGCCAAGCGTTTGGCTAATCACTCACTATAGAGAAAGAACATACCTTCAGCTAGGCTACATCCAGGCATACCTGGTATAGAAATCAGCAAGTGGAGCACTCTGACATGCAGGGAAAGCACTGATAAGTAATACTTTAACAATGCACTTCAATCTTTGTTGTCCGAGGCTTTGCATGCAATTCGGTTCGGTATTTTTTTTTCAAACTCAGCTGTTTTTGAGGTCCAGGAAACACTTCTAGTTTAAAAGGTCATGTAGATTTATGTCAGCAAAAAACTAAAGCTGGGCCTCGCATCTGCCGCCAGAGTTCTCGTTGAGTATGCTGATTTATTGAAGCCTGTTACTAGAATACATGTGACTCCGTGGATATGGCTCTTGCACATCAATGTCAGTGTGTGTGTGTGTAGTCAGTGGAAGCTGAGTCGTTAGCTTGTTTTATTCACAGTCTTTAATTTGTTGCAGGGAGCACGGTTTATGAGTACAGCTATGTATGATGCCAGGGAAGCGCTCATCCCAGGATCAGTGTACGACCGGAGCAACCAGGGTAAGGGTCCTGTATAATTATACTGTATGTGTGAATTGGCAATGTTGATGAAAGTGTTAGTTGAAACCTTTGCCTACACGATTATGACTGTTTCTTGTACTGTTAAGATTGCTAAATATACATATTTTAAAATGCTTTCAATGAGAACATTGTTGCAAAGAAAATAAGTGTTCATTTTTTAAAGTCAATCTCATTTAGGATATAGTTGCCACCTGTGTCCGTTCAGATTGTGTGACAATGTGACCTGCCAGCCCTGCCTACTCTCCTTTTTATAAATGTAGAGTAGGCAAGGCTAGCAGAACGGAAAAGTCACATGATGCCATGAAGAAGGCTGTTGAGTCCCGGCACATAGGATACTTCTAACAAGCTAAAAGCCTGGTAAAGGCAGCTTTCTAGTTTCACATTCTCAACACCATCAAAGAGCAATGGAAATGCAAGAAGCAGTTCAAATGACATTTAAAGCTACTTAAAGGGAACTTGTAGTGGCACTTAATATACAATCATTTCAATAGAAAACGTGTGGCTGAATACATTTGACACACTTTAAAACTTCTGCTCGGCCAGTTTCCGATATAAAAGCATTAAAACAACGTTAAGCTTCTATGCATTGGGTCTCTCATGTGGCACACAGGACATGCGGTCCGGTCATTGATTTCCCTATTTCCGAACACTACTAGTCTATAGCTGGAACTGTAAGACGATGTTTATCCGATGTATTATGAAACCACTCGTTTCAGTACAACAGATACTAACGAGCAATAATATCACTCCAGCCAGAATAAAGTTGCAGCAGAGAGTATTATAATTAGGGCTTCTGATTTTCAGTTTTAACCGATAAAACACAATAAAACACCCCCGATACCAAACAAATTAAATCAGTGGATAGCAAATAAACACTGGAAAACACTGGAAAAACTGTGGAAATGGTTAATCTATTCACGTTGACTTTACCCTTTTCACATTTAAAACAGTAAAACCTACTACAAAAATAATAATAAATACATTTCCCTGTGCTGCTGGGCAATGTCCCGCCTTCCTGACTATAATGTTGTTGAAGCTGACACCCTGGGATCCTTCAAGAAGCTGCTTGATGAGATTCTGGGATCAATAAGCTACTAACAACCAAACGAGCAAGATGGGCTGAATGGCCTCCTCTCGTTTGTAAACTTTCTTATGACTTGTATCTATCATTGATTAGTTCTGAATACTTAAACCCACCCCAACTACTGAGTGACGGCACATTCCTACATTTCTATTGGAGACTGTGCTTGTGAGATTTAAAACAAGATTACAATCAGGATGGAGGCTTGTTAGCGGGATTTAAAGCTGTATTACAGTTAAGACACGAAGGATTTAAAACAGAATTGTGCCGAAATGTACAAAAATGCGTACACACAGAAACCCCAGAAGAATGTGCCCGTGATCATAGGGATTTCGTTGTGGAAGACAGCAAAGGAAAGAAGGTACAATTTAAGTGTGCAAGTACTGTCGAGTTACTATACATACACACAAAAAAGCATTTTGGAAAGTAACCGAAAACACCAATTTCATACAGTATATCAAAAACGAAAGCCCCGAAAAAAAATGATTTACGTAAAACTCGAAAATAGCTAAAAATAAGCACCAAAAAATACAATTAATAAAACCCGAAAAACAGCAGCCCTAATTATAATTTCTAGAGTGAGAACAGAGAAAACAGCATGGCGCCAATACACACGTACGAGAAAACACCATGGAGCCACTGCACACGTACGAGAAAACACCATGGAGCCACTGCACACGTACGAGAAAACACCATGGAGCCAGTATTTGTGTTTTGTGGACTTTTGGAAAGATGCACCTCAATTGTTTTTACATACACATCCAAGAAATACACAAATCATTGTCAAAATGTAATACACGTCCGCTTTTTTTTGTCCTGTATGGCATACAGACAAAAAACGAATATGGTGACCTTTCAATTTTATAGCTTTAAAACATTTCTATAGATCTGTTCTTTGAAACAAAACCAAAAATATAGCAAGGTTTCATGCAAAATATGAAGATATAATTAATTATATGCAGTAGAACGCACTTGTAAGGGTTGGTCTGCACAGGAATTCAAAAATGTTCTTATATCTATGTGTCTCAGTTGCTCTGTGTTTTAGAACAGTTAGTCCATTCAGTCAATTTTTTTACCACTTTTACACTTGCATGCAGCACATTTTGTGTTGACATTGTAGCAGGATTTGTGAGAACTGCCTGCTGTAGAGTGCTGTTTTTTTCCCCAATGTCTTCTTTTAAATTTTTTTTTGTAAATATGGTATATGATCACTTGTTGTGATCACTTCAACTTCCTCTGCTGGCACATGCGTGATCGAGGATGTTATTCTAAACGGAATGAGGTTTAAAAAACATTTGCAAGCAAACTTTCCTTTAACTCTGGGCGCTGACATCTACTCCGTACTGTCAGAACTGCCGTTAATGATACAGAATGTATGCAAATTAACAAAACGATAATTTCTTTAGCCCTACCTTAAACTTTCTCAGGGGATGTGTTAACCATGATTTGGCACACTTCCTTGACTATAGTAAAATGTGTCAATCTGAATTCTTGTTGCAGGGCGCCCTTCAAATATGTACTTTCAGACCCACGATCAGATTGGAATGATTGGTGCTGGTCCCAGCCATGTTGCTGCAATGAACATTCCCATCCCCTTCAATCTCATGATGCCACCCATACCTCCCCCAGGATACTTCGGCCAGGCTAATGGCCCGGCAGCAGGTGAGATTGACTGTGATACCAGGAAACAGGGCGCCACACGGAAATGTATGTTAGTTGAAAAGAAAAAATATAGTATGTGAATGTGTGGATGAAGTCCAGAGATGTTCATAAAAAGGTTTAAAAAGATGATGAGCGGTATATTTTTAAAATGTGTCGACTTTTATGGTGACATACAGGCGCTTCCTGTATTAGGAAGTACAAAGCGAAGTAATGTGTGTCTATATGTATCTCTCTATATATCTAGATCTCTCTCTCGGGGGGGATATAAATAAAAAAAATGGATGTAAAATAGTTCAACACAGTTTTGGACAGCTTGGAATGGTTGGTGTGTATGAGCTATAAAATATTTAATTTGCTATTCTAATATCCTTCTAATTGTACATTCAGTCTGCTCAGTTGTAGTATTTTTTGGTTTTCAGTGTTGGACTATAATTGTGCTGCACTCAGTAAATGTGTGTGTTTGTTTTTATCAGGCAGGGGAGCACTGAAGGGGAAGGCTGGCCGGGGAGGACGCCAGAGAAATCGTGGCATTGGCAATCAGGGAAATAGCCAGTGCAACCTGCCTAACAGCCAGGCCAGTCAGGACGCTGTGTCCCAGCCGTTTTCACAGGGTCCGCTGACTCAGGGCTACATC
This sequence comes from Acipenser ruthenus, assembly GCF_902713425.1. Classification (NCBI taxonomy): domain Eukaryota; kingdom Metazoa; phylum Chordata; class Actinopteri; order Acipenseriformes; family Acipenseridae; genus Acipenser; species Acipenser ruthenus. The sequence continues at coordinate 1,958,544 of NC_081237.1, read as the reverse complement.
TCTATGAGCCAGCCATCTCAAATGAGCCAGCCAGGCCTTTCTCAGCCAGAATTGTCGCAGGTAAACAGGAAAGATTGTCCAATTCGTCTTTAAAGAGAAGTGCAGTGTGTGTCTTTTTAGTATTTGATATCATTATACTGAAGCCTTGAATACATTAATACTTGCATCTCTAGTATGGAACTAGTACTGCACTCTAACTGCACAGAATCGGCAGTTTTAAAGGGTTAAAAAGAAATATCAAATGCCAGGAAGTGTTTGATTTAGTAATTACATCTAGGGAAATTATTGTGGAAATGTATCAATAGGAATACCAGATATGCTAATAGAATCTTTAAAAAAAAAAAAAAACTACTTTCTCCATCAGATTGCATAAATAGAATTCTACATTATTCTAACACACCCAGTGTAAAGATCCACAAACACATAGCACAGTGGTATTTTATTTTGAAGTTATATGGTAGGTGAGATGCGTTCAAGCAGGAAATGATGCTTAGTATCTCTCTAGGGTGAAATGTGTTGCTTCTTCCTTTTTATTTCCATTGCTGTTGTTTTTTTTTTTAACAGGACAGTTATTTGGGTGATGAATTCAAGTCCCAGATTGATGTGGCGTTGTCACAGGATTCTACTTACCAGGGTGAACGTGCTTACCAACATGGCGGGGTGACTGGACTGTCACAGTACTAGAGTGTAAGCCTCTTTGTTTATGAAGTGCTGGCAAAACATTTCAATAACAACTTCATGGATCCAATATATTTTCATTGGAGAAACCTTGAAATTCATTTCTTCCTGTTTTTTTTTTTTTTTAAAGCTACTCAGAATCTTTTCTTTATAAAGGCTACACATTCATAACTGGCTGCTATGACACTGGAAGTTGTGAAAATCAGCTTCTATCTATATTGCTACAAGGAAATTAAAGATGACTATCACATCACTATTCGGGTCTACTATAAATATATATATATATACAGTGCCTTGCAAAAGTATTCAGACCCCTGACCAATTCTCTCATATTACTGAATTACAAATGGTACATTGAAATTTCATTCTGTTTGATATTTTATTTTAAAACACTGAAACTCAAAATCAATTATTGTAAGGTGACATTGGTTTTATGTTGGGAAATATTTTTAAGAAAAATAAAAAACTGAAATATCTTGCTTGCATAAGTATCCAACCACCACACATTAATATTTGGTAGAGCCACCTTTCGCTGCAATAACAGCTTTAAGTCTTTTGGGGTAAGTATGTACCAGCTTTGCACACAGTGTTGGAGTGATTTTGGCCCATTCTTCTTGGCAGATTTGCTCCAGGTTGTTCAGGTTGGTTGGACGACGCTTGTGGCCCGCAATTTTCAAATAGTGCCACAGATTCTCAATGGGATTGAGATCAGGACTTTGACTGGGCCACTGTAGGACATTCACATTTGTGTTCTTGAGCCACTCCAATGTTGCTTTGGCCTTGTGCTTGGGATCATTGTCCTGCTGAAAGGTGAATTTCCTCCAAAGCTTCAGTTTTTTAGCAGACTGAAGCAGGTTGTCTTGCAGTATTTCCCTGTATTTTGCTCCATCCATTCTTCCTTCAATTTTAACAAGATTCCCAGTCCCTGCTGATGAGAAGCATCCCCACAGCATGATGCTGCCACTACCATACTTCACTGTAGGGATGGTGTGTCTTGAGGCATGGGTAGTGTTAGCTTTGCGCCACACATAGCGCTTTGAGTTTTGGCCAAAAAGCTCTATTTTGGTCTCATCTGACCACAAAACTTTCCCACATCGCAGCTGGGTCACTCTCATGCTTTCTGGCAAACTCCAGATGTGCTTTCAGATGGTACTTTTTGAGTAACAGCTTCTTTCTTGCCACCCTCCCATACAGGCCAGTGCTATGCAGAGCTCTTGATATGGTTGACTGGTGCACCATTACTCCTCTCCCAGCCACTGAAGTAGAGCTCCTTCAAAGTGATTGTTGGCCTCTCTGTGGCTTCTCTCACAAGTCTCCTTCTTGTTTGAGTTTTGAGGGACGGCCTTTTCTTGGCAGTGCCTGGGTAGTGTGATGCTGCTTCCACTTCCTGATTATTGATCCTACTGTGCTCACTGGGATATCCAAACACTTGGATATTATTTTGTACCCTTTCCCTAATCTATGCATTTGTATTACTTTATCTCTAACTTCTGTAGAATGCTCTTTGGTCTTCATTTTCCTTCAGATTCACAGCCTGACCAATGATCCTTCAACAGTGGGGTTTTTATCCAGAAAATGTGACAGCAACTTTAATGATTCACAGGTAGAGGCCAATGGTAAGGTAATTGTGTCCTCATTAGGGCAATTTCTTTCATCGGTGTAAACTGGGAGCTTCCACAGCACAGGGGTTGAATACTTAAGCAAGCAAGATATTTAAGTTTTTTTATTTTTCTTAAAAATATTTCCCAACATAAAACCAATGTCACCTTACAATAATTGATTTTGAGTTTCAGTGTTTTAAAATAAAATATCAAACAGAACGAAATTTCAATGTACCATTTGTAATTCAGTAATATGAGAGAATTGGTCAGGGGTCTGAATACTTTAGCAAGGCACTGTGTATATATATATATATATGCTAAGCAGTAAATTTAGGTTTAACCCTTTGCGGTCCTACATTACAATTTTCCCTTTCTGGTCCGATGTCGGACTCTGGGGGGGGGGGGAAGGGTCGGATCTGAGCAATACACAATACCCTGGCACCACAGAGATAACACGGCTATAAACAAACAAGATAGCTGCTTCCACATCCAGCGCTCAAAGAATATCACAGACATTTGCAGAGCTTTTTGAGATGTTCTAGTAATAAAATAACGACTTGGATCGCATTATTGAGGAGTTTGGTGATAAAACAAGTGATCAGGAGATGATTTATCAGTATGCACGACTATGAAGAGGTATATGAAAAATACAACACAAGGGGTGGGGCGGGGCTGGAGATGCAGTACTGAGTGTCCTATTGATATGCAGTGCCTTTTAAACCTTTTAAAATACTTTTAAACAGCGTGTGTAAAATAAACTGCGCGTTTGAAAATAAATTGGACCTGAAGCGCTGAATAAATGGACCACTAAGGGTTAAACATTTATTCGGCCGTCATCATTTGTGGAATAACTACAGCACTCCATGAACATGCACCTGAAATGAATCGATGCTGGAATCTAGATCATCGTGTCAGCTCTGTACCTGTGATTGTATCCATAACCCTAGGATTGTATCCTTTATTTCTGTGTATGACGTTTCAATTTTGTTTTCCAGGTTGTGGGAAGAAGAGCTAAGCTTGAGATGAGCTTAGTTCATCAGCATTTTAATCTGGGAAATAAAAAAAAACAAAAAAGGATACCTGTTTTCCACTGCTACAACTGAAGCACCACTGTGTGAAAGCAACAGGAGAGAGAAACCAACCAATCACGAGAGAGAGGAGAAAGACGGACGGATGGACGGACAGACAGAAAAGGAGAGCGAGAGAAAGACCACTGCTAGCACACTGAGACACGGAGAAGGAAAGGAGGAAACACTGGGTGCGTGGTAGCGCCTGTCGCGGAAGGCAGGGGACCTGGTCTTCAATCCTAAACAAAGTTCCTCCCTGTGAATCAAGCTCCCCCAAGAATGACTGATTGTCTGAGGACCTTACTCTACTGGCAGAGTGAGAGAGAGGGAAGGGCCTCAAGCAATTGATAAGCTCATTCTGAAATTTGCGTTCTTACATGGAGCAGGGGGAGTGCTTGAAGCACTCAAAGAAAATTTTTACCTCAAAGTTGATCTGTTTACACAAGGCATCACTTTCAGTCGACACCGTACTGAAAAATGTGGCAGCAAAACCAACTTTAAAAGCAGGAGAAATACATATCTTATCTTGTATTCCATAACAACTACGCAGTAAAAAAATCCCTGGGTTCAACTTTGAGTTGCAAAGTTTTCTGTTTTAAGTCTGATGAGAAATTCTTGATCTACATGCTTTTGAAGCATTTGAATTTCACCTGCTTTCTAAATCAGGTCTTTCATAAGGTGGTTTACTAAGTATGAGGTTAATGCACTGGATTTATAATGAGGTTTGTCTCTTGAGATCTTAGCGGTGAACCTGAAAGATCTATAGTCGTGAGACAATTTCCAAAGTCAAACTTTCTTCTTGTAGAAAACCAGCATTGAAGAGAACTAACTTGGTGTAATTTGAAGTTGCAGCAACGGCTTATTGATCTTCTTAATGAAGGAAAGCAGTAAATAATAGTAACATGTGGCCTTTGCGCTGCCAATGGAGGAGGGGTTTCAATGTTTTAAATGCTCTGTACGCTTTAATCGGCTACTGTCCGAACTCTGAAAAGGGGATTGATTTTTTTAAAACAATGCCTTCGGCTGTAAGGATAAACCTGCTTTCAGTGTCTCCCTGGAACACAAGGAGCAGTTGATAGGGAGCTCATGCATACTGAAGGACTCATACAGCTTAAGATAAAGCAGGTAAATGAGGATTCAGTAGAAAAATAAATTAAGTAAGGAAGGTGGCTGAATGTAGTTTAAACCCAATAAAGAATAGATGCCATGTGTGCATACCTTTTTATCTTGCAAGGAAATTTGAAAGTATTTCCAGAAGTGGACACAAAAATATATAGCAGACCACAGGGCTGATGCACAAACCATTACAGTGCAAAATGGTGGCATATTGGAAGCACGAAACTGAAATCTTTTAACATATAGGAAGAACAATTATGAATGTTCGTGTTCACAGTCCTCAACAAGTGGAAAGTGTACATTTCATTTTATTTGACACATTGTACTTTCAGCAGTAAAGTTTTAAGATGGCGTTCCCATAATTTCCTAAAATGAGTGACATTTCAGTTTAGATACAAATAAAGGGTTATTAAATTAACAGCCTTCATGTAGAACTTATGGAGAGCACGTTATGCAAGTGTATACAGCACCATCAAATAACAGAAGTAACCCTACTCCAGTTTAACAATAAATAAATTAAAAACCATTTTTAATATCAAGGACTATTGGAATAATCACAGGTAGTTTCCGAATAAGAGGGAGGAGTTATCAGCTGGTGCCTATTCCTGTACTGTTTTTTATGGAAATGTTTTCAGATGAAGATAAAATAATTAAGATAGGTAACTCAAACGGCACCAGTCGATCCTACACCTAACTCCTACTCTACACAACTTTTTAAAGCTACGAGTAACCCCAGGTTAAACTGAGGAGTTGCCCTTCATTTTTCTTTTTCGCCTGGTTAATTTTGTTGTGTGCTAATTACATTCAGAAGGACAGACAGACGCAAGCCACCTTCCTTCTGTAAAATGAGTTGCCATAATTAAAAATATGGACTTGCCGAAGGGCTTTTCTTTCATTAATTGCGGTTTTTGTTTTGCTTTTTGGTTGTTGATCTAGGCTGTATTCTGCCTGTTTTGTAGAAGTAGAGGCTTTCACCCTTTGTGAAATGTGATGGCGTGATGTAACCCCCTCCCCTTTTCACTGGTTGGAATGATTGCTTCTTTGTGCTGTTATTTTATTAACATTTTTTGTTTTTGTAGCAGCAAGTGATTCCGTTTTATTATCCATGGAGATCGATGCATGTACTGCGTCTGATTATTAAATGGAAAGTTGTTTTTGATTTTTGTCCAAGTTGTTTTAAATGTCTTTAATAAACTATCCTAAGTAGCTTCTGCAATACAGAAGATGTGTCTTTATTTGTCAATGTGTTGGTTTCCTTGTTTCTTGGGAGATTTTTATCCAGCATTTATGTATATCTTACCAAGTAAGATCTTGCATAAATCAAGTAAAACTATTATCTGTGGTCATTGTAAAGGTTCAGTGTGTCATAGTTTAATTAGTATTATTTATTTATATATGTCAGATGGGCTTCAGTGAGTTACAGGAAAATAATTAGAGGGTTTCTGTGACCCTTGTAATGCTAATATTAAAGAAGACGAGGTCCAGCAGTACAGGTGTTTTTTTTTTTTTTAAATGTAGTGTTTCAGTGCTGTACAGACGTTCTGTGTCGTTATCCGTTTCTCGGAAATATGAATGTACCAGCTTTACTTTTTTTTTTTTTTTTTTTTTTATAAACGTATTCTCATTTTGTTGCTCTTTAATGAACATTTCTTTACTGTGGCTGTTGTCGAGTGATTGGAAACGAGACATTTTGTGTTTGAATTGAAAGTGATGGTCTCGGAGTCGAATGGGTCAAAGTTCAAGTACGTTTTCCTCTAGAGGAATTATCACTTTTTGACGGCACTACTGTGGTATTATGCCTTTTGGGGCGTACTATCAAAACTATCAATCCTATTCTTACTTCGTGTTCATATTAATTTGTGCCTCTTTTTCTGTTTAGATATACAATATAATAACAGCAAAAGGCATCAATGTGAAATAATTTATTTACAGTTTGGTAAAGAACGTAGAGTCTTAACATAAGAAAGGTTACAAACAAGAGGTAATTTGGCCCATCTTGCTCGTTTGGTTGTTAGTAACTTATTTATCCCAGAATCTCATCAAGCAGCTTCTTGAAGGATCCTAGGGTGTCGGCTTCAACAACATTACTGGTATTTTGGTATATGTGTTAACTGTTTTGATGATTGTGATAATAGTACAGGTAAATTTATGATAGCAATTGAGAGAAACTCTGATCTGCTTAGTGGTTTTAAGTTCTAACCAGTGCTTTTAAGTGGTTAGGCAACAATGCTTGTTCCTCTCATTAACAGATGTGGTCTTTGTCCAAGCAGTGGAACCCTATTTAGAAATGAGTGCATAGAAAGCATCAACACCATGGAGAAGATAAGAAAACTGTTCTGCAAAAGAATGAAAACACAATTTTATCATTATATATCATTTTATTTTGAGAGAAACATTTTCTTCCAAACCATGAAAAAACAAATCTGCATTAACATTCTTTTTTTTTTTTTTAAATGTATGATGCTGTGGTTTTCACAGAAAGAGTCAAACTGGTGAAACTGTTTGTCGCTGTGAAACTGAGGCGTGAAAGTGTAACCTGGGAAGTGCCTTTATGCCCTTTGACACAAAGAACCAACCCCACGAAACCTGTTTCAAATAAGAAGGCCATTACAGAGCTTGCTGACAGATGGACAGTTAAAGGCCTATTCCACTCAGCAAGGGGCACTTGTTTTGTTATGGCATGATCTAAACAGCTGCTTTTAACCCCATTTCTACCATGGAAATATTTACTTAAATACACAAAAGCAGGAAGGAAACCCAATGGAAAACAAAGTGTGTGCAATACACTGGAAGCTGTCAACGTATTACTGGATTACAGACTTCAATAAGTTCATTTCAGAAGTTACTGATAGATATAAAGCATTTCGTGTTAAAATCACTACTGCAATTCCAGGACCTTACAGGGTTTTACACTGGACAAACCAGCCTCTTCTCTTCAGCCTGAACTTGTGTACACGCTTGAGATAAAGAATCCAATTTAAAATAGGCTGACTGAACTCTGCACAAAATCAGATCTTCAGTAAATGCAGGGGTCACAGCAACTAGATTATCAGACATGACAAAATATTAACAAACAGCATTTTAGTCACTATTGCAGGATCTTTTGGTGTAAACTGAACAATAAATGACCCACCAAGTCATTCTGTAGAATGTCCCAATGCCTGTTAAAGGGTACTATAAGAAATGGATCTTTAATGGACTGGAATTTTTAGTTGCTGGTTTAATGTTGTCAATCTGGACCCAAAGCAGACCCGATCCATGTGGAAAAGTTCCCCAGTCCCTCATGGCTTCTCCTTTGCCTCTTGTTTCTGTTGCCTGCGTTTTTTCTTCAGCAGTTTCTTCTTCAGCAGAATGTCTTTCTGTCTCTGCAGATTCTCCTGTATCTTCTCCTTGAATTTTCTCTTCTGTTTATGGATTTTCTCCAGTTCAGCTTTCCTTTTCTCTTCCAGGTCTGGGTCCTACAGGGTTCAGAGGGATTGATAATGTTAGGATTGCCATCAGTCTGTTCTAGTTCAAAAGACTGTAAAAACTACGGCATGTTAAAAATCAAACACACCTTTCTGAAAATGAAATGTCCGTGGGTTATAGTGTTTTTCCACAAAGTAGTTTTATTAAGCAAAATGAGGTGAATCTGAAATCGTGGATATAGTTTTTTTTCTCCAATACATTTTTTAAATCACAAGCTGTCTGACTGAATGGAAGATCATGCCACAGTATTCGACTGTCCAGGACCGTGAACATCTTTATATTTATTTGGCATGGATACAAAATCTGGAACCAGTTTTGTTTTCAGGTAATTTCAAACTTGTGTTGGATTAAGTGCATTGAAAGCTCAGCATACCCAGACCTGCTTTCAGACTCGTACTAGAAAACTCATTTTCACCAGCGACGACGCAGCAGCTCAAAGACCTCAAGGGGGTCATTCTTGAACAGACTTTAAAGTTAAAGCTTGAGTGTAGGAAAAGAGAGCTGCACTTCTACAACCTTCAGTTAGATGATCAATGTGAGAGCTTCCCCCCACAGCTCTGCAAGCACACCTGAATCTCCCCATTAGTGCTAAGTGCCTCTCAAGCAGAATTGTGCCGAACAGCTGAGAAACATGATAAACTACTTGGAATCAGACCACTACACAACACTGGCCCTCAGCTTTATTACAAAGACTAGCTCAACCAAAGGATCTGCAGAGTTAGGCTTCCTTCAGTATATTTTCTTTTCCGATGCTGGTAAACAAGATGGCATTGTCTCACCAGTGTTTGATTTTAAGGCTTGTCCATTTCCCATATGGTAATCACTGCCATTTATTGATTGAATATCGTTCATTGAAATCAGTTTAAAAGTGCCCGTCACCTTGAGCAATGCAAGCTATGTGGTTATACATTAAGTGCTACGTATACTGTAGCATACTACTGTATATTTGCATATTAATAATTCTGTTTATAGGTACCATAAGTATATATAGATATTTTTGTTTTGTGTTGCGGACAATCAGTCTTGTTGGGGACAGCCACTGATCTGCCTTTCACTCATCTGTGGGACAATCAGAAACAAACCCTGAAAGCTTGCCAGTTATTACACACCCCTGCTGTATTGAATGATCAGTTATTACACACCCCTGCTGTATTGAATGATCAGTTATTACACACCCCTGCTGTATTGAATGATCAGTTATTACACACCCCTGCTGTATTGAATGATCAGTTATTACACACCCCTGCTGTATTGAATGACCAGTTATTTCACACCCCTGCTGTATTGAATGATCAGTTATTACACACCCCTGCTGTATCGAATGATCAGTTATTATACCCACTTTTCCTTCCAGAATCATTTGCTTTCTTTTGTTGATTTCCTTCTTCTCATCAAAGTCCGACGATTCCAGTTTCTAAAAAATAAATATAAAAAGCTTCAATGTTCATTATATATATATATAAATAATTAAATAAATAAATTAGAGGTTGGCACGGGTACCCGTCGGGTTTTATATTACCCGACGCTACCCGGGTCTCTTTTTACTATCCGGGTTTCAATTTATTAATTCAAGAATTTAAAGAAAAAGTAGAATAACAATGAGGTTGTAAGCGCGGGTTTCTGGCCGGCGTAATAAAGACGTTAAAACAAGCTTTTGCATTAAGTCTTTTCTTAACTGACAGGATATCAATGTTTTACAGAAAACAATAATACACAGCAAGCGAGCGTTCAGCACTTACAATCTCACACCGAGGACAGCGAGCGCTCAGCACTTACAATCTCACACCGAGGACAGCGAGCGCTCAGCACTTACAATCTCACACCGAGGACAGCGAGCTCTCAGCACTTACAATCTCACACCGAGGACAGCGAGCTCTCAGCACTTACAATCTCACACCGAGGACAGCGAGCGCTCAGCACTTACAATCTCACACCGAGGACAGCGAGCGCTCAGCACTTACAATCACACACCGAGGACAGCGAGCTCTCAGCACTTACAATCTCACACCGAGGACAGCGAGCGCTCAGCACTTACAATCTCACACCGAGGACAGCGAGCGCTCAGCACTTACAATCTCACACTGAGGACAGCGAGCGCTCAGCACTTACAATCTCACATTCTCTCCTCGTCACGTTCACCTGGGTCAGGATCTTCAGCACCTCACTCTCCGCCACGGAGAATTCCTTCAGCTTGGCTTCTAAACACACAAGAAAATACCCTTCCTTGATTAAAAACATTTTGGAAGCATTTGCATAAACTATCCTGCAACGGGTATTGAAAACAGAGGCATTCATTACCTGTTTTACTCATTATCTTGGTGCCCTGACTCACTAATCTGAAGTACCAGTATTGTGCCTTTTTTTTGTGCACACACACAGACTTACCTACTACCTCTATCAGGTATTGACCCTGTGTTTTATGGTACAGGTTACTGTGAGGTGGGCACAAAGACAGGCCTTTAATCTCCAGCTCTCCTGAATTCTGGATAATACACAGTCTCAATATTTGATGTTCTTACTCAAATTCTAATGACAAATAAAAAATATAAAATGTGTGTTTCTTGGGTCCTTTGTGGATAAAGCTGGCTGTGCAACTTGATAACCTTTTCCTGCTGTGTATAAAATGAAAATAAGATAACAAAATAAAGCTTGTTTGACAAGGCAACAAAAACAAGTGACTACTTACTGTCTTGAATGATACACTACTTACTGTTCAGAATGATACACTGCGCAGTGTCTTGAATGACACACTACTTACTGTTTTGCTCTTCAATGGCGTGAACAAGGTGAATATCGTACTGGGTCACCAGTGTAATGGAAACACCGTGTCGCCCTGAAGAGAGGAAACAGAGACGCACGTTATTCGTGAAGCTGTGCTCCTGTGCGAGGCGTTCTCATCGAGTTCACGTACCTGCGCGGGCCGTCCTGCCGACGCGGTGCACGTAGATTTTGGGCAGGCCAGGGGTGTTGTGATTGATCACAACCTGAACAGTGGGGATGTCCAAACCCCTGGTGGAAAATGAGGAGAAAAACAAACAGAAAACGTCAGGAGCTGCTCTACTTCCCTATTAAAACCTCCTCCAGTGCATTCATAAAATCATGAATGAATGCATGTGCATTTCTCCATATATCCAGAGAAGCACTTCTCCAATTGTCATGAAACATGGTGTAAGAACAGGTATTGAGAGGATAGCATCGATCAGGAGGACCGTTTATCTAACTGATTGAACATTTCTTATTCTATACTATTCTGTACACACTGGTGACACATGTCATGTTCATCATGAGAGCTCTAATTCAGAATTGAGAGTTGTGCAGAGCAGTGCTGAGTCCCTGCAATGTTGTACAGCAAGCTGCCCAGAGCCACTCTCCACTCAGCAGCCTGAGAGCTAGTGAAGGGGAGGATGGATAGAGCAGTGCTGAGCCCCTGCAATGCTGTACAGCAAGCTGCCCAGAGCCACTCTCCACTCAGCAGCCTGAGAGCTAGTGAAGGGGAGGATGGATAGAGCAGTGCTGAGTCCCTGCAATGTTGTACAGCAAGCTGCCCAGAGCCACTCTCCACTCAGCAGCCTGAGAGCTAGTGAAGGGGAGACATGGAATCTGTAACCCGCAGCTGGGTTTTGTCCGTATGCGGGGGTTGGGGAGGGGTTTCTTACCTGGCAGCTACATCAGTTGCAATGAGGATCTTGAAAATGCTGGACTTGAATTTCGCCAGAGCTGCAAATCTCTGTTTCTGAAGTAACATAAAAATGTGTCATTTTAGTACAGCTATAACAAATGTAAAATGGATACAAAAACATGAGATTTCAAAAATAATGGTTTGCTGCAGTTCACAGTGAGTTGTAGTAATGTTGATAATAATACAATGCATGTTTACTATATATATATATATATATATATATATACACAGTAGTCACATGTTCTAGGCAATATTTTCTTCACTTTCTCTTCTCCACTCCATGTTTACTTGATAAAGGGACACGTGGTTTTGAAGCTTGTATATTTTAAACCTATGAAATCTTTTTTTTCTCTCTCTCTACACATACACAGTCGCAGACAAAAGTATTGGCACCCTACACTTAATATAAGACAATTCAAGAAAACATGTTCAATACTAGCATTTAGTGAGCATTCGCCACTAATTAATATAGCAAAGACCAAAATACACAATTTCTGGTACTTTAACAAATAATATTTAAAAGAAATCTGGAATACCAAAATCCACAATCAGAGCAATAATCAAGAAGTACCACAAAGGAAATTCAACTGAAGCGCTTGAAAAAGAGGACGGCCAAAGAAAATGATGGGTACAGCAGGTAGGAGAATCATCCGACAGCTATCCACGATAAACAGCCAAGGACTTCAAGAAAAATTCAGAAGCATCAGGCATAATCGTGCACGAAGGAACTGCACAAGGCATCTGAACACAGAAGAGTTGCACGCATGCAGACCTCGCTGCACCTGAACACAGAAGAGTTGCACACACGCAGACCTCGCTGCAAACTTTTAAAGGAAATTCTTAAAACAAGCCATCTGAAATTTGCCAAGAAATATGAACAGGAAACAAGCATTTTTTCTGGTCCAACAACTTTTCTCCAAAAATGGGCTACAGTAAAAAAAGGGAAAGCCTTCAATGAAGAAAACCTCGTACCTACCGTTAAACCTTGCAGGTGGTGTGATCATGATATGGGGGTGTTTCAGCAGTTCAGAGACTGGAGACATTCATGTGATTGAAGATCGGATGAATGCAGCCATGTATCAAATCATTCTACACAGTACAATGATTCCATCTGCTCGAAGGCTGATTGGCAGATTTTTTTTAGTCTATTTCAGGGTATCTACATAATACTTAAAAGTTGCTAAAAATAAACACCAAAAAACAGAAGCACTAATTATGGTATAATAAGCATAGGGTGCCAATACTTTTGTATGTGACTGTATATATGTTAAGATATGTGTAAAATAAAATACCTCAAATTAACACTTTCCCAGAAGTGTTTCCCCTTCATGGCCTACCTGTTTCATCATGGAGTGGAGAGCCACAGACGGGAAGCTGAATTCTCGAAGCATCATGTTCAGGATTTGACAATTTCTAAAAACAAAACAAACACACACACAGTTCAGCCTGGCTGCACAATGTGTTCCAGCAGTGCTAGTGGAGAGAGCGCACGCACGCACACACGCGCCTGGCTGCACGCTCCGTTATAGCAGTGCTAGTGGAGAGAGCGCACGCACGCACGCACGCACGCACGCACGCACGCACACACGCGCCTGGCTGCACACTCCGTTATAGCAGTGCTAGTGGAGAGCACGCACGCACGCACGCACGCGCCTGGCTGCACGCTCCGTTATAGCAGTGCTAGTGGAGAGCGCACACACACACACACACACACACACACGCACGCACGCGCACACACACACACACACACACGCCTGGCTGGACACTCCGTTATAGCAGTGCTAGTGGAGAGCGCGCACACACACACACACACACGCACCTGGCTGCACACTCCGTTATAGCAGTGCTAGAGGACAGCAGTTCTGCTCCGTTATCATACAGAACGTGTGCTGTCCACCTTCCACACTGTCACTGCAGAGTACATTATTAACAGACAAACCCTTTAACGTCACTCTGTTACACTTATTATCACACTGAAATGTCCCAGCCACAATATGATGGGAGTCGCTGGCTACACTTACAACAAAAACAGCCGTATCACACTCTAGTGCTATTACTCCTGAAATCTACTTCACCCTCTCCTTTTTTATAAGGGTTACAACAAACTTCCAATGGGGGGGGTCACTGTAATTAAACGTACATTGTATTTAGATTGATGTTACAGAAACGCTCCAATTTTACTTACCTAATCGTGGCCATACATCACCTCTGCTTTTTATTTTTATTTCTGAGATCGGTAAAATGTAATTATTTGTAAAATGTTTCCATTAATAGTAATTCAATCTCATTAGCACAAGAGATTTGTTACTGTGCTGTGCTAAAGCTGTGCCATTAGGCTATCGCTTTTAATTCCACTCTGCAATGCAATCATCAGCATCAACAGCTTCCCTGTAAAATGAATTTCAACTTAAAAAAAAATATGTCTGCTAAAATGTAGAATCTAAAAGATTCTTAACTCCATATTATTATGAATTAGTCATTTCGCAGACTCTTTCATCCAACGCGACTTACAGAGACTAGGGGGTGAAATATGCATCACAACTGCTGCTGCAGAGTCACTTCCAATTTACATCTCATCTGATGGACGGAGCACAAGGAGGTTAAGTGCCTTGCTCAGGGTCACACACACACACAGCGAGTCAGTGGCTGAGCTGGGATTGAACCGGGAACCTCCTGGTAACAACAAGAACCTTTCTTTAACTGGCCCTTGTGTTATTTTTTCTAAAGTTGTGTGATAAATTTCTTAACATGAGATTTGCAGCCAGATTACAGGAGATAAGGAAGTGTATTACTGTCTCGTGCATCAATCTCCTGATCATTTCAATAATATACTTCAAATCATTTTTAATGGTAATTTATTTGAAGCTGGTATTTATGGAACGCTCCTTGCAGACACTTCAATGCTACACTTCCGATCAACTTCATAAAGTCACATGAAGGAATCAGATCAACACTGAAAACACGTCAGCCACAGGAAAGGCAGCGTGGGTCTCAAACGCAAGCCAATGCAGGAAGAAGACATATATTTCTGGAGAAATATATATCTGACAATAAAGCACTCCGACAGAGTCACTGAAACATTGAGAATTCCTGCAAGGACTCTCAGAAGAGACTTTCACAGGACAATGTGAGATGTACGAGGTCATGGCAACACATATTACATACGATTTACCAGAATGATTTGGTTAGCTACGTGTTCTTTAAGTACTGTATGAACAGAGATACCTACTTGCAAGTGCTGGTGAAGATCATGATAGACCAGTCTTCATGTTCGGTCTGAAATTTCTGAATCAAACGCACGAGGTAAGCGTCTTTCACTTTCTCAGCAACAAGAATGTACCTCTGGTCCAGTTCATCAACCGTGCGCACCCTGAGAGAGAGAGACAGAGAGAGAGTGAGAGAGAGAACAAAACAGGAAAATGTCTCCAATCATCTGTATTGGATCAGTGCTCAACTAACAACCCTTGAATTAGACCAAACTAAAGTATTGATTATTAAAGCCAACATAGACAATATTTTCAGAGTTACAGATAAAATAACACACACACACACACACTCACTCTTCTATGATTTAATATTATTTTCTGGGGCGTGTTTAATGTCTTGTATAAGAGAGTAACTTATTTTAAATTCCTTTACTGTTTTATGGTGTTTGCAATCATTAAGAGGTTGCTACAATATTCAATTTCTTTCCTCTAAATCTGGTTTTATTGTTATTCATTTAGTAGATGCTTTTATCCATAGCGACTTACAAAGCTTTTACCTGTCTTTGAGCTGCTTTGAGCTTTCCTGGAGAATCCTAAGTGCAGGGACAGCAGCCTTCTTCATTCCATTCACATCATGTGACAATGATACCTTTCAACGGTGCTGCCAGCCCCGCCCGCTCTCTACCATGTGAGCTGTGCTGCCAGCCCCGCCCGCCCGCTCTCTCCCATGTGAGCTGTGCTGCCAGCCCCACCCGCCCGCTCTCTACCATGTGAGCTGTGCTGCCAGCCCCGCCCGCTCTCTACCATGTGAGCTGTGCTGCCAGCCCCTCCCGCCCGCTCTCTACCATGTGAGCTGTGCTGCCAGCCTACGTGAATGGAATGAGGAAGGCTCACAGTCCCGACACTTAGGATTCCTGCAGTTCAAAGCCTGGCGAAGGCAGATTTAGAGATACAGGATAACTCCATACTGGAGCAACAGTGACTGTATCTATCAAAATAATTCCATACATGATTACCTCCATGTCCAGCGCTGAAAGAAACACATGATAAACATTTATTTTTAAAAACATGATATCTGGTACTACTCTAGGTTAAATAAATCTCTGTTTGCAAGCCTTGCTGTCTTGCACTTCCTGGGTCATTTCACCTGGAGAGAGAAATTGTCCCCACCCCTTTAGGGCTGCCTTTCCTGCTAGTAACCAATCAGCTGTTTCCCTGAATGAATGATGGAAGAAAGTGCAGAGCTGAAATTAATCACGAAATGTGAGTGGAACAGATACCGGGCAAGCAAACTGAGAACTGTGTTACTTAGTGTAGGGCCAAATAGAATGCTTTCAATGAAAACACATTGCTTGTGAAACTTTACATGCGAGACCAATATGGTGAATGGCAGTGCACACTAGGTCAGTTATATGAGAGTATTGTGTGTGGCTGTATCGTGGATGCTCACTCAGACTGAGACTCCCAGTAGAAGGGCTTGTTCAGGGCTATGCTCTTCAGCTCCTGCAGGGTGTCTGTTAAGGTGGCACTGAACAGCAAAGTCTGTCTTTTAGCAGGAACAGCTCCCAGGATCACCTCCAAGTCTTTGGTGAAATCTGTACAGCCTTGTTCTAGGAGTCTGTCAGCTTCATCCAGAACCTGGGAGGAAGGGTAAACTGTTAGGAGATTCAGCAAGCCCAATGCACTCTCAATGTATTACCTAGTGTGCAGACGCAGCAAGCCCAATGCATTCTCAATGTATTACCTAGTGTGCAGACGCAGCAAGCCCAATGCATTCTCAATGTATCACCTAGTGTGCAGATGCAGCAAGCCCAATGCATTCTCAGTGTACCACCAAGTGTGCAGACGCAGCAAGCCCTATGCATTCTCAATGTATTACCTAGTGTGCAGACGCAGCAAGCCCAATGCATTCTCAATGTATCACCTAGTGTGCAGACGCAGCAAGCCCAATGCATTCTCAAAGTATTACCTAGTGTGCAGACGCAGCAAGCCCAATGCATTCTCAATGTATTACCTAGTGTGCAGACGCTGCAAGCCCAATGCATTCTCAGTGTATCACCTAGTGTGCAGACGCAGCAAGCCCAATGCATTCTCAATGTATTACCTAGTGTGCAGACGCAGCAAGCCCAATGCATTCTCAATGTATTACCTAGTGTGCAGACGCAGCAAGCCCAATGCATTCTCAATTCCCAAGACTTTTAGATTTTAAAGACTTTAATCATGTCTGCCTAATTCTTCTCTGTTCTAGGCTAAATGGATTCAGTTCTGTACAGCTGACCTGGTCTCTTATGGTACAAGAGTGCCTTCTCCGGAGCACTCCGAGGCAAACCCGAGTGGTTGTGTCACCCGAAGAGCAAAACAAATCTACTAAAAGGTACAGGTGATCTTAAATACTAGATTTTGTATAATGTGTCGTATTAAGGGAAATAAGGGATTTGGCTAGCTTCCCCTCTGGTGTTTGGTGTAGGGGAATGACAAGAAGCCTGACTAGTTTATACCAGGAAGCGGAGTTTTCTCATGTTGAAGGTGTTGGAACTTCTGATATGGTCTGCCAGTCTCCCAGGGGTTGCTATGACAACGTGAGGCTTTTTGGAGAGTTCCAGGGCCTGTGCTACCATATCTGAAAAGAAAACACAAAAACAGAGTCACCCTGTTACAGAGGCACACACGCATCAGGAAAAATTATTCCAAGTATTATTTTTTGTTTTATTATTAAAGATCTCTCCAAATGTAAACAATGTTTTGCACAATGAAAGATAACGTCTGAATACTACCACAAAATAAACTATGAAGCTAGTGTGCGAAGTCAAGTTATTTCCACCTGTGTGACCATGTGACTGGCTTTGTCAGGGCCTTTTGCACCACTATACAGTAAAACCTGTCCAATCTGGCGTTGCTTGTGACTGGAAATGTGTGCCGGTTTAGACAGTGTGCTGGATCACATGTTAAAATCTAATATTGTACCTAAAAAAGGTCAAATGACAGCACCATTTCAATGCTTTAAAATAATAATAATAATTACTATTATTACTGTACATACACAATATAATTAACACAATAATGCCTCAATGAAATCTGTACCTGTTATTCGCACGATCCTGTTTAAACCATTCCCACAGAAAGACGTTCACTTGATCCTATTGTACCTCCATGTGGCAGTCAGGTTTTCTACATGTTGCTTCAAATGCATCTTCTCAGAATGTCTCAAACGGTTTGCCTGAGCTCTTTTTATATTAGTTTTGGTAAACTCATCTTATCTAGCATGAACTACCATCGCTTCAGAGATCTCCTATCTCCTAGATATGGAAGAGGCACACATTATGTTGAATGTGTATTTGATTTTTAAATGCATTTTTGTAAACAATAAAACAGCTGAACTTCTCTTGCACTCTTTCCCATGCTGCACGTCCCGCTGAAGGAACATAGCTGGCACACTAGGGCTGGGTATGGGCTGTGTCTTCATGATACGATACCTATCACAATACAATATCTATCACGATACGATACCTATCACGATACAATATCTATCACAATACAAATATCTATCACGATACAATATCTATCACGATACAATATCTATCACGATACAATATCTATCACGATACAGTAAATTAAGCATGAAACAGAAGAATCACACAATCATCTCATGTGCTTGTGCAAGTGTTTGCAATAACACTGGTAAAGCACTTACGATCCAATAAGCTTCACGGCCTGTTCTGCTTTTGTTTCCTGTTTATTCTTGAAAATACATTTTTAAAACAAAATTACAAATCAGGGCTCCAGACAAAGTTTTTGTCTTAGGAGCCAATGGCTCCAGGCCAAACAAATTGGTTGCCAAATTCAATTGCTAGGTGCCACTTCAGGAGCAGGTTAGCTGCTACCATATTCAAGTGCTTAAAATACAACACCTTGCTCAGACACTAAAGTGATACTAAAACAGTAACTTCATGTCTGTACTCGTGTGTTCAGCTGAATGGTTCATCTCTGCAGCTGATGACTGCAATGAACTCAGCATGTTTATATCTTAAATATTTTTTATAACGTATATTTTGTATAACGTATTTCAAGTTGGCTTATTTTTCTGAACTTGTTCAGTATTTTAAGCTACATGTAATAAAATATAAAAGGAAAAATAAAGTTATGAATCTGATCAAAACGAGTCATATATACATGTACATGTGAGACGTACTTTCATTGCATCCCATTGTATTCTCTCACTCCGGTTATGTGCGTGACCTCACACCGAGTCGACTGTATTCACTTTAAAATGTTTGAATGTTTCATTTATTTTCTTTAGAGGCTTCACACACTGGCTTGCATTTGAGTACCACGCTGCTTTTCCTGTGACATGTGTTTCCCATGGCAACCGAATTCCTTCATGTGACTTTATGAAGCTGATTGGAAGTGTAGCATTATCTGCAAGTAGCTTTTGATAAATATTTTTCACTAACAGCTTCAAATTATTATTATTATTTGTTTCTTAGCAGACGCCCTTATCCAGGGCAACTTACAATTGTTACAAGATATCACATTATTTTTTACATACAATAACCCATTTATACAGTTGTGTTTTTTTTTGTTGTTGTTTTTTTTTACTGGAGCAATCTAGGTAAAGTACCTTGCTCAAGGGTACAGTAGCAGTGTCCCCACCTGGAATTGAACCCACAATGTTCTGGTTAAGAGTCCAGAGCCCTAACGAAAATGTGCATGCATTATGGTAAAATATGAGACCTACAAATGTCAGCACCATGTACTTTAATGCAGAACCATGCAATGCGTGTCATTTTGTGATGCTCTAACCTTTTGCCCTTTTAAAACAGTCAAAAAAGGGGTTTGGCTTTTGTTCATTTGACCCCACTGCTCAGAGCATTAGCCCTATAGAATAGATTATCTTCTCCTAGGCAATATATAATACAACTTTTAATAAGTAAACTGTCTCAATAGTGAACTGATATCTAGCTGAACATCGAATCTGTAGTTTACAGAGTTCACAGTGTAAGAGTCTTACTCATTCCTCCCACTACGACACAGTCCCTCAGTCCCAGTGGCCTTCCCAGTACTCGGAACTGCTCTCCAATCTGATACGCCAGCTCCCTGGAAACACAAACAACATTCATTTATTACCTATAATCTAGACTTGCTCCTTTTCAGGCTCACACAATGCAGTGATAAATCGCCTTTCAGAGTATCAGAACCACTTTGAGTAGGAGTCATTCCTGACTAGCTGGGTCTGATTGAGTGGGGCGGAGATACTGCCCCTCCCAGCACCCAGGGTTCCAGTGCCCTGGCATTGAGGAGCAAAGTGCCTGCAGCCTGCTGCACAATGACCAGGTTTCACAATGGATCAGCAAGATCTCAAGTCAGTTCAATAACACTGAAAAGGATCTGTAATCATAGTAAACCCAACACAATCTGCAGTGCATGATCTTTGAATATACTGACCTTGTGGGCGTAAGCACCAGACAGAATATCCCGTAGGGGTCCTCGGATAGTTTCTGCAGCACTGGCAGGACGAACGCAGCCGTCTTTCCACTGCCAGTTTTTGCACAGCCCATGCAGTCCCGACCTTACAAAAAACAGACAAAATGCACTGGGGTCACCAGCCTTGAAACAGAATGACTGGGAGGGACATTCATTTTCCCTTTTATTCCACTCACATCCCTTCTTACCAGACATTTCTGAATATCTCACTGTATCCCTGAATACAAATCTGCCATGCAGGTGTAATGGTTCCCCAGATGTTATCAATGCAGAATGACTGTGTGGCTCCACTGATCTTGAGTTTTGTTACAGTAATGGCAGTTGCCATTGCAGAACATGTTTGGGATAAATGAAACCAATGCTTTAGGTTTGTACCATGATGAAACCTGAAAACAATTAAAAGCCAAACATCACAACTTCAACAAAAGCTGACTTGATGGAAATGAATAATTCAGATTCACAATCATTCCACCACCTCCCTAAACAAATGCAGAGCTTGTCCACACACGGTTCAGGGGTGGAACATCCCCACGTGTATCATTATCACCTTCCCTTTCTTTGCCAATAACCACGTGGACAAAACCGTTCTAATTTCAGCTACACACAAGACATGTGCAGCATAACTTTTATATGGGAACTCAAAATGGAGCGAGGTAACCAGTGGTGTACCACAGGGATCAGTATTAGGTCCTCTGCTATTCCTAATCTACATTAATGATTTAGATTCTGGTATAGTAAGCAAACTTGTTAAACTTGCAGACGACACAAAAATAGGAGGAGTGGAAAACACTGTTGCAGCAGCAAAGGTCATTCAAAATGATCTAGACAGCATTCAGAACTGGGCAGACACATGGCAAATGACATTTAATAGAGAAAAGTGTAAAGTATTGCATGCAGGAAATAAAAATATGCATTATAAATATCATATGGGAGATACTGAAATTGAAGAAGGGAACTATGAAAAAGACCTAGGAGTTTATGTTGACTCAGAAATGTCTTCATCTAGACAATGTGGGGAAGCTATAAAAAAGGCCAACAAGATGCTTGGATATATTGTGAGAAGTGTTGAATTTAAATCAAGGGAAGTAATGTTAAAACTTTACAATGCATTAGTAAGACCTCACCTAGAATATTGTGTTCAGTTCTGGTCACCTTGTTACAAAAAGGATATTGCTGCTAATTGCTGATATTGCTAGAAAGAGTGCAAAGAAGAGTGACCAGAATTATCCCGGGTTTAAAAGTCATGTCGTATGCAGACAGGCTAAAAGAATTGAATCTATTCAGTCTTGAACAAAGAAGACTACGTGGTGATCTGATTCAAGCATTCAAAATCCTAAAAGGTATAGACAATGTCAACCCAGAGGACTTTTTTGACCTGAAAAAAGAAACAAGGACCATGGGTCACAAATGGAGATTAGATAAAGGGGCATTCAGAACAGAAAATAGGAGGCACTTTTTTACACAGAGAATTGTGAGGGTCTGGAACCAACTCCCCAGTAATGTTGTTGAAGCTGACACCCTGGGATCCTTCAAGAAGCTGCTTGATGAGATTCTGGGATCAATAAGCTACTAACAACCAAACGAGCAAGATGGGCTGAATGGCCTCCTCTCGTTTGTAAACTTTCTTATGTTCTTAAACAAGTGCGAGTAGTGTCCTGCGTTTTGAAGTCGGGAATTTCTCATTTCAAAGCTAGACCAACTTGATTTCATGTGATCTGTGTTGATTCAAATACAGTGCGATTAATCCTAACCCTTCACTCTTAGCTCAGCACGACTGCGTGATTACTGTCTCAGGTAACCGGAGGGGGGTAAGCATATTATTGGAATAGCCCCGCCTCACCCGATCACATGTACAGCAGTGTATAGTCGAGTTTAGAGGGTCTTGTCTGTATATTGATTTGTATGACGTTGTATTTACAAATTGATTCAATACATTAAATATTTTTAATATTCAGTATAGTTCAATATATAGCATTACTGTGTCCTTACCTTCTAATATCGCCGGCACACAGCTCTGCTGGACTGGAGTCGGTTTATTTATGCCCATCTGTCTGCACTGCTGTGACAGCCACTCCGACAGCCCCAGAGCTGAGAAATCCGACATCTTTATATCCAAGTTGTCAGGCTCCTAAAATATCGTTTACTGAGCGGAGTTATTTACCAGGACAGACAAGCTCTCGCTTTAACCCAAACTGTAAACGCGTGATGCTTACTCTAGCGTCGCATACATTATACACAGCAATACGTCATCATGTGGCTGCTCGCTGTGTGGGTGGGTGCTTTGTGGAATTGCAGGCCAGTGTTATTGTATATCGTTATCAGTAAGTTTGTCCCCAATTATTTTTATTTCTGTCTTTGCGACAATTCCTGACTAGTTTAAAACCTTGTTCTAGGGCGGCTAAGCAATAGTATTGGACAACAAACTATTTGGAATGATCTTTTTAATACTGTGTCGTCGAATGAGCCTGTGATGAAGGAATTAGTAAAGTACACAACATTTGCAAAATGTCCAAAGCTGTGAACGAACTGATGACGAATTAATTAAGTTAAAACGAATTAACTGCGTGGGGAGTCCAAAAATGGTGTTACACCGTTCAGTCTAACTACCGCGTCGCTGTGTTACACCGTTCAGTATCTCACGCGTAATCAATGCAGGGAGAACGTGGACAATAATATTTTAAATCAGATGTGGTGTTGTTGTACACAATCATATGTACTTTTTGTCAAGGTTGTGCCGAAGTGTATCATGTACACTCCATTTCTCTTATAAAAAAGCAGGTTGTTTGCAGTCCAGTTTGTGTACATTCCCACAGGTAGATTCAACCCTCCTTCAAAGAGCTTTTACTATCATCTTGCTTTGTTATGTTTTTTTTTTTTTTATTAAAAATATTTTTTAAAAGACATAATTTAAATGATTGACAGAATAATACCGTTTACAAAACAGGAAATCTTTACTTTTGTTTTTTAAGGGCTAGCAGTGGACCCTATATTTTTATTTATTTATTTATTTTTAAACAGTTCAGTCTACAGAACCTCACTCTGCAACAGCTTATCCAAGTGTGGAATGGGAAGAATAATATAATGTTGAATTCGTTTTTATTGAAAGGAAGAGCATGAGAAATGATTCAGAAGTTAATAAACAGGAATTACGGTGCAATATGTTTCGTTTGTTTGGTAAATTAAAACCTTCATGTTTTTTCTGGTGTGGTATTTGTGTACATAGCCACTAGATGGCAGCAAATGACAAGCAAATGTATAAAATAAACTCGCCAATAGTTCAATAGTGACAAAACCGTACTAACATTCCAGGCCTCTCTATATAAGAATATAAAATCACCTGTAATGAATTTTGCTGAAATACATATGAAATGGATGAACATATTTTAAATACATATTTTCAGTAAGCTTCAAATGTTATTTGAATTTCTTTTTTTATGGTTATGGAGTTGTGTTGTTCTAATATAAATTTTTTCTCTAAATCTGCCTTTAATGACCGCTAGAGATGTGCAGCTGTAATTCCTGTCCCCTCAGAAACTGATTTTGCACAGAGATGTTCCATTGACTATACAGTACTAATGTGTGGTCTGTGTGGTCCGGTGGTTAAAGAAAAGGGCTTGAAACCAGGAGGTCCCGGGTGCAAATCTCAGCTCACTCACTGACTCACTGGTGACCCTGAGCAAGTCATTTAACCTCCTTGTGCTCCGTCTTTCGGGTGAGACATTGTTGTAAGTGACTGCCGCTGGTGCATAGTTCACACACCTGTCTCTGTAAGTCGCTTGGATAAAGGCATCTGCTGAATAAACAAATAGTTGCAGATACTAACTGAGATTGCAAATCACAGTTGTACTCACCCTAGTGGTCATTAATTAAAAGTACAAATAAAAGGAGAGCAAACAGGTAAAACATTGGTCTTAAATATCCCAGTTATCTTAACTAATATATTCTTCTTGTTTAGATTCACTTTGTGTTTCAGTCACCACATCCTGGTTTAAATCCCAGAAGTTTAAAGCACCCCTGTGTCCTCAAAACGGTTCTTAACATGTTCACACAGAACAATGAGGTGTTTCTTACATCCACAAGGGGGCAGTGTTGCCAGGGGACAGGTTAATCGTTACACTCTGATGTACCTGCTGTACTGAGAGAGAAGACATTGTTGAGAGTCCTATAGAGGTCTCAGGAGAGCTTTATACTTTTGAATTGTTATCAGGATGTGACGACTGACACACAAAATGATACAAAGTGAATCTAGGGGTCCCCGAGTGGCTCACCTGGTAAAAGCACAGCGACGTGGTTGGCCGGGGGAGTCATACAGTGCAGGTTTGGGCGCTTGCTGTGTGAAGTCCCCGGTCTTCGCTGGGGATTCCAAAGGGAGCGTCGTATTGGCTCCAACACTCCCGTGGGTTAGGAAGCAGAACCACAGGGACTGTTTCTCTTCATCGCCGGCCAGGCATCCAGTGAGCTCCAAGGCGTACAGCTGCAGGGCTGGCCTTTGTCCTCCAGAGGTCGGTAGCTCACTGACATCCGCTCTCGAGTTCCTGGGTGTAAAAGGCTCGGTCGTGGGATCGGAGGATGCCCACTGAACCTTCGGATCTCCTGTGCTGTGTGGGGAATTATTATTATTATTATTATCTATTTCTTAGCAGATGCCCTTATCCAGGGCGACTTACAATTGTTACAAGATATCACATTATTTTTACATACAGTTACCCATTTATACAGTTAGTTTTTACTGGAGCAATCTAGGTAAAGTACCTTGCTCAAGGGTTCAGCAGCAGTGTCCCCACCGGGGATTGAACCCACAACCCTCCGGTCAAGAGTCCAGAGCCCTAACCACTACTCCACACTGCTGCCCTATTACTGAATTAAAAGGAGTGCAAACAGGTAAAACATTACTGCAGTGAGGAGAAAAAAGAATTGGACATTCCAAATTGGGGATAAAATCGGGGGGAAATAATAGGGCACACTAAATTAAAAAATAAATATTAGGGAAATGTATAAATTCCTGTATTGAATTCTACTATAAAAAATGAGCTTTTCCAAACACTGCTAGTGCAGTAGGACTTAGAACATAAGAAGAACATAAGAACATAAGAAAGTTTACAAACTAGAGGAGGCCATTCAGCCCATCTTGCTCGTTTGGTTGTTAGTAGCTTATTGATCCCAGAATCTCATCAAGCAGCTTCTTGAAGGATCCCAGGGTGTCATCTTCAACAACATTACTGGGGAGTTGGTTCCAGACCCTCACAATTCTCTGTGTAAAAAAGTGCCTCCTATTTTCTGTTCTGAATGCCCCTTTATCTAATCTCCATTTGTGACCCCTGGTCCTTGTTTCTTTTTTCAGGTCAAAAAAGTCCCCTGGGTCGACATTGTCTATACTTTTAGGATTTTGAATGTTTGAATCAGATCACCGTGTAGTCTTCTTTGTTCAAGACTGAATAGATTAAATTCTTTTAGCCTGTCTGCATACGACATGCCTTTTAAACCCGGGATAATTATGGCTGCTCTTCTTTGCACTCTTTCTAGAGCAGCAATATCCTTTTTGTAACGAGGTGACCAGAACTGAACACAATATTCTAGGTGAGGTCTTACTAATGCATTGTAAAGTTTTAACATTACTTCCCTTGATTTAAATTCAACACTTCTCACAATATATCCGAGCATCTTGTTGGCCTTTTTTATAGCTTCCCCACATTGTCTAGATGAAGACATTTCTGAGTCAACATAAACTCCTAGGTCTTTTTCATAGATTCCTTCTACAATTTCAGTATCTCCCATATGATGTTTATAATGCACATTTTTATTGCCTGTGTGCAGTACTTTACACTTTTGTCTGCCCAGTTCTGAATGCTGTCTAGATCATTTTGAATGACCTTTGCTGTTGCAACAGTGTTTGCCACTCCTCCTATTTTTGTGTCGTCTGCAATTTTAACAAGTTTGCTTACTATACCAGAATCTAAATCATTAATGTAGATTAGGAATAGCAGAGGACCTAATACTGATCCCTGTGGTACACCACTGGTTACTTCACTCCATTTTGAGGTTTCTCCTCTAATCAGTACTTTCTGTTTTCTACATGTTAACCACTCCCTAATCCATCTGCATTAATTTCCTTGAATCCCTACTGCATTCAGTTTGAGAATAAATCTTTTATGCGGACTTTGTCAAAAGCTTTCTGGAAATCTAAATAAATCATGCTGTATGCTTTGCAATTATCCATTGTCGATGTTGCATCCTCAAAAAAATCAAGCAGGTTAGTTAGACACGATCTCCCTTTCCTAAAACCATGCTGACTGTCTCCCAGGATATTGTTACCATATAGGTAATTTTCCATTTTAGATCTTATTTTTGTCTCCCTTTTTGTGGATTGGTATTACGTTTGAAATTTTCCAGTCTGTCGGTACAACCCCTGTGTCAAGAGACTGTTGCATGATCTTGGTTAGCGGTTTGTAAATAACTTCTTTCATTTCTTTGAGTACTATTGGGAAGATCTCATCCGGCCCAGGGGATTTGTTTATTTTAAGAGCTCCAAGCCCCTTTAACACTTCTGCCTCTGTTAGTTTTTTTAAACTGGATAGGAACAGGTCTACATGTGGGGCATGTTGTCCGTGTCCTCCTTTGTAAAAACCTGTGAAAAGTAATCATTTAATATATTTGCTATTTTTTTTTCTTTGTCTGTGATTTTGCCATTTGTGTCTCTTAGACATTTAACCTCCTCTTTGAATGTTCTCTTGCTGTTATAATATTGGAAAAACATTTTGGAATTGGTGTTAGCCCCCTTAGCAATATTGATTTCTATCTCTCTCTTGGCCTTTCTAACTTCCTTTTTGACTTGTGTTTGCAGTTCCAAGTACTCTTTCTGTGTACTTTGTTTTTGGTCCCTTTAAACGCTCTGTAAAGTGCCTTTTTTCGCTGAATATTTTTTTTAATTGATCTATTAAACCATTTTGGCCATTTTGTTTTAGATTTAGATTTGTCTACTTTTGGGATGTAATTGTTTTGCACCTCTAGTACTACATTTTTAAAAAACAGCCATCCTTTTTCTATGGATGTTTTCTCTATTTTACTCCAATCTACTTCTGTTAGTCTCTGTTTCATACCTTCATAGTTTGCTTTTCTAAAATTGTAAACCTTAGCTTTAGTCATTACTTTTGGGGTTTTAAAAAACATTTCAAATGAGACCATGTTGTGGTCTGAGTTTGCCAATGGCTCTCTGACCTCTGTTTTAGTTATTCTCTCTTAGTCTTTTCAAATGACGAAATCAAGGCATGCCTCCCCTCTAGTCGGTGCCTTGACAAATTGCGTTAGGAAGCAGTCATTTGTCATTTCCACCATTTCAATTTCGTCCGTTGTGCTCCCCACCGGGTTCTCCCATTTCATATGAGGAAAGTTGAAATCCCCCATTAGTATGGCTTCTCCTTTTCTACACACATTTCGAATGTCATTGTATAACAGATGATTTTGCTCTCATTTCTTCAGACTTGTTGCAGACATGTTGGATTTGCCTCATAAATGAAATAGTTATGACGTATGGATGCACCAGTACAATATTATTTATTAACATTAAAGGTAACGTGAGATGAAAAGTAAGATAGCCCTTCTGTAAAAACATAAAAATATATAAAGGAGAGGAGGCCATTGTCCGTTTCCTGGCAGCTGATTAATCCCAAATCTCTGCGTTGGGTCTTAAAGGATCCCAAGCATGAACAGGACTAGGTAACCCACTCCATACTTTCACATCTCTCTGTGGAAAGTCTCCACGCAATCTCCAGCAGGGTTCTTAATGTATTTGTTGGGGTTAACTTCAATCAAGTCCCCCTAATTCTTTGTTCTAGCCTCAGTACAATGAACTCCTCTTAAGGGTTAGGGCTCTGGACTCTTGACCGGAGGGTCGTTGGTTCAATCCCAGGTGGCGGACACTGCTGCTGTACCCTTGAGCAAGGTACTTTACCTGGATTGCTCCAGTAAAAAAACAACTGTATAAATGGGTAATTGTATGTAAAAATAATGTGTAAAAAAAAAAATGTAATTGTATGTAAAAATAAAAAAAGTGATATCTTGTAAAAATTGTAAGTCACCCTGGATAAGGGCATCTGCTAAGAAATAAATATAATATAATAATATCCTTCATTTACCAGCAATGCTATCTTTACTGACAGTGTGGAACAGTACATTCCATGACCTTGTCACACAAAAGCACACAATGAATGAACATTCGGGCTTGTCGTCTGCATTGAAATCTTAAACAGGATGTTAATCAGTCTTTCTTTTAGAATGTGGCGTTCTGGTCTTTGGGTGTAGCTAACACAATGATTCAATACATCTTACTTGCTGAACCCTTCCTTTAGCTACACATGTCTCTGCAGTTTTGAAAGGAGCATATGCTACAGCAAATGTACTGTATTTTCATTGTATATATCTTGTATGCCAGGTTAAAGACATTGCTCAGTTTCATTTCACTCCAGCAGTGTCTTCTGGGTCATGTTGCTGTCTGAAAGCATGTCAGTGAATAGAGGAAGCAGCTGGTTAGTTTTTGAAAGAAAGTGTGGGATCATTTCTGCAGCTGACCAAGGAAGTGCAACACTACCTGAATGCATAGCTTGCAAACAGAATAACCTTGTATCAGATATCTTGTTTTAAAATGAAAATACATGTGTTTCTTTCAAAACTGCACAATTGAGACAACTGTCTACAATTATTTGCAGCCAACATAATGTACAAATGACTGTATAAAAATATATTGTGCATAGAAAACCAATGACTGTTCAAGAACACATGGGAACTCATGTTTGTTACAGTAATTATATATATATATATATATATATATATATATATATATATATATATATATATATATAATTTATTTCTGATGCTTTGACTGAGTTCACTAGCAACACTTCCAGTTGCCTGCCATATTATGCTAGCACCATCTAGTGCACTGCTGTGTATTGCCAGCAATACACAGCAGGCTCACACAACGCAGTCAATACAATATTGTTGCTATTGAGACCAATGCTGGTCTAGGATTAGTAGATTACAGCATTGCCGATTGAGCAGCTGCTTCCAATGGTGTAATACTGTCTGCATTGATGAAAGACCAGTCACTGCCTTACTTCAGCAGTATTAGCAGTGCTGGCACTCAGCATTCCAGCAGGGATTTCACTCCTATGAGTTCCAAGCTCAGGGAGTCCGAATTTCAACTTGCCACATGAAACACAGTGTAGTATAAAATGTGTAATGTATCAAACCAAGGCCCTCGGCTGAAATGGTTTTTCTGCTACAGCTCAGTCTGAACTGAGAATAGCACACACTGGTAGAGTATACAAACTTGGAATTTCATTCACTTGGTGAAAGAAATCTGTTTGCAAGCTATGCTTTCAGATAGTGTTGCACTTCCTGGGTAATTTTAACCTTGAGAGTGTCCCCACCCCTTTATTGGTTTCTTCCCTGTCAATAACCAATCACAGCTGCTTCCCCTATTGACTGACACGCTTTCAGCCAGCGACATGACCCAGAAGACACTGCTGGAGTGATCAAGGAAGTGAAGCAGTAAGAGACTTCCTGGCAGGCAAGGTAAGCACACTGAGAATATCCTTTAGCCTCGTGGAATACCAGATTTTAAAATGAAAACACATGCTTGCTATAACGTGTCTCATTAAAAACGGCATATTTGAGACCTATTTACTAATAGAAGTGCAAAATGGGTAAGAGTTCTGTAAATATTTTGTCAGCTGCAATCACTTTAATGGAACTCAGCTCAGGCACCTGTATCTATAATGTCATCCCTGTAGTAAGTGGATTCCTCCCATTCAGCAGAGTGGGCTGCAGCTCATCAGAGACTCAATACCTTGCTTAGCCAGCATTCCCCCAGGGTGCTGGGAGAGCCAGCAGACATTCCTCCAATCAGAGCATCACTACAGACATTCCTCCAATCAGAGCATCTCTACAGACATTCCTCCAATCAGAGCATCATTAGACATTCCTCCAATCAGAGCATCATTATTGCTACCAACTACAGTCAACGGAATGACATCAGGTCAGGTCAAGCCTAGGCACTGCTAGCTATTGGATAATCACTCCACCTTTGCTGGGGTTCAGCTACTGTCCACAGTGAGGGCTACCAGGAGTAAGAAATGGGCTTCCCTCCAAGTTTTATATTTTTTATTACAGACCCATCTTGTCTTGCAAGCTGTCACATTAAACTTTCTTCTGTGAAGTCATCTTTTGCCTGTCATTTACCAGACGCTATACTGAAATGGCCCTGTATAAAACATGCTGCATATCAATTTTTGAATAAAGAAACAGATATTTAAAGAGTAATGTTAATAAACGTTTACCACAGTAAAAGCATAGCAAAGTGTAATAAAGCAAAGCATGGTAAAGCATAGGTAAGCATTGTAAAGCCTAGAAAGGTATAGTAAAGAATATTTAAAAAGACATGGTAAACTATGGGAAATGCATAGTATAGCCATGGGAAAATTGCACAATGACGTGGTGGCTTTGTAATACAAAGAGAGGAAGAACAAAGATGCCACAGCTGCTCCTGTCCTTCAGAGCTCTGAAGAATTTGCCATTTAGAAGAGCGGTGATGGAAACTGGATCAGTCATACTGCCAGGAGCTGGGTGGGATTCTTTCAGACAGTTCTATGTCTTCTCGACCCTTCACATTCTCCCAAAGAAGAGCAGAGAGAGCACAGTTACTGCTTCCTAAAAACGGTCTGAAAAAAGATCTAGCAATTCCACTGTACAGTAAAGGGTTGGTACAATAGATATTGTGATATTGTTGCTAATTTGATTATTTATGTACTGAAAAATTATTATTGTCAATAATTGTGTTTCTGAGCATAAAGAGAGGTGTGTTAAGAGTCATGTAATTTAGGGGGTCCTGGAGTGGCAGTCACCTGGTGCGCAGGTGAGTCCTACAGCACAGGTTCACGTCCTGGCTGTGCACAGCTGTCAGTCTTCACTGGGGACTCCGAAGGGAGCACCGCATTGGCCCAGGCGTTCCCGTGGGTTAAGGAGGCAAAACCAGGTACTGTTTCTCCTCATCGCGCTACAGCGAACCCAGACACCCAGTGTGCTCAAAGAGACACCTGCAGGGCTGGCCTTGTCCTCCAGAGGTCGGTATCTCGCTAACATCTGCTCTCGAGTTCCTGGGTAAGAGGAAGCCGGCTCGGTCGTGGGATCGGAGGAACCTTCAGGTCTCCTGAGCCGTGTGGGGAACTGCTGTGGTGAAGGCGAAAACGATTGGGCATCCCATATTGGGAGAAAATCAGGGGGGGAAATAATAATTGGACACACTAATTTTAAAAAAGGTCATTTAGAGTGATTGCAGCTAACAATATAATTTAATAAATATTACACATTTTAACTTATATTAGCTACATGGGTTTCAAATGTGCAGTTTTGAAAGAACACATAACAAACACATGTTCATTTTAAAACATGATATCTGGTTAGGTTAAAGGAAGTTTCAATCTTCTCTGCCTTTTTCTGAGGAAATATTGTATACTTGAACTTCCTGGGTCATTTCAGCCCAGCACTGTCTTCTGGGTCATGTTACTGGCTGAAAGCATGTCAATCAATAGGGGAAGCAGCTGATTGGTTGACAGAAAAGAAGCCAGTGAGTGGGGGACAATTCCACCCTCCAGGTGAAACGATGAAGCAAGTGCATCTTTACATTCAATAAGAACAGAAGATTTACGAGCGAGAGGGGGTCATTCAGCCCGTCTATGCTTTTTTGAGTCTTAAAGTATCCTAATGATTCAGCCCACTGACCATTTCCCCTGTTGTGGGTAATTGCTGCAGTGAGGCAGTGCAATTGAACTTTTGAAATTGGTGAAATAATAAGGGGTATAAGACCACTGTTCCTGCTCCCCATGCTTAGAATTCCTGTCTGTTTGACCTCAATGAAACTCACACCCAAACTCACATCCACAGATGTATGTTCCATTCAAATACAAAGATCTCACTGACATAAACAAGCCAGGCAGCCTGTCCCTACAACAGGAATACTCTCTGTATACTGTCCCTACAACAGGAATACTCCGTGTAAACTGCCCCTACAACAGGAATACTCTCTGTATACTGTCCCTACAACAGGAATACTCTCTGTATACTGTCCCTACAACATGAATACTCTGTGTATACTGTCCCTACAACAGGAATACTCTCTGTATACTGTCCCTACAACAGGAATACTCTCTGTATACTGTCCCTGCAACAGGAATACTCTGTGTATACTGTCCCTACAACAGGAATACTCTGTGTATACTGTCCCTACAACAGGAATACTCTGTGTATACTGTCCCTACAACATGAATACTCTCTGTATACTGTCCCTGCAACATGAATACTCTGTGTATACTGTCCCTACAACAGGAATACTCTCTGTATACTGCCCCTACAACAGGAATACTCTCTGTATACTGTCCCTACAACAGGAATACTCTGTGTATACTGTCCCTACAACATGAATACTCTCTGTATACTGTCCCTGCAACATGAATACTCTGTGTATACTGTCCCTACAACAGGAATACTCTCTGTATACTGCCCCTACAACAGGAATACTCTCTGTATACTGTCCCTACAACAGGAATACTCTGTGTATACTGTCCCTACAACAGGAATACTCTGTGTATACTGTCCCTGCAACAGGAATACTCTGTGTATACTGTCCCTGCAACAGGAATACTCTGTGTATACTGTCCCTGCAACAGGAATACTCTGTGTATACTGTCCCTACAACAGGAATACTCTGTGTATACTGTCCCTGCAACAGGAATACTCTGTGTATACTGGGTTACATCAAACCTGTATTTTTATTTCAAACACCTGGTACTACACTAGGGGAAAGATGATCAGGCCCTAAAGGGGTGGGGACGGTTTCACTGACCAGGTGAAATGACCCAGGAAGTGCAAGGCAGTCTACAGCAAGGCTTGCAAAGATTTCATGATGTCATACAGTGTATTAAACTCTGGACATATAAACGAGTCTGTTAAGTCAGGCCATCCTAGAGCTACAGAATACTGAAGAACATTAATAATAATAATAATAATAATAATAATAATAATAATAATAATAATAATAATAATAATAATTTTCAAGACAATTGGATAGCGGTTCTACAGATATATATGCAAAAATGTAGGTGTGTCAGATGCATGGACAGACATTATTACACACCAAACCTCGCATTAATACAACATGAGAAATATAAAAATGATAAAGTCTTCAGGGGGCTGAATGTTTATTTCAGGATGATACCACAGGGGTAACCAATGGCAACATTTTATTTCCCCTGCTTGCTGGTGATGATGTGATTTATCACATGCAATGTATCATAGCATATACAGCACATTGTATAGGTAAACAGAAATCAGGATGTAATCTCGACTAACTAAACACGGTTAAAATAAAATATAACATTTGAATAAACTAATTGTATTGTACACCAATATTAAAAACAATACCGGGTATTGTTGTATTGAAGAAGCTAATACAGGTCATGAAATTTGTGTGGCGTGGCTTTAAGTAATTTGACACTAGGAGCTATCGCCAGCAGGCGGTGTGAGTGAGGATTTAATAAAATCCAACTGGAGCAAGAAATCTCTAGCACAATGGGTT
This sequence comes from Acipenser ruthenus, assembly GCF_902713425.1. NCBI lineage: Eukaryota > Metazoa > Chordata > Actinopteri > Acipenseriformes > Acipenseridae > Acipenser > Acipenser ruthenus. Next base: position 1,924,621 of record NC_081237.1, on the reverse strand, counting down.
CGGGAGAGTCATTCAAGAAGAAAACAACGGAAGCCACAATATAAGTAAAGGAACCAATTAACTTGTGATCCTCTTTGGCATTATAAAACACAGAGAAAAAGAAAAGATAGACAGCCAAATGAAGCTCTGCGAAGGATCACAGCCTTTGAGCTATACAGCGAAGAAGAGGCAGCACGAGACCGTCTAAAAAAGACGAATAATATTTTAAGAAAAGCATATTAAAAAAACTTAGAGTAAGCGAAACTGCAGGAGAAAGACTGTATGATCAATAAAGACGCGTAGAAGTAAAAGGACAGTCTTTTTGAAGAAAAAAAGAAACGTTTTTTTTTTCCTGTGAAATTCCGGTGGTAATTTAAGAAGCATCCGGATCCGGAGACAAAACGGGGAAGAAAAAGAGGAAGGAAAAAACAACACGATAGAAAAAAGGACAATTGGAATAAAACCAAAAGAAAAGAAATATAGAAGAGGCAAGACCGAAATGGGGTGAGTTTTTAAAACTTGTTTTGTGGGATTAAAAAATGCCAGTATAATATGGTTAAACAGCAAGGAGAGTTTGAAGCAATAAAAGTAAACAAATATTCTTGAGCAACAGCGTGCTAATTATTTTAAACCCTGTGTTAAGTTTGAACGAAAAAGTGCCAACGGCGCTGACTAGCATTCAGTCACCTGATAAACGGTGCAGGGGGGTTACGGATAACTGTAACCAAATGACAATTCTAATAATGCAATACAGTGCAACTATATTATGCATGCTGTTTTAAACATTACATTAACCACCAGTTTAGACTTCATGAATTTGGTAGCCGAAACACGAAATATACATTTTACTTAAGATTACCTGTTCAAACTTTGTGACAGTCTGAAGGTACTGCAGCTCAAATAATTATGAAACATGTGTAAAATAACGCGAATACGATCATTTATAATATGTTTTATATAAATACAATTCCAAGATTAGTATTAGTATTGTTATTGTTAGTAGTCGTAGTATTAATTGTACGTTAAAGTGGCATTGATAACTCCTAGAGTCTGGCTCTTAAATTGAGCATCACTGAATACAGTAGGTTCGCTTATATTGTATATAATAATTGCAAACTTTATCGTTCTAAAATTCATTTTAAGTTATATTGACAATACCATACGAAATAAATATCCGTACTAGATTTGATGCCCAAATTCTAACCGAGACATGGGATAGATGGTAAAGCAATTCGGGGTGATCTGTAATCTATTTCTGATGTTGCTTATTATTGTAGTCAAGACAACATGGTACGATTTTGTATTGACGGGGTCCTGTTAAGTGCATATGAATCAGACTGGGAAACGTTTAAGTACACTGTAGCTACGAGCAGCTCTCCGTCACCGCCAGACCTATCCCGTATTGCAGATAGAAGCGATGTGCTAAAAGCATTCGTGGTTCCATCAGCGAGAAACCTGATACAGTCATAGCTTTCCTGGCCTAGATTTATTTGATTGGGTAAAGTGCTGGAGAGACCAGGGCAGGATCACTTTCTGAAAGATACATTTAGACAGACCTAGTTTTTAACCTAGTTGCAATTGGATACAAGACTTCCTCTTATAAATGTGAAACTTGCAGCTAGTAGCTTCCAATTAGATGTTCTTGGTATTATTCAATGCCCCTTGCTTTTTATGATGTGTAAAATGAGTATCTTATTACAATTTCTCAATCACTTTCTTGTATTAACTTTTGCTAAGTCTGGGATGGCTTTGCTTCGGAGTTCAGAGCCTATAGATGTAACACAGGCTAGATCACTGTCCTTATAGCAGTTCAGATCTGACACTTTGTATCACATTTCCTTTGTTTTGCTGCAATACACAGCACTGTGCTAGATGGCGCTGGAGCTCACTGATATAAAGACACTGGCTGATTTAGCCTGCATTACATAAGTAAACTGGGACTGAAAAGCATTTAAAGTGCAGCTAACAAAATAATTCTATCAGTCTTTCCTGTCGTACACTTCCATTAGCTTCGTAGGTCTCATGTGCAGTATTGAAAGAAACAGCAAACCTGCTTTTTATTGTAAAAGATGATCTCTGGTGCTAAAGAAAGTTCTCTGTTTTCTTTCTTTAGTAAGTTACTCTCACTAAACCTGTCTTCTGGGTCCAAGCATGTCACTGTTTGAAAGCATGTCAGTCAGCAGGGGGAGCAGTTGAAAGGGTGGGTGCAGTTCCACCCTCGAGGTGGCCAAGGATGAGCAACACTATCTGAAAGCAGAGCTTGGAAACAGGTTTCTTCAGCTGTGTAGTACAAGATGTTTCAAAATAAATACAATCTGTGTTTCTTTCCAAACTGCCCATTTGAGACCTATATGAGAATGAGGCAGTGATACAGTGGAGACGGTTGTTGGTGTGTCTGTCACACTGGCGTTGTAGTGCATATCCGCAGAACTGCTCATCCAGTTGTCATGAAACTTGGTATTAACGCTGTTTAGTTTATCGTGGGGATGTGGGTGGAGGAGGGCTACTGTCCATACTGTACATCCTTCGATATGTGTGTCACACTGTCATCGCCATTTCTTATTCTATACTGTTGTGTACATACAGTTGATGTCCTGGTCCTCCGCTGTTTCACCAGACGGATGGCTCTCATTTTGAATTTGCAGCCGTGGCTGGGGCTGGGTGCGAGTGACATACTTGTTTAAGCTTCATTGGTTGAGTTGCTTGTTGTTTTGATTGTGTACAGTATGCTTACAGAGCTTTCTTTTCTCTTCCAGACAGGGCTTCTCGACTGGCCTGTAAGAATGTATCCGCTTCACAGAGAGAGGTACGAGTACATTTCCAGTATTTTGGGGGTGATTTTTAAAATCCTTTTTATGTACGGTGAAAATGTAGTACCATCATGTTTTAAAGTGATTCTAGCTGACATAATAATTCCAGAAATATGAACCATTCTGCACTTCTGTTTGATACACAGGGTTCAAATGTGCAGTTTTGAAAGAAACATGTGTTATAGCAGACATGTCTTTTCAGACATCTGGTACTACACTAAGTTCCCAGTGTGCTTGCTTTGCCTTCCTCTGTTACTACTTTACTTCCTTGGTCACTTCAGCCGTGTCTTCTGGGTCATGTCACTGTTTGAAAGCTTGCAAACAGAGATGTATTTAAGCTAGTGTAGTAGCAGATGTTTTGAAATGAAAATACATGTTTTGCTAAAACAAGTGTTTCCTTCAAAACTGCACATTTGAGACCTATATAGTGAATGGGATTTGCATGGCTGGGAACATGAATTAACTATTTTGATAGCTACAATTACCTTAAAGTGTAACAGAACACTCTGGTTGGTGTTTATTGCACAGGCTCGTGGAGTGCTGAAGGAAATCTCCTGCTTGATAATCCTGGGGAGTTTTTCATTAGACTTGCATTCCAGTTCTGCTGATTTAATTGGGGAGCAGCAACGCTGTCATGCTAATTTTAAAGCTACTTCTCTGCACAGAGCAACTAAATATCTAAATATCAAGGCTCAAAGTTAATGTATCTTTGGTAGCATTTTGCTACTCAAAACTCTTCATTTGCTAGTTTTTTTATGCAGTAGCATTTTTCTGATACCTTACGCTGCAGTTTATATGACCGACCCTGAGTGAACAGGCACATAATTACCGGTATTAGTTTTTTAAACATACATTATCTTTCATAAAGCGGGAAACCATTGCTATAGAGCTTCCCAATAGATGACTGAGGTTTGTACCGCCCCATGTAGATACACGCGAGGCCCACAATGCAAATCGTATTGCACAGTAAAGTACAAACAACGTGGATACAATTTAAAGGTACAATTATTTATTTCAGCAATTTTTACGTTACGTTTGGAGAAAGTCTGGTGAGGCATATAAAGAAAAGAACACCATACCTCCTGTCAAGCATGGAGGTGGTAATATCCTTCTATGGGACTGTTTTCCTCTAATGGCACAGGAAATTTAGTTTCAATACGGATTCCATAGCATATCAAAAGATATTGGCCAATCATCTGAAACTCTCCGCTACAAAACTTGGTTTAAAGTGCAACTGGACGTTCAACACGACAACGATCCAAAGCACACATCAAAATCTACTTCAGAATGGTTAAAGAAGAATAAAATCAAGGTTCTGGAATGGCCTAGTCAAAGTCCTGATCTAAATCCGATTGAGAATCTTTGGTATGAGTTGAAGAAGGCTGTGCATAAGAGAAGTCCTCGGAATTTGAATGAACTGGAACAATTTAGCGTTGAAGAATGGTCAAAAATCACTAAAGAATAATGCTAAAAGTTCATTGACAGTCATTTAAAAGAGGTTATTATTGTTAAAGGTGCCTCAACAAGCTATTAATTTCATTTTCCTTGGGGTATGAATACTTCTTAATTAGCATTTTTTGAGTTTTGCAAAAAAAGAAAAATGTAAATCTATTTCTTGTAACTTTTTTCCTCATCCACAAAAGCAAAACCTTTGCTACAAAAGATTTTTCCTATAATTTGTTTTTGAGAAATTTCTAGAAATTACACATCTCCAGTGGGGTATGTAAACTTTTGACTACAACTGTGTATGTGTAATAAAAATCTATCTATCTATCTATCTATCTCTATCTATCTATCTATATATATATATATATATATATATATATATATACACACAGTACTGTGCAAAAGTTTTAGGCAGGTGTGAAAAAATGCTGTAAAGTAAGAATGCTTTCAAAAATAGACATGTTAATATATTATATTTATCAATTAACTAAATGCAAAGTGAGTGAACAGAAGAAAAATCTAAATCAAATCCATATTTGGTGTGACCACCCTTTGCCTTCAAAACAGCATCAATTCTTCTAGGTACACTTGCACAAAGTCAGGGATTTTGTAGGCATATAGTCAGGTGTATGATTAAACAAGTATACCAAACAGGTGCTAATGATCATCAATTCAATATGTAGGTTGAAACACAATCATTAACTGAAACAGAAACAGCTGTGTAGGAGGAATAAAACTGGGTGAGGAACAGCCAAACTCAGCTAACAAGGTGAGGTTGCTGAAGACAGTTTACTGTCAAAAGTCATACACCATGGCAAGACTGAGCACAGCAACAAGACACAAGGTAGTTATACTGCATCAGCAAGGTCTCTCCCAGGCAGAAATTTCAAGGCAGACAGGGGTTTCCAGATGTGCTGTCCAAGCTGAGGACCGTAGACGCAGTGGTCGGCCAAGGAAACTTACTCTCAGCAGATGAAAGACACATCATGCTTACTTCCCTTCGCAATCGGAAGAAGTCCAGCAGTGCCATCAGCTCAGAATTGGCAGAAAACAGTGGGACCCTGGTACACCCATCTACTGTCCGGAGAAGTCTGGTCAGAAGTGACCTTCATGGAAGACTTGCGGCCAAAAAGCCATACCTCCGACGTTGAAACAAGGCCAAGCGACTCAACTATGCATGAAAACACAGGAACTGGGGTGCAGAAAAATGGCAGCAGGTGCTCTGGACTGATGAGTCAAAATTTGAAATATTTGGCTGTAGCAGAAGGCAGTTTGTTCGTCGAAGGGCTGGAGAGCTGTACACGAATGAGTGTCTGCAGGCAACAGTGAGGCATGGTGGAGGTTCTTTGCAAGTGTGGGGCTGCATTTCTGCAAATGGAGTTGGGGATTTGGTCAGAATTAATGGTCTCCTCAATGCTGAGAAGTACAGGCAGATACTTATCCATCATGCAATACCATCAGGGAGGCATCTGATTGGCCCCAAATTTATTCTGCAGCATGACAACGACCCCAAACATACAGCGAAAGTCATTAAGAACTATCTTCAGCGTAAAGAAGAACAAGGAGTCCTGGAAGTGATGGTATGGCCCCCACAGAGCCCTGATCTCAACATCATCGAGTCTGTCTGGGATTACATGAAGAGAGAGAAGCAACTGAGGCTGCCTAAATCCACAGAAGAACTGTGGTTAGTTCTCCAAGATGTTTGGGCCAACCTACCTGCCGAGTTCCTTCAAAAACTGTGTGCAAGTGTACCTAGAAGAATTGATGATGTTTTGAAGGCAAAGGGTGGTCACACCAAATATTGATTTGATGTAGATTTTTCTTCTGTTCACTCACTTTGCATTTTGTTAATTCATAAATATAAACTATTAACATGTCTATTTTTGAAAGCATTCTTACTTTACAGCATTTTTTCACACCTGCCTAAAACTTTTGCACAGTACTGTATTATATATATATATATATATATATATATAATGTATGTATAGTTTACAAACGAGAGGAGGCCATTCAGCCCACCTTGCTCTTTTTGGTTGTTAGTAGCTTATTGATCCCAGAATCTCATCAAGCAGCTTCTTGAAGGGTCCCAGGGTGTCAACTTCAACAACATTACTGGGGAGTTGGTTCCAGACCCTCACAATTCTCTGTGTAAAAAAAGTGCCTCCTATCTTCTGTTCTGAATGCCCCTTTATCTAATCTCCATTTGTGACCCCTGGTCCTTGTTTCTTTTTTCAGGTCAAAAAAGTCCCCTGGGTCGACATTGTCTATACCTTTTAGAATTCTGAATGATTGAATCACCGCGTAGCCTTCTTTGTTCAAGACTGAATAGATTCAATTCTTTTAGCCTGTCTGCATACAGCATGCCTTTTAAACCTGGGATAATTCAGGTCACTGTTCTTTGCACTCTTTCTAGAGCAGCAATATCCTTTTTGTAACGAGGTGACCAGAACTGAACACAATATTCTAGATGCATTGTATAGTTTTACCATTACTTCCCTTGATTTTAAATTCAACACTTTTCACAATATAGCCAAGCATTTTGCTGGGATTTTGCTGGCATATTGTTCCCGAAACTTGTACAGTAAATATTGTTTTATTGCTGGCTCCCAGCATCTCATGAGCTGTAGCTGCTGTACCACTGCATAGATGCCGGCACACATCAATACAGGAAGAGTCAGCTTTTTTACAGAATATTTAAGACTTTCATTAGGGGTTGTCTAAATAAATAAATATACTTTTATAAAAATGCTGACATCAGAAACAGCCCCTATGTTTTCACAATGTAATTAGCCACCATGGTGGAAGTGAAAATAAACGCTTTTGAGTAGTTAACTGCATAATAATGTATAATAATCTTTTTCTCTTTGTCTCGCAAGAAGATCATCATTTGTAACATTATTGGCTTTTCTGAGCTTAACCTAAGGAAGCACCGAGAGGGCTGGCTTTTCACTTGTGAAAATGTATTGAGATGCCTCTGCCTTACCTAGAACAAAGATCCCTGTATCGCTATCTTTAATATTACTACTATTATATAGTACAATTCTGCTGGGGGCCCTACGCTATAGTGTAATTTGCATATAGGTTAATTTTCTTGTTCTCCTTTTCAAGGGTAAAATCCATACAGCACATGTTTAAATGCCTGCTGTTCACACAGGTCCACTTATCTGACCCGGAAAACGATTCCAATGTATTGTATGCATGCCGCACAAGACCCCCACAGATTTTTGTTCTGCCCCCCTTAGACCCCTCACCAGGGAAGGTCTGGCGCCGCCACTGTTATTGAGAGAGGCAGCTCAAGTCATTTTAAGGTAAATTGTATTACTTTCATGGGGGGCAAGTCCCCCGTCACGTAGGAGTGATACAGCGGCGTCTATCACTCGGTATTTGTAATCCCCGGGTTTGACCCGCAACCAAAAGTCCAGTTTCACACACAAACACTAAACACAAAACACAAACACAGTTTTTAGTGACAGTGGACAGGTGGTAGTGGTGTATTACAGTTCTCTGTGAAAGTGATGTCCGGGTTTATGCTGGCTTCTGCTACAGCTCCGGATCGTGTTATAGGAAGTCTAGTTTGAGACAAACAGACACTCAAAAATACTGCAAACACAGGCTCCTTGTAGTGTAAGTGAACAGATCACTTACACTACGACGCCTATTATACCCTCGCTCGTGACCCCAAGGTTAACGAGCGCATCAGCTCCCCCAATCCTTGGATGCCATGTCGTTTCCCATCCGAGTCATTGAGTTTGGGTACCGTAGCTCTGCCCCCTTCCTAAATGACTTCCACCTACCCTAAGGAATAAATTATTCCTAATTGGAATAAATCATCCATCCAACAGTATGTCACACTTACATTTTTGCATATTTCTGGATATTGCTTATCAAATTCTCCTATACTATTTTGTACATACTGTTTTATGTACATCATGATCTCCATCTAGCTGTGGGTATAGGAGCACCGAGTGTCACCGCAGCACATGGATACGTTTATTACCGCTGAGCTAGAAGATTTAGTGCTGTGTAAAACCAAATTAAGACAACAATCAAACCGACTAAGCAACACAGACAGGATGAAGAGGAATCTGGGGATTTACAGTAAAAAGGAGTTAAGGTGCTTTCCTCAGAGTATCAAGGAGATTAAGGAGTTTGATTTCTGGTTTTTAGATGATGGGGGGGGGGGGGGGACACGTTGATGGAGTCGGGGAACAGAATAATAATAATGAAATAATAATCCAAAGGGCTGACCACAGTATACCAGAATTGTGTTTTTTCTAAACCAATTGTGTCTGAAAAGGGAGGATCTGGCACTAGCCCTGCACCCAGTCCTGGGTTTCAGGACTCCCTGTTCAGGTATTTTATTTATATTACAGGTGCCAGTGGTTTGAACAATCCGTTCCCTGTTAATCAGCTCTGAGCTTCAGTGTACACTGCCCCCAGTGAATGTAAGACTGCAAGTGGTATTTCTGGCTGAGGTAAGAAATACCACTTACAGAAATACCAATGAGCTTGTTTCTTACACAGCACCCTAGACTATATTAAATCAGAATAATCGATAGTTAAATCAGAATAATGAAACATTATAGCTCATTTTAATGTCATGTAATTTTACTTGTTATACAGAGACATTTCAGATGGCTGTGTAACATCAATATCAAGGTGTGCTATATATTATAAAGAAATTCCAGATGGCTGTGTCTCATTCATATCGGGGTCTACTATATAATTAGGGCTTCTGATTCTCGGTTTTAAACGATAAAACACCCCCGATTACAAAAAAAAAAATGAAATCGGTGTATAGCCAATAAACACCAGAAAACACTATCATTGATTCGCTCTGAATACTTTAAACCCGCCCCAACTACTGAGTGGCAGCGCATTCCTACGTTTCTATTGGAGACGCCACTTGCGAGATTTAAAACGAGATTACAATCAGGAATGGAGGCTGCTTTTTTTTTTTTTTTTTTTTTTTTTTTTTTTATTTAGTCGTCGCCAATTTTTTTACCCCGGTTTTCTCCCCAATTCTGTATGCCCAATTATTATCTGTATCCTCTGCTCACCGCTCGCAACCCCCCCGCCGACTCAGGAAACGGAGGCTGGAACACGCATCTTCCGAAACGTGCTCCTGCCAAGCCGTCATTTTTCGCACTGCAGATCCACAGCAATGCCACCAGACCTATAGTGCCGGAGGACAACTCAGATCTGGCGGCTCCGCTGCAGAGCCACAGGCGCCCTATCGGCCACAGGGGTCGCTGATGCGCGGTGAGCCGTGGATTCCCCTGCCGACCTAAGCCCTCCCTACCCGGGCAGCGCTCAGCCAATTGTGTGCCGCCCCCTAGGAACTGCCAGTCACGGTCGGCTGTGACATAGCCTGGATTCGAACCTGCGATCTCCAGGCTATAGGGCACATCCTGCACTCCGTGCGGAGCGCCTTTACTGGATGCGCCACTCGGGAGCCCTATAGGAATGGAGGCTTGTTCGCAGGATTTAAAGCTGTATTACAGTTAAGATACTGAGGATTTAAAACAGAATTGCAAATTGTGGCGAAATGTACAAAAATGCGTACACACAAAATCCCCAGAAGAATGTGCCCGTGACCCTAGGGATTTCGTTGTGGAAGACAGCAAAGGAAAGAAGGTACAACTTAAGTGTGCAAGTACTGTCGAGTTACTATACATGTTTTGACAGAAGAAAACGGCCAAGCATTTTGGAAAGTAACCAAAAACACTAATTTCAGTGAAAACCCCGGGGGGAAAAAAACAAAAAAAACAAAAAAAAAAAACTATTTACATAATTAGAAAATAGCTAAAAATAAGCACCGAAAAATGAAACTAATAAAAACTGAACAGAAGCTCTATATACAGTGCCTTGCGAAAGTATTCGGCCCCCTTGAACTTTGCGACCTTTTGCCACATTTCAGGCTTCAAACATAAAGATATGAAACTGTAATTTTTTGTGAAGAATCAACAAGAAGTGGGACACAATCATGAAGTGGAACGAAATTTATTGGATATTTCAAACTTTTTTAACAAATAAAAAACTGAAAAATTGGGCGTGCAAAATTATTCAGCCCCTTTACTTTCAGTGCAGCAAACTCTCTCCAGAAGTTCAGTGAGGATCTCTGAATGATCCAATGTTGACCTAAATGACTAATGATGATAAATAGAATCCACCTGTGTGTAATCAAGTCTCCGTATAAATGCACCTGCACTGTGATAGTCTCAGAGGTCCGTTTAAAGCGCAGAGAGCATCATGAAGAACAAGGAACACACCAGGCAGGTCCGAGATACTGTTGTGGAGAAATTTAAAGCCGGATTTGGATACAAAAAGATTTCCCAAGCTTTAAACATCCCAAGGAGCACTGTGCACGTGATAATATTGAAATGGAAGGAGTATCAGACCACTGCAAATCTACCAAGACCTGGCCGTCCCTCTAAACTTTCAGCTCATACAAGGAGAAGACTGATCAGAGATGCAGCCAAGAGGCCCATGATCACTCTGGATGAACTGCAGAGATCTACAGCTGAGGTTGGAGATTCTGTCCATAGGACAACAATCAGTCGTATACTGCACAAATCTGGCCTTTATTGAAGAGTGGCAAGAAGAAAGCCATTTCTTAAAGATATCCATAAAAAGTGTCGTTTACAGTTTGCCACAAGCCACCTGGGAGACACACCAAACATGTGGAAGAAGGTGCTCTGGTCAGATGAAACCAAAATCGAACTTTTTGGCAACAATGCAAAACGTTATGTTTGGCGTAAAAGCAACACAGCTCATCACCCTGAACACACCATCCCCACTGTCAAACATGGTGGTGGCAGCATCATGGTTTGGGCCTGCTTTTCTTCAGCAGGGACAGGGAAGATGGTTAAAATTGATGGGAAGATGGATGGAGCCAAATACAGGACCATTCTGGAAGAAAACCTGATGGAGTCTGCAAAAGACCTGAGACTGGGACGGAGATTTGTCTTCCAACAAGACAATGATCCAAAACATAAAGCAAAATCTACAATGGAATGGTTCACAAATAAACATATCCAGGTGTTAGAATGGCCAAGTCAAAGTCCAGATCTGAATCCAATCGAGAATCTGTGGAAAGAACTGAAAACTGCTGTTCACAAATGCTCTCCATCCAACCTCACTGAGCTCGAGCTGTTTTGCAAGGAGGAATGGGCAAAAATTTCAGTCTCTCGATGTGCAAAACTGATAGAGACATACCCCAAGCGACTTACAGCTGTAATCGCAGCAAAAGGTGGCGCTACAAAGTATTAACTTAAGGAAGCTGAATAATTTTGCACGCCCAATTTTTCAGTTTTTTATTTGTTAAAAAAGTTTGAAATATCCAATAAATTTCGTTCCACTTCATGATTGTGTCCTACTTGTTGTTGATTCTTCACAAAAAATTACAGTTTCATATCTTTATGTTTGAAGCCTGAAATGTGGCAAAAGGTCGCAAAGTTCAAGGGGGCCGAATACTTTCGCAAGGCACTGTATAATGTATAACATAATAATAATGTATAAAATAATAATCAAGATGTGTATTTTATTAAAAACACTGACATCTCTAATAAATACTATGATTGAAAAGATTGAAAGAAAGAGTAGATCTTTGAAATGAATAAATATTGTGTCTGTTTGCTTTGTTTACACCTGTGTGTGTTTCCATGGAGATGAGCAGTGGTAGGGGAACAGTGGGCTTGTTAAGTAAGTGAGCCGCTCAGAGCAGCTCAGTGAAAGAACCCATGTAACGGCAATGCTCCCTTCCACTCCCTCTGAGCCACTCTGTCACTTCACGCACCCAGCGATTCCCATGGGAACACTGTATAATTGGGGTGTGTTTCCATGGAGATGAGCAGAGTGGTAGTGGGAATAGTCCCTTCAGTGGTTCACTTGGGAACGCTGTTTATAACAGGGGGGGACTCCACTGAAGCACTCGAGCAGATGACTGGAGTTCAAGCAACAGAAACTGAATTCTGTGAAAAGTCCCCTTGCTTTTATGTCTTTCATTGGTAGTTGATTTGTAAAATGCAGCTTTCAAGAAAATCCATTAAGAAATCCGAATGCAAAGAAGACTTTGAGCAGCTCTGAATGTGTGTGTCTTTGCATTTATTAAAGTAATGGCAGCTAATAAAATAATTCCGTAAATCTTACCCATTTTGCATCATGTTTTTAAATAAAAATACATGTTAAAAAACAAAAACAGTTGAGACCTGTATAATGAATGGATTTGCATGGTGAACAAAAATGAGCTACAATTCCGAAGTAATTTTATTTTAGTATTTTAAATTGAGTGTTTAATAGTTATGAAAGAAAATACACCTGCCCGACAAGTATTTGGACATGAAAGTCGCAATTATTGGTTGCTAAAACTTGATTTCAGATAATAAAGATAATTATGATCATATGAAAAATGTACAGGGTGTATCCGAATTAATAAATACATTTCTATATTTTACATTCAAAATGCCATTACCAGCTGCCATTAATATTCCACTTTAGCAGTAAACCATGTAGTATTAACAACTGGCTGAGATCGCTTCATTTAAATTGCATGCTGTGGAAAACGTGGTATTAATAGAACTCCCCACCTAGTGAGCTGCCTCTTGAGGTCAAGCTTCCTTCAGTTTTGTGGGTGATTTATGTTGCTGTGCTGGCAATTATTAATGTAAAGACACATCGGCTGATCTAGCAAATACATACATACATACATACATACATACATACATACATACATACATACATATATATAATGAGATAAAGATAGCAGGCAACTAGGACTGAAGACAGCTCCTGAACTCCTAGTCAAAGCACAGCCACTCACAGATTGACCGGAGGACGGTAAGAAAGGGCACGTGAAGATGTAATCCTGAAGAGGCTCACTGTTCTCTCCAGCTTGTTTCAGTGTGCACTCTTGAACTCCACAATGAAGCCAAATAGAAGAGATAATGTGTAAAAGAAAGCATCATTAATTCATAGGCATTCAGAATTCATCTCGGTTTAAAGAGGATTGTCTTGCATATAGCACGAGAAACTGAAAACTGTGTTAGGGAATCGCTTTCAGGTGAGTGGACCATGAATTCACTCGTGACTTAACCTTCTGAGCACCAACCCAAATAGAGCATTCGTGTTCCATCTCAGTAACAGAATGGCACTTTTACACCATGTGGTGCTGACATGATAGTGCATTAAATGTTACCTAATATGTGTACCCCTTTAAATCTCAGGTTACCCTATGTGAAAAACACACCCATTATGGTAAAGATTAATTTGTTTTTAATGCTAATTTATTTGAAGCTGTTTGTGAAGAAAATATATATATATATATATATATATATATATATATATATATATATATATATATATATATACAGTACTGTGCAAAAGTTTTAGGCAGGTGTGAAAAAATGCTGTAAAGTAAGAATGCTTTCAAAAATAGACATGTTAATAGTTTATATTTATCAATTAACAAAATGCAAAGTGAGTGAACAGAAGAAAAATCTGCATCAAATCAATATTTGGTGTGACCACCCTTTGCCTTCAAAACAGCATCACACCTGCCTAAAACTTTTGCACAGTACTGTGTGTATATATATATATATATATATATATATATATATATATATATATATATATATATATGCACTAATAAATTTTTCATTTATTTCAGTAAAAATCTGGTGTTTTGTTAGATTTTTGTATTGCTCTGACAACAGGACAAACTTAGGCTAACCAATGCTATTGATAGAACCATTGATAGAAATCAACACAATACCTAAGATAAGGTTAATTACTTGCACATTGAAGTTAAATAAATACAAAAACTACTTTCACTTTCCTGTTCCAATCACATGCTGCACAATTCTCAGCTAAATCCAATACCAGTATAACAATTTGCAATGCTCTCGTATCATAAAATGATATTTACACTTCCAGAACAGGCTGTGAAGACCTTACTTTGCCTCACTGAATAACTATAAATCAAAGGATGTCACGCAGTAGTTAAAATTAAAATTTTTATCTTGTGTGTATTTAAAGCAGAAATAAATACGCTCAGCAATACTTAATAAAAGTTCCCCATGGTAAAGCATAGGTAAGCATTATATATCCCAGATAGGTTTGGTAAAGCTTATTAAGCTATGGTAAATGCATAGTATTTGATTGTAAAAGGCATTCCCCAATTTATCCCCAAATAACTAAATAAATACCATTAAAAATCAAATGCATGCTTAATATACCGTATGCATCTTTCATATAGGAGAATGAGAGCTCTGCAGAGCAATGGCAATACATGTCTGATTTACTGGAATCTGCTTTAATATTACCCAGCACGTGCCACTTGAGACATGCTGCCAGTTTAGCAGGAGAGAGGATCTTAATCCTAATCTGTTGGCTGGTTGCCACGCTAAAGAATTTGATGGTGCTTGAACTCATTTTACATTTGATTAAGATTTGAGAGCTCTATATTGCTGGAGTACAAGACCGTCCAAGCGCTCGGGAAATGCTCAGTCCATCAGGTCAACTCGGACCGTCCACACCCCAGAACAGTCCATCAGGTCAGCTCGGACCGTCCGCACCCCAGAACAGTCCATCAGGTCAGCTCGGACCGTCCGCACCCCAGAACAGTCCATCAGGTCAGCTCGGACCGTCCGCACCCCAGAACAGTCCATCAGGTCAGCTCGGACCGTCCGCACCCCAGAACAGAGCCCAGCCTGGGGGCTCAAACCCACAGCGATCATGTTCCTGTGGAACTTGAGGTATGAAATTTCAAATCCGCTGAAAAGTGTTTTGTGCTTTGTCTAAGATATCGATTGGGTAAGTGCCTCTTTGTGTAAGATATCGATTGGGTAAGTGCCTCTTTGTGTAAGATATCGATTGGGTAAGTGCCTGGGTTAATATCAGTTAGGTATGAAGTGTCAGCAGGTTAATGTATGTTTTTGGTTGGTGTGTTTGGTTCATAGTGTCGTCACACTAACATTTCTAGCTGTGTTCTAGCAGCCAGGCTTTCTCTGCAATACCTGCTAGAACTACATCAACGCATTGTGTAATGTGGAAATGAATTTGTTCCATTTCAGAAGTCTGTTCAGATTTTATATTCATGCTGAAATTTGATGTTGGCTTCTTGGTTATACTTAAGCTTAGTTCTGTTTTCAGTTTAAACCCAGGGTTCCAAGTTGGTGGACCGGCAGCTTAAATGGGAACTTCCTAAAAGCGTGCCATGTGAAAAACCTCGCAGAGTTGCAAATCCTCATGTCTGTGGAATGCAGCTGTTTGGTTCAGATTAATACTGCATATATGTGTGTGTGTGTGTGTGTGTGTGCTCTGATTTTCGCAACTTGGTGAATGATTTTAAACAAAGCAGGGGAACAAAATAAGAGGAAGTCTTGCTTTTTATGCACATAATTATTTATGTAAGTACACAGTATTTAATTATTGACCTCTCCCTTGGTTCCCAAATTCAATATTAGAGAGAAGAAAAGCTGATCACCATGACATCACAGCAGGTACAGAAAGGTATAGAATAGGAATTGGTGATGAAATGCTTAATCATAGTTTGATAAGCACTTCTCTGTGAACAGACAGACGGTTTGATGCTAAACGTGTGTCATTTTTTAACATGCCTGGAGAACCACTTATTGTCATGAACATTTAATAAGTGGCTCTACAGTTATTTGCACAAATGTAAGAGTGACAGACGGATGTACGGACAGACAGGGACCTCCCTATTTCACCACAATCTGATATTCTCATTACCATATGCAAAGTAAAATTAATAATACCGACTTTTATAGCAGTGCGATACGCGGTTCTCCAGATAGATTGAATAAGTAAGCAGTAAGGCACGACAGGGTGTGTGAGATACTCTAAAATAACCAGGCCCTGGGTGCGTGGTGATATTGGAGTATATCACACACCCTGAAGTGCCTTATTGCGCTTAGAAAATGCGTTAACTAACTAAATTGAAAAAGTAAAAACATTTAACAAAAGTCATTTTTATTAAATATCCTTCCGCCTAAAACTGAACAAGAAAAAAGTTCCATATAACTTTAAAAATAAATAAAACCAAAAATGAATTTAAAAAAAAAAAAAAAATTAATTGAACATTGCCATTGAAAGTGCAGTTTCTTTGATTTTTTCTACTTATTGTAATTCTTGGTTTGTTCATTACATTTTAGAGTAAAATATTAATGCCCATTTTCATCATGACGCGGCACAAATGAGTCTGCCTTCACGTAACCCCTTCCTCACAAGACCTGCAACAGTATGAGGTGACAGTGCTGTTTCTTATTTATTTTAGTTTTTTGTTATCCAGGGTAGTGACAGGAGGTATTCATACCAGATTTGTGCTTCCGCTTCACAGTGGCGAGAAAGACATTATTTGCATTATGGAATACCCTGTTACTTATCAAACTGACCTTGCAGTTTACAGCTTGACAACGTTGGGAACTGCTGGGCCCGTGTTAAGAAACAACTTAAAACAATGCAGGGCACAGCAGAAGAGATGATACCATCGTACCTGGACACATTTATGTGGAGAGAAAGGTGATGCATTTATAAATATTCTGCATCAGATCACACAGCTATGCAGGGGGTGGGACCTGTAACAGCAGGCAGGGCAGGAGATGAAACCGACCAGAGAAGAATGGACAAAGACGGGGGCAGTGGCAGTAAAACATCCATTTAACCACCAAAGTCTTTTAAGAGCAAACCAAATCTTTTAAAAAGCTGAAAGTTTAAGATATATTTTTGTTGTCCAAGTCAGACTCATTCAATATCTCATGTACATTCGGTTTCCCAAAAAGTCAACATCTACATAAATCCCGTCAGTCATGTTAATTGCGATAAATTCAAATATGTCTGCCTTTTTTTTTTCTTCTAAATTCTACTAGCATATGGATATCTATCAGTGATTTGACCCTTTTTGAAAAGAAGTGCTGACCCATGGTGATATGCTGTAATATCAACACCCCCATGTGCTGTAACCCTGCATTGCAGCGTTGCCTTGTTTCTGAACTGCTTGTAAACGCACTGGGTCCCCTGTCCTTTTGAAGCACAGCCCCACAAGGACAGCTTCAAATCGGGTCAAGCGGAATCAGTTGCTGAGGAGTAAGAACAGCTGGCTGGGCTTGTGGTGTTTTAATATTGCAGTCACAGACCAGAAGCTTTAGGTCCAGTACTAGAGATTAAATAGCATCTGGAATACAAATACAATCTCAACTTGCAAATGCTGTCTTTTGCCAAAATGTTGTAAAATATAGCAGACCCTGATACTGTAGAATATGTAGTAGATCCTCAAGGTCAGAATGGTAGATCCGTACCCGCAGAATCTGATATTCTCAATAACTTATGCTACATAATGTTAATACCAAGTTTTATAACAATTAGGTAAGTGGTTCTCCAGATGTATTGAAACGTGTGCAGTGTGACGTGCCTGCGTACGACAGCTTCCACTAGATCCCCTTCACATATTATAGAGCATTCAAATCTGGAGCTATTTAGATGTGTCTTCTAGTCTATAAATCTAGAAAACTGCTTATCTAACTGTGAGCTAGTCTAATATATGGCAGAGCCTGTCCGTATTTACTTGCATAGAGTATGTCGCACTTACATTTTTACACTTCATGCTACTGTATGTAGGTTGGTCTACTTATTCACGATACTGATAGCTACTGGCATGCAAGTTATTCTGGTACATGCTGTTTAAACCATGTCTGTTCTCCACCTACCAATTACAATCTCCAGTCTCCTGCGGTTAGGACGTTTGCGCCAATGCACAGAGCCAGCTGGGTTAATATGCCCTTCACAGCTTCATGTCCTTCTCCTAGTCCTCAAATATTCTATCATTGTAAACCTAGGTAACTCCTCCTCATAACCCAGTGTGCTGTCTGACTGGGTGACTTTCAGTAATGTCTCCTGAGAGGGTGTTGCTAACAAGCTCTGCACTGGAGCCCATGTGTTCTTGTAACGTGTCTCTACTGTGTGCAGATGAAAGCAGGCTGGAATAGTTTCAACATTTTCAGTAGTTCAGGACACACTCCCACCACACAGAATGTAATATAGGACACAGCCCCGCCGCACAGAATGTAATATAGGACACAGCCCCGCCGCACAGAATGTAATATAGGACACACTCCCACCACACAGAATGTGTAATATAGGACACACTCCCACCACACAGAATGTGTAATATAGGACACACTCCCACCACACAGAATGTAATACAGGACACGGCCCCACCACACAGAATGTAATATAGGACACACTCCCACCACACAGAATGTGTAATATAGGACACACTCCCACCACACAGAATGTAATACAGGACACAGCCCCGCCACACAGAATGTGTAATATAGGACACAGCCCCGCCACACAGAATGTAATATAGGACACAGCCCCACCACACAGAATGTAATATAGGACACAGCCCCACCACACAGAATGTAATATAGGACACAGCCCACCACACAGAATGTAATATAGGACACACCCCACCACACAGAATGTAATATAGGACACAGCCCCACCGCACAGAATGTAATATAGGACACAGCCCCGCCGCACAGAATGTAATATAGGACACAGCCCCGCCGCACAGAATGTAATATAGGACACAGCCCACCACACAGAATGTAATATAGGACACAGCCCCGCCGCACAGAATGTAATATAGGACACAGTCCCACCATACAGAATGTAATATAGGACACACCCCACCACACAGAATGTAATATAGGACACAGCCCTGCCGCACAGAATGTAATATAGGACACAGCCCCGCCGCACAGAATGTGTAATGAATGGTGTTTATTTGATGATGGAGTACGGTACAAGGTGAAACACTCGGCTTCACTTGGTTGAGAGTTCGTTGCCGGGCTGTTTGGATGATACGATAGACCCCCTGTGGTTACCATAGGGGAAGTGAAGCGGGCTGGCGATTGGGGGGAAAAGGAAGGATGGGAGTACACTGTATATATATATATTGTAAGACAGCAGGGAGGGGGTTAAAGCCTCCCTGAAGAAAAAACATGTGGAATGCACGGTTAATTGTGTTTTGCTTTATTGTTTGATTGTGTTACTTTATTGTTTAATTTAATTTGTTAGTTTTGTTATTGTTTAATTGTATTTTGCTTTGTTGTTAATCAGTTCCATTAATTGTTTTATTGCTTAATTATTCCCTGCACCTGGAGATCATTATTAAATTAGAACTAGGTGCAGGGTATAAAGTGGGAGCAGTCAGTTTGTTTGGGGCTGCTAAGGAGAAGGAGGCAGAAGGGGTGCTCTGCTTCCAGGGCAGTCATTGAAAGGGCAAAACGTAAGTTTATAGTACGGAGTGTTTTGATGTTTGTAGCAGGTGAACGGCTTAGCCGTCCTGTGGTTCAGTTCAGGTTCCCGTGTGTTTAGTCCGTGCTCAGAAAGGAGCTAGGTGTTTATTTTGTGTTTTGTGTTTTGTTTGTTTTATTAAAAGTGCGCGGAAGCACTGAACCTCTAATTTCTGTGTGTTGGGTCGTGATTTTAAAAGGGGCAAGAACCCTGAGTGGTGCAAGTGTGTTACATTTGGTGTCAGAAGTGTAGGTGCTCCTACGACCCAAGAAAAAAAAAAAGGATATTGCGGAACTGATAAGGACTTTGGAAAAGTCCACGGCGGAGACGCGGGAGGCGACTCGTAAGCAGTGGGAGTGCAACCAGCAATGGAGGCAAGAGTTGGAATTGCCTACACGGGAACTGGAGTTCCCCGTGTCACAGCTAGGGCTGGTGCTGCAGCAGGTGCTGGAGAAAATGGTGTGGCCAGCACCCGAGCGGGAGGGGGAGGAGCTGCTGCCCCGAGAGGCAGAGGGGGAGGAGCTGCCGCCCCGAGAGCCAGAGGGGGAGGAGCTGCTCTGGCCCGAGAGCCATAGGGGGTGGAGCTGCCGTCCCGAGAGCCATAGGGGGTGGAGCTGCTGTCCCGAGAGCCAGAGGGGGAGGAGCTGCTGTGGCCCGAGAGCCAGAGGGGGAGGAGCTGCTGTGGCCCGAGAGCCAGAGGGGGAGGAGCTGCTGTGGCCCGAGAGCCAGAGGGGGAGGAGCTGCTGTGGCCCGAGTTAGAGGGGGTGGAGCTGCTGCCCCGAGAGCCAGAGAGGGAGGAGCTGCCGCCCCGAGAGCCAGAGGGGGAGGAGCTGCCGCCGCCCGAGCAAGAGGGGGAGGAGCTGCTGTGGCCCGAGTTAGAGGGGGAGGAGATGAAGAGCCCTCCAGTGCTCCGGTTGTCGCTCCGGTCGCCCCTGACAAACCAGTGGGGTCCCTCGTCGCAGGTGCGCGGTCCCTACCTGGCGGGGCGGGAATGTGGACCGGCCCATCCTCAAGTCCGCCTGTGGAAGAGGGCGAAAAGGGACAGTGATGGACTCGAGGGTGGGTGGTTGTGTTTTAGGGGAAGAAGTGGCCGTCAAATGGCCGGTGTCTTGAAAGACAAGGGGGGGATATGCAAGACAGCAGGGAGGTGGTTAAAGCCTCCCTGAAGAAAAAACATGTGTGGAATGCACATTTGTTTGGTTAATTGTGTTTTGCTTTATTGTTTGATTGTGTTACTTTATTGTTTAATTTAGTTTGTTAGTTTTGTTATTGTTTAATTGTATTTTGCTTTGTTGTTAATCAGTTCCATTAATTGTTTTATTGCTTAATTATTCCCTGCACCTGGAGATCATTATTAAATTAGAACTAGGTGCAGGGTATAAAATGGGAGCAGTCAGTTTGTTTGGGGCTGCTAAGGAGAAGGAGGCAGAAGGGGTGCTCTGCTTCCAGGCAGTCATTGAAAGGGCAAAACGTAAGTTTATAGTACGGAGTGTTTTGATGTTTGTAGCAGGTGAACGGCTTAGCCGTCCTGTGGTTCAGTTCAGGTTCCCGTGTGTTTAGTCCGTGCTCAGAAAGGAGCTAGGTGTTTTGTTTGTTTTATTAAAAGTGCACGGAAGCACTGAACCTCTAATTTCTGTGTGTTGGGTCGTGATTTTAAAAGGGGCAAGAACCCTGAGTGGTGCAAGTGTGTTACAATATATACACACACACACACACAGCGGTGTGTATGTACTGTATATTGTAACAAAGCCTTCTGTCTAAGGTTCATTTGCGCCCTTTTAAAGCAGACAGAGACACAGAACAGTACTTATTTTTTAGCACTTTTTATTATTTACAAAAATAAACAAAACAAAAACCTAACTCCCACGTTGAGTGCTAAACTATACTTGTCTTCCAGTTCTCACTAAAACTGGACAGCTAAGCCGTTTACCAGTCAAACAGAACTCTTGTAACACACTCACATACGCACACACCGGTTTACAGACTTTCACACATTTTTTTCTTTCACAGACTTTTCATTTGTTCCTAGCTCCCTGGTGGTCTCCCCAAATGGAGCTTCAAGCGCTCTTTATTCTCTGTGGCTGTTCCCAATTAACAACAGTTGGCTCATTTGGGAACAGCTAACATTCACACATATATTTGGCAGGGACAGGAATTAACCCCATCCCTGCCAACCATCACCAAAACACATAACACCAAAACTTTAGTTACAGGCAGTGCTCTGCCCGGCCACAATATATAATGTGTGTGTCTGTGTGTGTGTAATATATATATATATATATATATATATATATATATATATATATATATATATATATATATAATGAGATATATTACACACAGTGCCTTGCAAAAGTATTCAGACCCCTGACCAATTCTCTCATATTACTGAATTACAAATGGTACATTGAAATTTCGTTCTGTTTGATATTTTAATTTAAAACACTGAAACTCAAAATCAATTATTGTAAGGTGACATTGGTTTTATGTTGGGAAATATTTTTAAGAAAAATAAAAAACTGAAATATCTTGCTTGTATAAGTATTCAACCCCTGTGCTGTGGAAGCTCCCAGTTTACACTGATGAAAGAAATTGCCCTAACAAGGACACAATTACCTTACCATTGGTCTCCACCTGTGAACCATTAAAGTTGCTGTCACATTTTCTGGATAAGAACCCCACAGTTGAAGGATCATTGGTCAGGCTGTGAATCTGAAGGAAAATGAAGACCAAAGAGCATTCTACAGAAGTTAGAGATAAAGTAATACAAATGCATAGATTAGGGAAAGGGTACAAAATAATATCCAAGTGTTTGGATATCCCAGTGAGCACAGTTGGATCAATAATCTGGAAGTGGAAGCTGCATCACACCACTCAGGCACTGCCAAGAAAAGGCCGTCCCTCAAAACACAGCGCTCAAACAAAAAGGAGACTTGTGAGAGAAGCCACAGAGAGGCCAACAATCACTTTGAAGGAGCTACAGAGTTCAGTGGCTGGGAGAGGAGTAATGGTGCACCAGTCAACCATATCAAGAGCTCTGCATAGCACTGGCCTGTATGGGAGGGTGGCAAGAAAGAAGCTGTTACTCAAAAAGTACCATCTGAAAGCACATCTGGAGTTTGCCAGAAAGCATAAGAGTGACCCAGCTGCGATGTGGGAAAAGGTTTTGTGGTCAGAAAGGTGGCTGTACCAAATATTAATATGTGGCTCTAACAAATATTAATGTGTGGGGGTTGAATACTTATGCAAGCAAGATATTTCAGTTTTTTATTTTTCTTAAAAATATTTCCCAACATAAAACCAATGTCACCTTACAATAATTGATTTTGCGTTTCATTGTTTTAAAATAAAATATCAAACTGAATGAAATTTCAATGTACCTTTTGTAATTCAGTAATATGAGAGAATTGGTCAGGGGTCTGAATACTTTTGCAAGGCACTGTGTATATACAGCTCTGGAAAAAATTAAGAGACCACTGCAAAATTATCAGTTTCTCTGGTTTTACTATTTATAGGTATGTGTTTGGGTAAAATGAACATTTTTGTTTTATTCTATAAACTACTGACAACATTTCTCCTAAATTCCAAATAAAAATATTGTCATTTAGAGCATTTATTTGCAGAAAATGACAACTGGTCAAAATAACAAAAAAGATGCAGTGTTGTCAGACCTCGAATAATGCAAAGAAAATAAGTTCATATTCATTTTTAAACACCACAATACTAATGTTTTAACTTAGGAAGAGTTCAGAAATCAATATATGTGGTGGAATAACCCTGATTTTCAAGCACAGCTTTCATGTGTCTTGGCATGCTCTCCACTCTTTCACATTGATGTTGGGTGACTTTATGCCACTCCTGGCGCAAAACTTCAAGCAGCTCGGCTTTGTTTGATGGCTTGTGACCATCCATCTTCCTCTTGATCACATTCCAGAGGTTTTCAATGGGGTTCAGGTTTGGAGATTGGGCTGGCCATGACAGGGTCTTGATCTGGTCGTCCTCCATCCACACCTTGATTGACCTGGCTGTGTGGCATGGAGCATTGTCCTGCTGGAAAAACCAATCCTCAGAGTTGGGGAACATTGTCAGAGCAGAAGGAAGCAAGTTTTCTTCCAGGACAACCTTGTACTTGGCTTGCTTCGTGCGTCCTTCACAAAGACAAATCTGCCCGATTCCAGCCTTGCTGAAGCACCCCCAGAGGAGTCCAATTTTCAGCTTTGCCCAACTCCTGGTCGTCTAATGGTTAGACGGAGACCTGGAGAGGCCTACAAGCCACAGTGTCTCGCACCCACTGTGAAATGTGGTGGAGGATCGGTGATGATCTGGGGGTGCTTCAGCAAGGCTGGAATCGGGCAGCTTTAGCATGAATCAAGCCAAGTACAAGGTTGTCCTGGAAGAAAACTTGCTTCCTGCCCTTCCTGCTCTGACAATGTTCCCCAACTCTGAGGATTGGTTTTTTCCAGCAGGACAATGCTCCATGCCACACAGCCAGGTCAATCAAGGTGTGGATGGAGGACGACCAGATCAAGACCCTGTCATGGCCAGCCCAATCTCCAGACCTGAACCCCATTGAAAACCTCTGGAATGTGATCAAGAGGAAGATGGATGGTCACAAGCCATCAAACAAAGCCGAGCTGCTTGAAGTTTTGCGCCATGAGTGGCATAAAGTCACCCAACATCAATGTGAAAGACTGGTGGAGAGCATGCCAAGACGCATGAAAGCTGTGCTTGAAAATCAGGGTTATTCCACCACATATATTGATTTCTGAACTCTTCCTAAGTTAAAACATTAGTATTGTGTTGTTTAAAAATGAATATGAAC
This sequence comes from Acipenser ruthenus, assembly GCF_902713425.1. Lineage (NCBI taxonomy): Eukaryota > Metazoa > Chordata > Actinopteri > Acipenseriformes > Acipenseridae > Acipenser > Acipenser ruthenus. Next base: position 1,900,243 of record NC_081237.1, on the reverse strand, counting down.
TTATTTTCTTTGCATTATTCGAGGTCTGACAACACTGCATCTTTTTTGTTATTTTGACCAGTTGTCATTTTCTGCAAATAAATGCTCTAAATGACAATATATTTATTTGGAATTTGGGAGAAATGTTGTCAGTCGTTTATAGAATAAAACAATCATTGTTTTTGCATCAGTGACTGAAAGGTGGCATTTTAAAGCATGGTAACCCATTGTAATTGAATACTGTATGTGAATATCTGTGTAAATAGTCATGGTATGAAATGGTAAAGAGTTATTGTAGAGAAGGTTTAAATGTTTAATCTAATAAATGTACAGCCTTAATCCAGTCGCTTCTCCAATTGTCATGAAACTTGCGAAGGACATTAATAGTAATTTAGAGATGTATGGCGGTTGTCTGTCTGTCCGTCTCTCTATGTAACACATGAGTTTTTCCATATATATATATATATATATATATATATATATATATATATATATATATATATATATAATATTATACCCAACAGCGCTTGTCCAGTTCCTTGTAGCTGATTGTTCTCTCAAAACTTTATCCAGTCGGGTCTTCAAGGATCCAAGTGATTCTGCCTCAACAGCATGACTAGGCACCCATTCCAGTCTATCGCCTCGGTCTATCTCCTCTTAATTTCCAACTGGTCCTGCTTCTGTACTTCTGTATCTCATCCTTTTGAAGACATGTCTCGCTACTGAAAAGTTGTGTTTTCAATGTAAAAGATCTGTTTTTATAAATGAAACCTGCAGGAATTCAGTTGTCAGGCTTCAAGTCAACAAACAGCCTGAATATTTCCAGCTCTGATACAGTTTTCACAATGCACCGACAAAGATGCGCAGATTAGGAATCGCCCGGTATCTGTAAAACTCCCCATTTTATTTTTCAGCCTGAGAGCCCCTGTTTGCAACAAGACATGAGAACAAGAACAGCGCCTCCCTGGGGACACAGTGTGGGATTGATCCCACTCCTATAATGGCTTGTAAAATGTAGTCGTGGAAAAATCTATTTCTAGTCACAAAAACATTCTTTAAATAACTCATGAGTTAAAGCTTTGGGAATACGGCTGTGATTTTGTTAAGCAAACAAGTGTGTCAGTGTTCACTGCTGGAAATACAGAAGACCACCATGCACTATACATGCATAGGGCAGCAGTGTGGAGTAATAGTTAGGGCTCTGGACTCTTGACCGAAGGGTTGTGGGTTCAATCCCAGGTGGGGGACACTGCTGCTGTACCCTTGAGCAAGGTACTTTACCTAGATTGCTCCAGTAAAAACCCAACTGTATAAATGGGTAATTGTAATTGTAAAAAAATAAATAAATAATGTGTAAAAAATAATGTAATTGTATGTAAAAATAATGTGATATCTTGTAACAATTTTAAGTCGCCCTGGATAAGGGCGTCTGCTAAGCACAAATAGACAGGCGGACAGATGACTCCATGTATCCCCAGATTCTCTAAATAATGCTAAACAATGTCCTAACCTGGAGAAGCAGTAGACCTATGTAAAATAGCAGACACCCCTCCAGATTACAATGTAGCTTCGCATTGCCTGAAAGCAAATCTGTTTCTTTTTTCTTCTTCATCCAGGGAGCAGCCGATTTTCAGTGCTAGAGCTCATGTGTTTCAAATCGACCCGACGACCAAGCGAAACTGGATCCCAGCCAGCAAGCATTCCGTTACTGTGTCCTTCTTCTACGATGCTACAAGAAACGTGTATCGCATCATCAGTGTGGGGGGCACCAAGGTGAACATACTAACACACTCACTACATGTACATGCAGCCTACATCACTGTTTAGTGATCTGTACTGTTGAAATATTACTTAGCAACGCACTAAAATGCTTATTTGAAAAAATAACACTGGAGGACGTGTCTCAGTTGACCTATTTTTCAAGCCCCAAATGACACCTGGTCAGCCTTGTTTTCTCGTACCCTGTTGTACAACAGCAATTACCTGCAACAAATTAAAGTTCATGCCTAGACTGTGTGTGTAACCACATATTTCAAAATCCTCTTTGGCTTCTGACAGTATTTTCAGAAATGAATTGGACGAAGGTCTAAACATGTGTCTGTGTGTCACAGTTGTACATATATCTAGAGAACCACTTTGTAAAATTGCGATAATGTTTTTAAATGAATTCAGGAATGTTCTGTAATGTGCGTACGACTGTTAAATAAACAGCGTCTTTCCCCAAGTGGCTGCCCTGGAAACAGCACAACCGTGTGGTGTGCAAGGTGAGTCATACAGAGTGCAGGTTCCTGGCTGTGCCAAGTCGCCGCTCTTCACTGGGGATTCCTTACGCTGGGCGGGTCGCCGCTCTTCACTGGGGATTCCTTACGCTGGGCGGGTCGCCGCTCTTCACTGGGGATTCCTTACGCTGGGCGGGTCGCCGCTCTTCACTGGGGATTCCTTACGCTGGGCGGGTCGCCGCTCTTCACTGGGGATTCCTTACGCAGGGCGGGTCGCCGCTCTTCACTGGGGATTCCTTACGCAGGGCGGGTCGCCGCTCTTCACTGGGGATTCCTTACGCAGGGCGGGTCGCCGCTCTTCACTGGGGATTTCTTACGCTGTGCCAAGTCGCCGCTCTTCACTGGGGATTCCTTACGCTGGGCCGGTCGCCGCTCTTCACTGGGGATTCCTTACGCTGGGCCGGTCGCCGCTCTTCACTGGGGATTCCTTACGCAGGGCGGGTCGCCGCTCTTCACTGGGGATTCCTTACGCTGGGCCGGTCGCCGCTCTTCACTGGGAATTCCTTACGCTGGGCCGGTCGCCGCTCTTCACTGGGGATTCCTTACGCTGGGCGGGTGGCCGCTCTTCACTGGGGATTTCTTACGCTGTGCCAAGTCGCCGCTCTTCACTGGGGATTCCTTACGCTGGGCCGGTCGCCGCTCTTCACTGGGGATTCCTTACGCTGGGCCGGTCGCCGCTCTTCACTGGGGATTCCTTACGCAGGGCGGGTCGCCGCTCTTCACTGGGGATTCCTTACGCTGGGCCGGTCGCCGCTCTTCACTGGGAATTCCTTACGCTGGGCCGGTCGCCGCTCTTCACTGGGGATTCCTTACGCTGGGCGGGTGGCCGCTCTTCACTGGGGATTCCTTACGCTGGGCGGGTCGCCGCTCTTCACTGGGAATTCCTTACGCTGGGCGGGTCGCCGCTCTTCACTGGGGATTCCTTACGCTGGGCCGGTCGCCGCTCTTCACTGGGGATTCCTTACGCTGGGCGGGTGGCCGCTCTTCACTGGGGATTCCTTACGCAGGGCGGGTCGCCGCTCTTCACTGGGGATTCCTTACGCAGGGCGGGTCGCCGCTCTTCACTGGGGATTCCTTACGCTGGGCGGGTCGCCGCTCGTCACTGGGGATTCCTTACGCTGGGCGGCCCCCAAACCTCCAGCCAAAAGATTTTTGCCCAGGAGTTTGTCAAAATAGTCATTCGCCACTTTCACCCATGTAAATAATCAGTGGTTCATTTACACCAAATTGTTCAAAATATATTTCATTCATTTTCAGGCGATCATTAACAGCACCATTACTCCCAACATGACGTTCACTAAAACGTCCCAGAAGTTTGGGCAGTGGGCAGACAGCCGAGCGAACACGGTGTATGGACTAGGCTTCTCCTCAGAACAGCAGCTTCAGCAGGTAAGCACCCAGCTGCCAGTGGATACCAATCATTTAACTGAACTCTGCAATACATTTGAGCTCATGTTGCCTTTTCCTATTACATTTTAAAGTGATTTGTAGCTAACACAATAATTCCATCTTATCTGTCGTGTGCTTCCATTCGTCATAGAGGTCTCAAATGTACAGCTTTGAAAGACCTGTGCTAATTGGTTAAGAACACCTCTGTTTGCAGCTCGTGCTGTGAGTTAGGGTTGCACTTGCTTGGTAACCTGAATCATCTCGCTCCATTCGCAGTCTACAAATTTAAGTATGAATCGATGATAATAAGATGTCTTCTTGTAGTGTGAATGAATATACAATGATCTCCTAGCTTTCAGAACCTAATCTATTAAAACCACTGGCTGTGTGAATCTGCTGGGGATTCCAGAGGGAGGGTTGCATTGGGTCTGGCTCTAGGGTTAGAGTGGCAAAACCTGCAAGGCCTTTGTCCTCCAGGGGCTGGTAGATCAATGTTGGCTTTTACCTCCTGACTGCCGAACGGTTTTACTGTTTGCCCATCAAAACTAAAAGGATGGATCTCAGTAAAAGGCATTCTTTGACCCTCATGAAAATGACATATCTGGAAAACTGTGCAAGGTCTCCACTTCATTTCCAGCAGTGTCCTCTGCTCCTGATTTCTGTGTTGTGCTTGATGTATTGTTGAGGATTAGCTTTGTCATCTCTTTAAGATTTTAAAGATGATCAAGTCCCCTAATCCTTCTAATATCCAGTTCTTTCAGACCATCTTCAGAGCTCATTCCTTTAAGTCATCAGTGCATTCTATAACCTCCTTTTGATTTGTACTCTTCACTTTTGGCTATTTTTCCCCCCTGCATGAATAACGAAATTTCAGGAAAACTGAACATTTATGCCCATTGTTAGTTGTCAATATGCCCTTCATAGTAAGATAAGTGTTCAATGCTTATCTGCAGATCTTCTCTGTAGCATTCAGACTTGTCTAGACAACCTAGCTTAGTGCTGGATCTATGGGGAAAATGGCATGAATGAGTAAGTCCTTGTTGGATAAGCACAGATGTTTCTGTTGGAAACTCGTACAGACACACACATATCTGTGCTGTTCGTGGAGGGTGATTGATTTTTGCCCAGTGTTCTGTGTTTTTTTCCCAATAGAAAGCACAGTTTAAGAGATTGTAGCTAACAAAATAACGGTTTGGTATTTTATATTATTGTGAATTTCAGATTCTGAGTATGTCAGTACATCAATCTATCTGTGTGCCTCATTTCTCCATAACAGCTTATACATTACTGAGAGTATGCTAAGTCTGTGTTAATCCATCTGTGTTTATCACTTACATTTTTGTATATATCTGGAGAATTGGTTATCTAACTGATTTAAACTAGTTTGATTATTAGTCTCACCTTTATTAGCTTAATGAAATCAGACTCATTGCATGTCATTCTAGCAGCAGCAATGAACTCAACTAGCCCGTCACACCGAGACTGTCAGCAGGGTAGCTCACACAGGTCTTGAAGGTGAGACTGATAATCAAACTAGCCTCACTGTATTACCTTTAGTCTCATGTTGCAAAAAACAAACCCTGTGGGAACTAACCTAGAAGTATCTCGTCATGGTAGATATTGCTATGAACCTTGCTGGTCTTAAACCTTTTAAAAAATTATGTTTCAAGGATGGGATAAAAAACAAAACAAGAATGGGAAACCAAATACCATGGGTTATGGGTGAGAGAATGCCTTAATGTTGTACACCTATTTATTCTACTTTTTACTCTGCTTCTTGTCAGCCCAGTCCCTTTTGAAGTGATTTTTTTTTTTTTGTAAAAATTTGAATTTTCTGTGGTCCGAACCTTTTAAAATAAGAAGAGTTCCTTGTCACGGTTGACATCTTTTGTGTTTTTTTTTTTTCAGTTTTCAGAAAGGTTTAAAGAGGTGAAAGAGGCGGCACGCCTCGCGAGGGAAAAATCTCAGGATAAACCCGAGCTGAGCAACCCAGCGCTGAGCATCGCTGCACCGCAGGTGAGACTGTGCAGCACCAAACAAGCCACAAGCATGGCAAACAAAGAGTTAAGTTGTGGATGTGTGTGGAGAGAGAGAGGGGGGAGGGGGATAGAACATGACAGAACAGGTCATTTATCTTTCAGAGGAGAGAGAAACTAGGACACCGCTAAAATTATCACAGCTCCCCTTTACAGACTGCTGTCGGCTAGGGGTTTCAACTGAAAAGACAAGACAGAAAAAGTGCCACTGACCTGGACACTGAACAGCAGGCTGTAACTGGTATTAGCACTGGATGTGTGACGCTGGCTATGGCATTGACACTGGAGTAATAACACAATCATTATTGACTCGCAGTCTGGAGTTTCCTAGCAACACAGCCTATCAAGTCCACTTTGTAAAGCACATTAGGGCCTGAACACGTATTCTATTATCCATTTTAATTAGTTTAGTCTTAATTGCATGTATTGTACAAAAATTTATAATTGTATCAGCAATAATTGTCTTTCCTGCAGTCATAAACCAACTATTTCAATAGTGCTACATTTAGAAATACTAAAACATAAGTGAAATGACTAACGTTAATGTCATCAAATAAGTCGAAACATCTGTCTGAGGTTTCTGTTCGTATTAAGCAGCTGATTTTAAGATGATCAGGATTTTGGTGATAAGTGTTTGGCTGAAAATCAATAAACAAATTCATTTTTTGTCTAATTCATGCCCTCAAAACAAAGTTGTTTCACCTTTTAAGGGATCTGCCATCGTGTATATGAGCACATCTTGTAACGCTCAGCATGCTGAATTTGTTTAAAGAGGGCACTTGCATTTAAAAACATTGATACAAAGTAGGAACCTTAATGAGTGGGCATACATAGGATTCGATTTGCATGGAAAAAATAAGACAAGAGACAGGATCATTTCTTCAGCCTTATTCTAGTTCCATTAAAGGTGGAACAACTTCCATAGGAAATAGTTAATAGAGCCTTGCCCTTCAAGGGGAAAAATACAGTTTATTTAAAGGTGCAATGCATGTTTAAAAGAAGGGTAGTCTTTACTTATAAGGAATATTTGTACTAAATTGTTTGGCTCATTTTAACCAGTGTTTTCAATTTGTTTTATTCCCTTGCTTCTGTTCTGGTGGTTCTGACAGATGTCACAGGTGAGTGTTCCATTGTATTCCCATCAGCCAGCGGGGTGCAGAGTCACCTGCACTGTGTACACAACTCTCATGAACACTGACTCACCAGAAGCATGACCTGCCAGGACAGTCTGTTTATTGGCACTGAGGGCCTGCAGGTGTTTATTGTATCACTGCAGATAGAAGCAGCGTTTACACATCATGAAAACGTTTCAATACTAGTAAAGTCCTGAATGATATCCTCAAGATCTTTCCAGTGTTCTCAGCTGCACTCGGATGCCCTTGCAGACAGGTGTTCTTAGTGCTCAGTCTGTTACGTGTACGTGTGCACTAGCTTTCTGTCCATCTGTCACACTCTGTCTGACAATCTAAGCAGGTTGCGGAGGTCAACATAGATAAACTAGGTGACATACAAGGGAGACACCATTCATTCATTCATTCTTATGTGCTTCATCCACCTTTTCTTTTAAACACATTATATTTGTTTAAAATCCATTGATAGGTGTTCATAGTCATAGTTTCTTCACTTCAGTATTTGGCACACTTAATAAATTCACCAGCATATTTTACTGTCTCAAACCTGAGCAAGGTGGAATTTCTGTCACAAAGCCTCTATAAAGATGACCACAAGAGGTTGCGCACCAGAAGCACCCCCCCTCCTATGAAATAGACAGTTTGACATATTTTGCTGTAAAACAGTTTAAATTGAATAAATAAATGAATGATTTCCTTTTTTCTTTTTTTTCCCATTGCTGCTTTGCCGAGCCTCACAGCTGTCTCAGGTGAGTTCCATTATAGCGTCTTGTGATCCATCGTGTGGGGGACAGCGCAATCTTATTGTTGCATTTCAGTGACCCTGTGACGGAGTGTCCCGCCCCTATATGTATATTTGTATTATTATTTGTATTCTTGTTTGCAGCGCAGATCAAAACGCCGCCTATTTGTTATTGGTTTTATAGTTTTAAAAACCTCGTGAGGATGTCTGACTGATCAGCTGGTGATTTATTTAGCTAGCTGACAGTCATGCATCCTTATTAAACTCGTGCAGACGGTGACCATCTCCCGAGTTAATTCATTGATTAATTGTTGCTAATCGGGAGATGGTCACTGTATATAAACCTGCAGCTCTCTACCCTCAGGGGAGAGTGTATTAGGAGTGAGAGTGGAGAGAGTGAGGAGAGAGAAAATGAAACTTAAAAACAACTGGTAAAACCAGCACGCTTATTTGTTTGGCCAACGTGCCCTTTTGTTTCTGTGTTGTTTGTTTAAATCTTTTGTTTGTTTTATCATTTAATAAATACACTGAGCGCCGTAGCTCTGCAGTTTCACCACCATCCATTCCTTGTTTTGGTTCCTGTTTCTGGTCCATGACATCACCACTCACACGCCACTCAACAGCACTCGGTCACAGACCCCTACTGATCAGACATTTCACAGCACCAGGGAATCCACCTGGATGTATCAACAGTGTACTTTAAGGGCAATTAATCCAGGGGGGTTCCCAATGCTGTAGTAAAATTCTCAAGTTATATTGAGTATCATATTCTGTGACTATATGGAGGTGTCTGTTCCACAGCCACCCTTTCTGTATGTTGTACCTCAGTTATATCTGAAGAACAGCTTATTCACTTGTCATGAGACTTGGTATTAACATTAATTAGCGTTTGCGAATAACCTAGTTGTCGTGAGACTTGGTATTCTATATCCTGTGCTATTCTGCAATACCATTGATATATGCCATGGTCATCAACCTGTTCCTCATTTTGATGGCTAATTTTGAATTCGCAGCTGTGGCAGGGATGTGTGTTCCTGACATGTTTTTTAAAGATCATTAAAACAGACTCCACCTCTAGTAGCTTCATAGCCATGTATACACTGCAGGAAGACATTCTTTGAGCAATCCAGTATTACTTATTCATGCCCCTTTATCATGTATAATTCAGGATCTGAAGATGCCTTTCCATTGGTTCTGAGAGCTCTGTCATGTTTTATTTAAAATATGGGTCTCTGCACAGCTTCAGTTTCCAAGCCCTACTTTTCTCCAGCGCATCTCTCTTTTTTCTAGTTTTTCTGTCTTTCTTTTTAAATTGCTTCTCTCTGCCTCTGTGTCTAAGCCGCTTTCGAGACTTCTGGGATTTTTATATGTGGCAGAACATGCAAACTAAAGCACAGTATCTCACAGGGCGTGGTTCAGCTACATGCTGTTTTTGTATTGCACTCTAGAAACATCTTAAGTTAAAATGTTTAGTAAATTTCTAAACTAAACAAAGACTACAGTTTTGATACACATGCAATACACTTGATATTTAACTTATCCAGGAACATTTTAAAGGCACTCTGATGGCATTCTATCTGTCAGAGTTGTATGTGTGTGTATAATATATATAATATATAACGCTGGCTCTTTGAGCTAAAATATATGTATATATATATATATAATATATATATATATATATATATATATATATATATACATACAGACGTGCTCAAATTTGTTGGTACCCCTCCACAAAAAACGAAGAATGCACAATTTTCTCTGAAATAACTTGAAACTGACAAAAGTAATTGGCATCCACCATTGTTTATTCCATATTTAATAGAAATCAAACTTTGCTTTTGATTTTTTATTCAACATAATATTGTAAATAATAAAACAAATGAAAATGGCATGGACAAAAATTATGGGACCGCTAACCTAATATTTTGTTGCACAACCTTTAGAGGCAATCACTGCAATCAAATGTTTTCTGTAGCTCTCAATGAGACTTCTGCACCTGTTAACAGGTAGTTTGGCCCACTCTTCCTGAGAACTGCTCCAGCTGTCTCAGGTTTGATGGGTGCCTTCTCCAGACTGCAAGTTTCAGCTCTTTCCATAGATGTTCGATAGGATTCAGATCAGGACTCATAAAAGGCCACTTCAGAATAGTCCAATGTTTTGTTCTTATCCATTCTTGGGTGCTTTTAGCTGTGTGTTTTGGGTCATTATCCTGTTGGAGGACCCATGACCTGCGACTGAGACAGAGCTTTCTGGCACTGGGCAGTACGTTTTGCTCCAGAATGCCTTGATAGTCTTGAGATTTCATTGTGCCCTGCACAGATTCAAGGCACCCTGTGCCAAGCGCAGCAAAGCAGCCCCAAAACATAACCGAGCCTCCTCCATGTTTCACTGTAGGTATGGTGTTCTTTTCTTTTGAAAACTTCATTTTTTCATCTGTGAACATAGAGCTGATGTGACTTGCCAAAAAGCTCCAGTTTTGACTCATCTGTCCAAAGGACATTCTCCCAGAAGGATTGTGGCTTGTCAATATGCATTTTAGCAAATTCCAGTCTGGCTTTTTTATGTTTTTCTTTCAAAAGTGGAGTCCTCCTGGGTCTTCTTCCATGGAGCCCACTTTTGCTCAAAAAGCGACGGATGGTGCGATCAGAAACTGATGTACCTTCACCTTGGAGTTCAGCTTGTATCTCTTTGGCAGTTATCCTTGGTTCTTTTTCTACCATTCGCACTATCCTTCTGTTCAATCTGGGGTCGATTTTCAATCTTGCGGCCGCGCCCAGGGAGGTTGGCTACAGTTCCATGGACCTTAAACTTCTTAATAATATTTGCAACTGTTGTCACAGGAACATCAAGCTGCTTGGAGATGGTCTTGTAGCCTTTACCTTTACCATGCTTGTCTATTATTTTCTTTCTGATCTCCTCAGACAACTCTCTCCTTTGCTTTCTCTGGTCCATGTTCAGTGTGGTGCACACAATGATACCAAACAGCACAGTGACTACTTTTCTCCATTTAAATAGGCTGAATGACTGATTACAAGATTGGAGACATGTGTGATACTAATTAAAGAAACTAATTAGTTTGAAATATCACTATAATCCAATTATTTATTATCTTTTCTAAGGGGTACCAACAAATGTGTCCAGGCCATTTTAGAATATCTTTGTAGAATAAGCAATAATTCATCTCTTTTCACAGCTTCTTTGCTTTATTCTATGACATACCAAAGGCATGCAAGTATACATGATAAAATAGCTTTTAATTTGATCACTTTTCAGGAGGAATGAAACATTATTTCAATGAGCTGTAAGGGTACCAACAAATCTGAGCACGTCTGTAGATATATATATATATATATATATAAGGGCAGCAGTGTGGAGTAGTGGTTAGGGCTCTGGACTCTTGACCGGAGGGTCATGGGTTCAATCCCTGGTGGGGACACTGCTGTTGTATCCTTGAGCAAGGTACTTTACCTAGATTGCTCCAGTAAAAACCCAACTGTATAAATGGGTAATTGTATGTACAAATAATGTGGTATCTTGTAACAATTGTAAGTCGCCCTGGATAAGGGCGTCAGCTAAGAAATAAATAATAATAATAATAATAATATATATATATATATATATATATATACCTAGCTACTTTATTAGGACCTGTGCAGATAAGTAGAGGATCATACTGTCTAATCATTCATGTTCATCCCAAAGATGATCAATTGGAGTCTTCACTGGGGATTCCACAAGGAGCATTGCCTCTGGTGCTAGGCTGGGCATTTTAGGGGCTTTGTCCTCCAGCGGCCGGCAGCTCACATCCGCTGTAGAGCTCCTGGGTGTAAAGAGGGGACTGGCTTGGAGATTGAAGGACACGCACTGACCTTCTATAATAAAATACATGCAAATTAAAGGAGGGTTATATTCACAAGAGAGCCCATTTACAAGTGTGTGTTGCACATTGAAACCATTTAGAATATTTGTCCAGATCTGTTTGTTCCCAACCTGGCAGTGTAATGTTTTATAGGATGTTCTAGTCGGTGCTCTGAGTAAGTGCCAGCCAGAGAAGGTGAGAGACAGTGAGAAATGTGCTGAAAGCAATCATAGTGATAATGTGACAGAGAGGAGAGATGAAAGGGAGCCAGCACATTCAGTGCCCTGTCTCAGAGGAGGGCTAGCTAATCAGAGCAGGGGCGGGTAAAGGGCACTGCTGGATAAACATTGTAGGCTTTTTATCCACGCAGCAGAGGCGACTGTCTGTATTTCTCATGACGTAGGTGTTGCACTGACATTTTCCATACAGGCACAGCATACGTAATGGGACACACATTATTGGAAAGTCCTACAGGACTAATATTCTAATCCTGAGCAGAAAGATATTTAATGACTGTTTTATTATACTTTTACATGATTATAATGTGTTAGTTTAACATGTTGTTAAAACTGGGCTAATTTATTCAAGTGTTCCAGAACCCCCTACAGTGTTTACAATAAACCCATGACTTTACCTTTGCGGTATCCCGTGCTGTCCATATGACAACATGACTGTATACCTATAAGCAATATATGCAATCCCTGATTTTAAACAGTTAAAATAAGTCAAGTTCCTGGTGTCCTCCGAGTTGGTCCAAAGCAGAGGACATCTAGTAACCTCCCAGACGTGGATTAGTTTTCATTGAGGAAAGTCGGTAAATTCAGAATGAAATCCCATGTGTGGCCAGAGAGGGCGCTGTTGTGCATGATTTGTAAACTGAACAGCGTGTGACTAACTTGTGCAAGAGGAGGAAGAATGAAGCGTATCGACGCAGCCTTTTCATTTCATTGTACCTGCTTTTCATAGGCTAGCGGTGCCTTGACTGAGTTGAACCGTTTTGTCCCTTGAGTGATGTGTATTTTGATACATATCTCCAAATGCTTCATTCAAAGCATCAATTTAGTAAATATTTTGTATTTTTGTCGTCACAAATTTGGTTTTGCCCAATCATAGCATTTTACTGAACTGTAGAATCCCCGGACAGATCGTACCAATACTGTATTAGATTATGGTTTATTGTAAAGGCTGGTATTACTTTGAGGCGAATACCCTGGAAATGCTTGTAACAATGCTAATGTAACTCTGACATGCAGTGGAGGTGTTTGTCCCGCAGTGGCCCCATGCAATGCTCGATTTCCGGGGCCCCTATTCTCTATTCTGACCAGTAGTACTACACTACTGTACCAGTACTTTCAAGCAAGGCAACAACAACACTATTAAATGTATTGCATTTTACAACAGCAATCACAAAAAAACACTTGCAGAGATGGTTAGAAATTAACTTTTCGTACTTTCGCAGCGGCAAAGTCTGCAGTTCTAGCTGAATAATCCAGTTTCCTGCAAATCTGGTGCCCGATCGATTTCTGCCCGAGTCCTATCAAACACTGCTGCGACATTGTAGAAAGTAAATAGTTTTTGATTAATTTCATGTTCAGGCAAGAATGCTTCTCCCCTGACACTACAGTCAGGCACAGTCTAAAGCAGACACAAGGCAATACTGATGTTAGGGCAGCCCAGCAAACTTCCCTTGTAGATGTAATCGAGCATCGCAAGAGACGAGGACGATACATTGGCTGGAAACGCATTTATTTGTTTGTAGTGTGTCGAAATGAGTTAATTTTTAAATGTGTTATTTTTTTTTAGGTTAAATCATGGGTGACATGATTAGGAGGCACATACTGACATAAACTTGCGCACAGCTTTAAAACCCTACACGTTGTTTTTTCTGTTTGGCTTGTTGCATATTGATAAAAAGAACAGTAAAATGGCTAAAGCTGTTCATTCTGGTGCAGACTTGAGGTGAATATAAGCTTTTTTTAATAGTAACTGAGCCACGACAATAGTGGGGCCCTTGCTGCCTCGGGGGTCCATGCAGTTGCATGGGCTGCATGTGCCTAAACCCTCTACTGCTGACCTGGTCGATTCACACGGGAGTAAAAAGACACAGGACGCCCGAGTTTGAAATTTTACAGAAGGTCTCGATGTCCTGTAAAAAAATCAAAGGACTTCTGAGAATTATCTGGATAAAAAGAAATGGACGATTCACACGGGACTACATTTCACAGGCATTCCGAGGCCATCTGATTTTTTTGCGAATCTGGCTTTAATGTGGCTGGTATAGTGAGGTCATGTTTCTGGGGTATAGACACAACAGTTTGAGTTAATGTCTGAATATTTGGTATACAAATGTATCTAGGATTCTGTCAGTTCCAGTGCCATTGTTGTACTGTGAAAATGAACCATGACTGCTGCACTGTTTTAACATCGGAGTATACAACTGGAATACATTTTTTAATTTGATTAAAAGTGTTTTGAGTGAGTTCATCTTTTATTTAATTTATATGAGAGAATGCCAGCTGCCTGCTCTGCTGTTGTAGCAGCGTGTGGTGAGTGAACATCATGCAGGCTGTCTCTGGGGTGCAGACTGTGACTCGACTGCTGGAGTCCAGCTGAGATCTGAACAAACCCGGGACGTAGGGCCAAGCAGCGCAGTCACACCGGGAATCCACTGATTTTAAAATGATTGTAGCTAACCAAACAATTCGATGCATCTACCCTCTGTGCACCTCCATTCACTACACAGCTCTCACCTGTGCAGTGTGGAAAGAAACACATGCTTTAGCAAACATGTGTTTTCATTAAGACCTCTGGTACTACACTAGGTTCCATGTTTGCTATAACGTGCGAGACCTATGTGTGAATGACAGTGGACAACGGGGGAGATGTGTTAAGTTATTGTGTAGGCTACAGTCACTTTTCATAGTATACGTATGGAAAAGAAAGGATGTTAAAACCTAAAATGAATCCAGACTTTCTTAGATTAAGCTCTGCATCTGCTTGGCAGTGCAGCTTCATTAGGAGTAATGTGAATCCCCTGTGCATTCTGTCATTGGATCTCATAAGATTGCAAAATGAGATCCAGAAAAAACCCAAGGAAAACAAGGGGTCATATGCATCATACACATGGGAGGACTCATACGCAAAACACACTCATTATCATAGAAAAGACGTATCCCCCCCAACCCGACACGACCATCATGACAGTAAAAATAGACATAATGAAGCGTTCTTACGGTTGTATAAGTTAGTGATCAGCAGATATGTCAGCCGCACGAAGAGCACAGTGTGTGGTTTTCAATAACTCTGCTGTGCAGAATAAATAATTTTTTTTCTATGGGTAAATATCGTGACTTTCTTCCTTTGCATCGGGACGCAGGACATTTTCTAGGAAATCGGGACTGTCCTGACCATATAGGGACTGTTGGCATGTATGGAGTAATATCTAGTGAAGCCCATTACAAGCTGCTTGTCTCCCCTGTGTGGGTTTCCTTTGTGAATGCAAACTGAGTAAAGCTGGTGATCAGTAACCTGTATCCGTGCCTCCGTGTTAAACAGACCCATATTACACTCAAAGGTGAAAGAGTTGAAAGAGTTCTCATTATGGGAGTGGATGTGCATGACAGTGCAGCAGTGGTAATGATCTTAAGATTTTGCTGTTAACTTACAAGGCTCTGAAATGGATTAGCACCTAGTTGTTTGCAGGAGTTACTGACCCTGTATCTTCCAAACCGCACTCTGAGATCACAGGACACGGGGCTGCTGGTTATTCCTTGGGTCAACAAAAGTAACATGGGAGGGAGGAGGGCTTTTTCTTGTAGAGCTACTAAATTATGGAATGCTCTGCCTTCGTTTGTCAGGGAAGCTGGGACTGTTACAGTTTTCAAGTCAAGACTAAAAATGCACTTTTATAAAATGGCTTTCTTATCTTAGTGGGTTTTAATGTAACTTTAAAATTGCTGGTTTTATATTGTGTGTGTATACTGTTATTTATATGGTCTGACTGTGGCAGTTGTATGTGTGACATGCTATACAGATGTATTGTGGTTCTTTTTTTTCTGCTATGTGCTGTACAGTGCTTTGCGATACTTTTGTATAAAAAGCGCTATATCAATGCAATAAATAAATAAATAATGGTATCAGAACGGTTTCACGCCGCTGTATTGGAAGGAGTGAGTCTCAAGGTTCCTGCCTCCTCTCTGCAGGATATGATGGAGGACCTGCAGTCCCCTCCTGTCCTCTGCATCAACGGCCCGGGTGAGGAGAAGCTGTACCGGAGCCAGAGCGCCGACATCGAGCTGTCCTCCGAGAAAGAACGCATCAAGAAAATGCTGTCCGAAGGGTGAGCCACGTTCGCCATTACATGCTGCAATTCATTTCCACCTTTCCTTTGTGTTTGTGGTGTTTGCAATTCATTTCCACCTTTTCCTTTGTGTTTTGTGGTGTTTGCAATTCATTTCCACCTTTCCAATGTGTTTGATGTTTGCAGTTCTGTTGAGTGGTTCTGGGGTCAGTTGCTTCAGTACTGTTCATTTTGCTCTATCTGTCTTTGTCTGTATCTGCAAGCTTGTCTGGAGAATTCTAACTGACCGAACAGACTTCCTCATTCCATTCACATCATGTGACAAAATGGCCTTTCAACTTGCTGGGTCCATCAACTTGCCCTTTTGTAGAGTAGGTTGGCCAGTAGAGTTGAAAGTTCCCATTGTTTGAACGGAATGAGGGAGTCTGTTCAGTGCTAGGCAGTTAGGATTCCTCAGACAAGCTCAAAGCAGTTCAAAGCCAGGTAAAGGCAGATTTAGAGCAACAAAACCACGCAGAATGATTTACACACATCTCTGGTGTACATGTGCGTCTTATAGAAAAGCTTCAGTTCCGTGTTGAAATTTAGTTTATATTTGAAAGAGCCTTTCAATGTTTGTTTGTTTGTTTGTGTATTTCCTATTTCATGGAGATTTGCTATGATTCTGAGTGGTTTGAATTTGGCTGCTCCAATGGGTCAACTCTACATACAGTGCCGTGAAAAAGTATTTGCCCCCTGTCTGATTTTCTGCATTTTTTGCATATTTGCATATTTTTGACACTGAATGTTATCAGATCTTCAACCAAAACCTAATATTAGATAAAAGGGACCCTGACATATTTCATTTATTCATTAAAGAAAGTTATGCAACACCCAATGCCCCCTTGTGAAAAAGTAATTGCCCCCTTAGACTCTGGTTACGTCACCTTTTAGCAGCAATAACTGCAACCAAACACTTCCTGTAGTTATTGATTAGTCTCTCACAGCGCCGTGGAGGAAGTTTGGCCCACTCCTCCATGCAGAACTGCTTCACCTCAGTGACGTGTGGGTTTTTGAGCATGAACTGCTAGTTTCAGGTCCTGCCACAACATCTCAATGGGGTTTAGGTCTGGACTTTGACTAGGCCTTTCCAAAACTTTAAATTTCTTGTTCTTCAACCATTCTGATGTAGACTTGCTTGTGTGTTTCGGATCATTGTCTTGCTGCATGACTCAGCTGCACTTCAGCTGGGACGCGGTGCCCTGGAGTACCTCATGCAAATCTGACATCTTTATTTATTTTTGGCACGGGCGCAAAACCATAAAAAAAGTATTTTAACAGTAAAGTGTCTGTTATTGGATTTGTGTGCAGTTCACGTGATGTTGCACTAGTGAGCTTCCAATGTTGTTACACAGGATCATTACACACCTAGAGATAGGAAAATAAATGTCTTCACTTAGACAAATGAGTTAAAAACTGTAACTAACCTGTTAAACAAAACCACTTTGAGAATTAATAAGCTTTCCTGCTGCAGTCGCTTGTCTCTGCTAATTCTTGAGACATTGAAACTGTCTGTGTCGCTGACAGTTTCCTTCAAAGCCATTATTAAAATACAATATAATCAGTTCACACTAAATAAGATAAACTGACTATTACATTTAGTAGAGCCATGAATAAGATGATAAAATATTACTTATTACTGTAGCTTTTATTAGGCAGCTCTAGAATAAAATCATAATAGTCTGACATTTAAATGTCAATAAAAATGATGCGTCACTGACAGTGCAGATAACAGCCTTAGTACTAGTCCTGCTGCTAAGCCTGTGTCATTACCTACTGTTTCTTCTGCTCTTCGCAGTGCTTTTTCTCTTTGTTCTTAGTGTGTCTGGTGAGTTATTATGTTTGTTTTAGCTGTGAGACCCCACCTGCACACAAAGCTATTTTTGTTTTTAACGGTGTCTCCTAATATTGTCATGAGAGACCGAGGTACAGCACTGCCCCGGAGTGCTGCATGGTGTCTCCTAATATTGTCATGATGTAAATGAGAGAGACCGGGGTACAGCACTGCCCTGGGGTGCTGCATGGTGTCTCCTAATATTGTCATGATGTAAATGAGAGAGACCGAGGTACAGCACTGCCCCAGAGTGCTGCATGGTGTCTCCTAATATTGTCATGATATAAATGAGAGAGACTGGGGTACAGCACTACCCTGGGGTGCTGCATGGTGTCTCCTAATATTGTCATGATGTAAATGAGAGAGACTGGGGTACAGCACTACCCTGGGGTGCTGCATGGTGTCTCCTAATATTGTCATGATGTAAATGAGAGAGACTGGGGTACAGCACTACCCTGGGGTGCTGCATGGCGTCTCATTTCAGTTTTTTGCATGTACACATACATGCAGTCTCACACTCATTCATGTTCCAGTGCATCGTTAAACAGTAACAGCACTCTAAGGAGGCTGTGTGGTCCAGTGGTTAAAGAAAAGGGCTTGTAACCAGGAGGTCCCCGGTTCAAATCCCACCTCAGCCACTGACTCATTGTGTGACCCTGAGCAAGTCACTTAACCTCCTTGTGCTCCGTCTTTCGGGTGAGACGTAATTGTAAGTGACTCTGCAGCTGATGCATAGTTCACACACCCTAGTCTCTGTAAGTCGCCTTGAATAAAGGCGTCTGCTAAATAAACTAATAATAAGGGAGGGCTTCTCATGGGGGGGGCTTTTTTAATTGATTACAAACATTTCCAATACGTTAAAGTTTAAACATTTAGAAAGACTAACACCCTAAGACATTTCAGCTCAATTGTGGCATTTGACAGTTATTTGGTTGATTCTGTAAGTTCTGGTAGTTTCAGAAATCCCTGTGATTTTGTGCCTGTACTTTTAACACTCTGCCCAGATGTCAGCATGTGTTTGGTTTCCAACGCAATGTTAATTCTTTAATCGGTTGCGTTACTAATTTGCTCATGAAACTATAAGTGACTGACAGGTGAAATTGAATTACACAGACAGCTATTTTTCAGTTGACTCTGGGTCTAACATACAGTGTACATGCTGTATTAAGTCACAGTCAATTATGAGTTTAAATTCAAATTTATGTAGCTTTCAATGGTCTTTAAAGAGTAAGTAGCGGGGTTCAGAAAAATAGAGCGTTATACGTCCCCACGTGCTGTTACAACTGTTTAAATAACGTACCTGCTATTTTGAAAAGAGCTTTGTAACGGACTTTAAAGTTTTAGAAGTGTAGAAAGTTGTCAGTATGTTAACAATTAAAAGAAAAATTACAGGTACGTTATTTAAACAGTTGTAGCAACACCTGGGGATGTATAACGTTATGTTTTTCAGAACATATAGGGGAGTGCAGAAGTCCCTGAGGGTCTCCCCTGGTAAAGGCACAGCCCTGTGATCCCTGTGGTGTGTCATACAGTCAGGGGAGCGCAGGTTCCTGGCTGTGCCGAGTTGTCTGATTTCATTTGGGATTCCACAGGCAGCACTGGCTCTGGTGCTCCTGTGGGTTAGGAAGGCAAAACCGTCAGGGACTGTTTCTCCTCATCGCACTATTATTATTATTATTTATTTCTTAGCAGATGCCCTTATCCAAGGCAACTTACAATTGTTACAAGATATCACTTTGTTATTTTTTTTTTACATACAATAACAACATTATTTTACACATTATTTTTACAAAAAATTGCCCATTTATACAGTTGGGTTTTTCCTGGAGCAATCTAGGTAAAGTACCTTGCTCAAGGGTACAGCAGCAGTGTCCCCCATCTGGGATTGAACCCACGACCGTCTGTTCAAGAGTCCAGAGCCCTAACCACTACTCCACACTGCTACCCCAGTGGACCCTACTGGCCAGTGCCTGGTGAGCTCAAGCAAACACCTCCCGGGCTGGCCTTGGTCCTCCAGGAGCCGGCAGCTCACATCCGCTCTTGAGTTGCTAGGTGTAGAGCTGACCAGCTTTTTGGATCGGAAGACGCCCGCTGACCTTCAGGTCTCCTGTTGTGGGGAATTGCAACAGTGAGGGAGCAGAATTCTAAACTGGGACAAAACAACGTTCCTATGTCTTTAATATCCTTTCTCAAAAGTCCCCTTTGTTCATGTTCAAGTGACTGTTGGGCTTGCATTACATCATATGTAATTATATTCCACCTACCCTTCTGTACCTAGCTCATGTATGTAGGAAGTACACTCACTTTAAAGCTGAGATCTCATTTAAAATGTACTTGATTCATACTGCTGTTGTAATAGGGAGCTGTACTGTATTTGGTTTTGGGATAGTCTTTTACACAGATGTGTTAGCTTCACAGCAATATATACTGTCCTGTAATGCAAAAACCTGGTGGTTCCTGGTTGCTACGGTGACCGAGTAACTGGCTGTGCCATCATCCTACTTCAACTAGTACACTCATTCAGTCGGCATAATTGAGTTAGTAAATGTTTCATAAAGCCGTGCTGAATTTGTACATACACTTCGACAACAGAAAACAGAAGATGGACATTGCAGGGCACCTGGGAAGCAGGTAAGAGAACCCCTTCTCTTAACTAGTTTGAGGTAACTGCTGTCTGCCGGCCTTGTTTTACACTGTGTTTTAAATGAAGGTGCCATCCTCTTAAAGTAGTTGTTGCTAACCAAAAACTGATATATATCACATTGGCATATTGGATTATTTTTGCCGTTTTGAGTGGAGTTCTCTTTCCTGTCGCTGTATACAGCTGTTGTTTTGAAAGATTTTGCTTTGCCGTGTCAGACTTCAAATAAGATGATAAACCCGCTAACTCCTGGCTAGCAACCACATATTGGGTCCTTCCAGCTGACATGGACCAGATTCTGGGATGCTGTTTGTGGTTGATGATGATGATGGTGATGATGCTCACTGTGTACTTGTTCAGTTGGATCCGCTGCAGCTCGATGAGGAGCGACAGTCCCTGCCAGTTTTGCCTCCCTAACCAGAGCTTTCTGTGGAATCCCCAACGAAGACTGACTAGGCACAAGCCTGCGCTCCCCTGACTCAGTCACAGGGCTGCTCCAGTGGAGACACTCAGACCCCTAATGTTATCATTTCAAAGCTTGTGTCACCTTTCCAACCAAGAAGAATTAATTGAGGGATCAGGTAGCCTCCGCTGGTCCAGGGGAGCTGGAGTTAACCGCTGTGCTTGTCTTCCTCTAGATCAATCTGTGAGCTGAGCTGGGAGGCAGAGTTGTTCACACTGCAGGACAGTAACTCCAAGCTGGTGGCAGCGCTGCATGAAGCCAACGCCAATGTGGAGCAGTGGAAGAAACAGCTGTCTGCCTACCAGGAGGAGACGGTGCGGCTGAGAGACCAGGTGAGAGACGGGGCAGCACAGCACACGTGTTTCTATGCAGGGGAATGGGAAGCTCCTTTAGAAATACTAAAAGAAAATTGAATGTTTTGGATTATAACAGCATGATAGTGAAGTGTTTGATAAGCAGAGTCTCATTTGTAACACTGTTTTAATTAAACACATTTGTACTCTCTGGGATCTACCTGTATCGCAGCGATGAGCAAGGGTCTGGTTAATTTCTGGGTCAAATGTGTATTGCCTGTGTCCCGTGTGGTGTCGGCTTATTCTGTCCAAGTTTAGCATCTCATGAGGGGTGCTTATTTGAGTAAATCTGTCACTACCTGTGTAATATTTCTTATCAGTAAATGTAATTGGTCACGTTTTCAGCCCAGTTGTTAATGCAGTCTTAATCCTTTTGGATTCCTGGTTGGCTGAATACGTTTGGGCCACTCCCCCAGCTCTCAGTGGTCTGCAGATTACCCCTGATCTAGATCATTAGTATTGACAAGGAACAGCAAGGGTCCTAGCACAGGCCCCTGTGGCACCCCACTGAGTACATGTCCCCAGATAGGTTTCTTAAGTATTCTCTGCTTCCTGCGTTTTAACCAGATAGGTATCCATGTACTACATTTAGGAGTCTCTCCAGAAGCAGTTTTTTTTAATTGAAATACTTAAGCATGGCAAATAATGGTCTTATTTATTGTTAAATTTAGGTTTTATCCCTGATTTTCTTACTGTCCAATTACATTATGCAGTGTATTCTTAAAGCAATTGTAGAAATGTTATATGACGTTTCTATGAAATCTGAATTGAATATGAATTAATTTGTTTTGAAGTTTTAAATGCATTTTTATTTTCCCCAACAAACTTCAAAAATCTATTTTTTTGGTCTGCATCAACATGTAGGGAAAAATGTAAGGAAAGAGCTGGCAAACCTCATCCATTCCAGTTAGTATTTTAACAATTGCTGTGCCCAGGTGGCTGGGACTCGTGCCTGTCTCCTGGGGCCACGGTTTTTAGGGCAGTGCTTTCCTTTTTCCATTGGCCTAGTTTGAAGCAATGATAAATCACCACAGGGAAATGGCAGCTTCTGCGTCCACGTGGTTAAAAATACTCCAGAGTGTCTCCAGGCTTTTAAACTGAGAGCCTATTGGAGGCAGCTTTTTTGGGTTACTTTGACTTTGCAGGGATGGCTGCCTCCCCTGCGTGGCTGCTCACTTTCTAACTAGAACACCAAGCATATGAGGGAATATGTTGCCTTAATAACTGAGGTATAACAGAAGTTATAGACTTACTCGCAGAGAGGTGAGGGTATGAAATGGGTTAGCAAGTCTTGTTGCTGAGGCACAGTTACTTGAATCACAGGGAGCACTGCTCTTGAAAACTCTTTCAGTTGACTACAGTGCATATTCAGACAAAGAAAGATGAATAGACCAATAACTTTACAAAGCCAGGACTGGAAGCTCACAACCTGTAAGAGTTGGGCAATTATTGTGCTGGCTGCAATCTCTTTAAAGTGTGCACTGCCTCTGAGGTTCCCTTTAGGAGACATTGACCAGATCGGAGCAGGTGGTTAGCAGTGCAGGCCGGGGAGGTGTTAAGGGCTCGGAGGCCGGGGAAGTGTTAAGGGCTCGGAGGCCGGGGAGGTGTTAAGGGATCGGACGCTGGGGAGGTGTTAAGGGCTCGGAGGCCGGGGAGGTATTAAGGGATCGGACGCTGGGGAGGTGTTAAGGGATCGGAGGCCGGGGAGGTGTTAAGGGCTCGGACGCTGGGGAGGTGTTAAGGGCTCGGAGGCCGGGGAGGTGTTAAGGGCTCGGAGGCCGGGGAGGTGTTAAGGGCTCGGAGGCCGGGGAGGTGTTAAGGGCTCGGAGGCCGGGGAGGTGTTAAGGGCTCGGAGGCTGGGGAGGTGTTAAGGGCTCGGAGGCCGGGGAGGTGTTAAGGGCTCGGAGGCCGGGGAGGTGTTAAGGGCTCGGAGGCCGGGGAGGTATTAAGGGATCGGACGCTGGGGAGGTGTTAAGGGCTCGGAGGCCGGGGAGGTGTTAAGGGCTCGGAGGCCGGGGAGGTGTTAAGGGCTCGGAGGCCGGGGAGGTGTTAAGGGCTCGGAGGCCGGGGAGGTGTTAAGGGCTCGGAGGCCGGGGAGGTGTTAAGGGCTCGGAGGCCGGGGAGGTGTTAAGGGCTCGGAGGCCGGGGAGGTGTTAAGGGCTCGGAGGCCGGGGAGGTGTTAAGGGCTCGGAGGCCGGGGAGGTGTTAAGGGCTCGGACGCCGGGGAGGTGTTAAGGGCTCGGACGCTGGGGAGGTGTTAAGGGATCGGAGGCCGGGGAGGTGTTAAGGGATCGGAGGCCGGGGAGGTGTTAAGGGCTCGGAGGCCGGGGAGGTGTTAAGGGCTCGGAGGCCGGGGAGGTGTTAAGGGCTCGGAGGCCGGGGAGGTGTTAAGGGCTCGGAGGCCGGGGAGGTGTTAAGGGCTCGGAGGCCGGGGAGGTGTTAAGGGCTCGGAGGCCGGGGAGGTGTTAAGGGCTCGGAGGCCGGGGAGGTGTTAAGGGCTCGGAGGCCGGGGAGGTGTTAAGGGCTCGGAGGCCGGGGAGGTGTTAAGGGCTCGGACGCTGGGGAAGTGTTAAGGGATCGGAGGCCGGGGAGGTGTTAAGGGATCGGAGGCCGGGGAAGTGTTAAGGGCTCGGAGGCCGGGGAGGTGTTAAGGGCTCGGACGCTGGGAAGTGTTAAGGGCTCGGAGGCCGGGGAGGTGTTAAGGGCTCGGAGGCCGGGGAGGTGTTAAGGGCTCGGAGGCCGGGGAGGTGTTAAGGGCTCGGAGGCCGGGGAGGTGTTAAGGGCTCGGAGGCCGGGGAGGTGTTAAGGGCTCGGAGGCCGGGGAGGTGTTAAGGGCTCGGAGGCCGGGGAGGTGTTAAGGGCTCGGAGGCCGGGGAGGTGTTAAGGGCTCGGAGGCCGGGGAGGTGTTAAGGGCTCGGAGGCCGGGGAGGTGTTAAGGGCTCGGAGGCCGGGGAGGTGTTAAGGGCTCGGAGGCCGGGGAGGTGTTAAGGGCTCGGACGCCGGGGAGGTGTTAAGGGCTCGGACGCCGGGGAAGTGTTAAGGGCTCGGAGGCCGGGGAGGTGTTAAGGGCTCGGAGGCCGGGGAGGTGTTAAGGGCTCGGAGGCCGGGGAGGTGTTAAGGGCTCGGAGGCCGGGGAGGTGTTAAGGGCTCGGAGGCCGGGGAGGTGTTAAGGGCTCGGAGGCCGGGGAGGTGTTAAGGGCTCGGAGGCCGGGGAGGTGTTAAGGGATCGGAGGCTGGGTACAGAGGCGTTTTCAAGGAGAAACTTCAGAACAGTGAAGTATTCAGAGCACCTTGAATAAAACAATAGCGCTACGTACCCACTCACAGGAAGAAGGAAGAAAGGAAGAAGAGTCTCCAGCCTTTAATTCCTGCTGTTTTGAAGAGAAAGATTCTAAAAATGGGTGTGCTCATGCACTGTTTGTGTCTGTCTCTGATAGTCTACATGGTGAACAGGCTTGATTTTAAACTTGTATCACAGACTCCTAGCCTCAGTTTGAATTGCATTTGGCCGTAATCCGATAAACAATTTTATACAAATATTTGTAACCTTTCAGCTGCTGTGTGATTATTACCCAGTTATGAGGACCCTCTGTATGTGCCTGCACTGGATACAAATCTAGAGCCAAACCAGCCAATTCCAGGTGTCTTAAGCACTGTCAGTGTTTTAAATAATATATTTAAAAAACCAAAAGCACGATATTGTCACGAGTTCAGATAGTTTAGGGAATCTATTTAGCCCAGAACAAAGAACGATTAGGGGAGGACTTGATTTTCAACTCTTTTTTATATTTTAAGAACTTCATAGTTAACACTAACCAATTAAGTGCAGTACAGAAACCAGGACCAGGGGGCAGAGCTGGAAATTCAGTGGAGACAGACAGAGGGAGGAGACTACTTCTTCACATAGAGAGTGGCGAGGGGGATGATATGGGTTGCCATGTTGATGCTGAATCACTTGGATCCTTTATAAATTGACAACATTTTCAGGTCAATCAGCTACTAGGAACCAGACTCACTGATGGGCCAGTTGTCCTCCTCCTCTTGTTCTAAAAACATTAAAAGATTTACGCTCTTTAGAACCACCTATCCAATTATGATGAAACTTGGTAAGGACATTCTTTAGCTCAATTGAGATAACCAAAGCTTTCATTGTCTTATAGATTTGGGGTATTTCATCCATAACTGTAAAACATTCAGTGGTGGTTTCTGTGGAAATGAAGACATTGAGAAAGACTTTGAAACATTTGTCATAGAAGTTTCTGTTTAGTTTTAGTACATGGACTTCTGGGACCCAGTCACTTCCTGTGCTATAGGTCACACAGACCATTGGAGTAAATGTGACCTGCATAAGAAGGAGGTGATTTAGGTTCTGCCAATGGCGCGATATGGAAGACGTATTACATACAATGGTTGTCAGGCCTCTTTGCATGCTTGTGATTGCTTTCATTTGACAGCTTCTTTGTTCTTGAGGAGAGTTTCTTGCATGCTTGTGATTGCTTTCATTTGACAGCCTTGTCGTTCTTGAGGAGAGTTTCTTGCATGCTTGTGATTGCTTTCATTTGACAGCTTCTTTGTTCTTGAGGAGAGTTTCTTGCATGCTTGTGATTGCTTTCATTTGACAGCCTTGTCGTTCTTGAGGAGAGTTTCTTGCATGCTTGTGATTGCTTTCATTTGACAGCCTTGTCGTTCTTGAGGAGAGTTTCTTGCATGCTTGTGATTGCTTTCATTTGACAGCCTCTTCATTCTTGCGAGAGTTTCTTGCGAGTCTTGCTCTGATTGTGCTGTGTCTCTCTGTGGTCCAGGTGGCTGAGCTGGAAGCGCAGGGGGCCCGACACGCTGCCTGTGACATTGGCAAGGACGAGCTGAACCAGTCCCTGGAGGAGCTGGAGGCCGTGCTGAAAGCAAAGGATGAGGTAGCGCATGAAGAGCATGGCTGTGTCAATGCAGAGTCAACATTGAGGCTGTATTCAGTATTCACAACATACTGTGATCAATCACTGCCAGTACTTGACTGGGGTTCTTCATCAGAACACCAGGGGCCTGTTCATTGTACAACACGGTTCGCCTCTTTCAGTTTGAGTCTTTTCTAATCAGCTGATTGAGTTGGGACGGAGACATCCAGTCAACAATAGGAAAACATCAGGTGTGATTGACACCCGTTTCATTTGCTGTGATCACTAAGATATCTCTGGTCGAATTTGATCAGCTGCTGGTCAGACACAAAGAATACATTGAAAAGACATTCAAAATAAACATTAAAAAGAAACCCTTCTGATATCATTCCCATTTCAGTTTACAAGGGCTTTCTTTTCAGAAGCATTAGGAAGTTAGTACGCATAGCAAATGATGAGCTAAACAGAAGCTATAGGAAACGACAGAGAACCTGATATTAAACTGGTAAGTAAATTAAAGTGATACTAAAAATAAAATAGAAATATCCCTTTAAGAGGTGCATGGTATAAAAATAATAAGAGTAATGAGGACAGTGTGACTCACAGGATGAACCCAGCAGCCTCGCATTGTATTTATAATGTCTGATTCAAGTCTGTGTGAGAGAGCTGTTGTACACTTGAACACATGTAACTGGGGGTGGGGGGACGACTAGATGGCACGTATACTTTACAGGATTTATACTGTTTTTTCCATTAGTGTTCCAGAACCCCCTGCAGTGTTTACAGAAACGCATGACTGTGTTGTCCGTATGCAGCAAATTTAGTTTTGATTTTTCTTTAATTCACAGGTAAATAAATTAGGGAATTGCTTTTTTTTTCAACCTCTATACAGGAGCGTTCCCCAGGAGAGAGAGATGGTTTCTTCTAAGCATCACATTGTGTCCAGTTCATGATCCATCCTGCAAAAATGCTAGAAGCCTTTTTTTCTCCTGGCGAACGCTCCTGAGTTAATGTTGAGAAATGTACAGCACTGCCCAGTTGGTTCATGTATGAGTAAACATTTCGAGTGTTGACTGTGATTGGCTGATTTGGCAGTTGCAGTTACAGTTACAGGACCGGTTGCTTTCACCGGTGCAGAGTATTGATTTGACTGGTTTTGTGGATAATAAAATTAACTTGAACCAATGTCTTTGTTTAGTATTTGCTGTCCAATAGATGTGAACTGATCTTTCCTTACGGTATGTCATAGTGTTAAATCTGGCACATGCGTGGATTGATTTTCAGTTTGTCACAGTTGATGATGTGAAGCTCCAGCGGGCATCTACTGTCTGATAGAAGCCCGCTAGAGCTGGAAGCTGATTGGCTGATGGTACTGAATCTTTTCTAATATAAAGTATAACGCACAGCAAAGGTAAGGCAATGGACCGAGATACAGAGACCACAGGCATTGCAAAGGTAAGGCAATGGACCGAGATACAGAGACCACAGGCACTGCAAAGGTAAGGCAATGGACCGAGATACAGAGACCACAGGCACTGCAAAGGTAAGGCAATGGACCGAGATACAGAGACCACAGGCACTGCAAAGGTAAGGCAATGGACCGAGATACAGAGACCACAGGCACTGCAAAGGTAAGGCAATGGACCGAGATACAGAGACCACAGGCACTGCAAAGGTAAGGCAATGGACCGAGATACAGAGACCACAGGCACTGCAAAGGTAAGGCAATGGACCGAGATACAGAGACCACAGGCACTGCAAAGGTAAGGCAATGGACCGAGATACAGAGACCACAGGCACTGCAAAGGTAAGGCAATGGACCGAGATACAGAGAACACAGGCACTGGGAAGGTAAGGCAATGGACCGAGATACAGAGACCACAGGCACTGCAAAGGTAAGGCAATGGACCGAGATACAGAGACCACAGGCACTGCAAAGGTAAGGCAATGGACCGAGATACAGAGACCATAGGCACTGCAAAGGTAAGGCAATGGACCGAGATACAGAGACCACAGGCACTGCAAAGGTAAGGCAATGGACCGAGATACAGAGAACACAGGCACTGGGAAGGTAAGGCAATGCGTTTCTTGTGACACTGCAGGGGCTCTGAAACACCTTGGTTCAGGACCTGCAGGGATTTCAATCCAGCTATTCTTGGCTTTCTAATAGATAATTTTGCTTATACCTTTCAATTTAAATAGTTTTTTTGCATACACTGGGACTTCAGTTATTACAAATAAGAGAATGTGACATTTAAAAAAATGTTAGTTAGAACTTCTTTACACTCTGATCTCTTTTTTAATGATTATGGAGTGCACAAATGGCTGCTTCAGCAAGTTACATTCTTTGATCCTGAAATTGATCCCATTTGGAAAACATTTGGATATCCACATCCTGAATACTCTGCTGAGGTGAAATTAACTAGGAAGTGAAACAGTACAGACTACCTGAAAGTAATTCCTTTCACTAATAATGAGTTAAATTTGGTTCTTAATAAAGCGACCTCATTTCTCAGATTGCTTGATTTCAATTCTAAGATGGCTGCAGTGATTTTGAAAAGACAAAACTAAAGATTTCTTCATTCAAGTGCAATTTAACACGGTGTGTTCATGTGATCTAGGAAATACATCACCTGCAGAGCAAGAAGTGTGATTACAATGAAGTGGAGCAAGAGAGGGAAGAGGCTGTGCAGAGGCTACAGGTAAGAGCAGCTTTCAATATCCCAGGAGCGAAGGGAGCTGTGGGTAGTATTGTGGCAATTCATATCCTTAAAACAGTAACCACATTTTATTATAATGTATAAATCCGTTCTCAGTATCTTTCTCTGAAAACGGTAAAATAAACTAAAAATAGACCACAATATTTAATTTAAAGTTCATAAATCGAGGTTGTTACAAATAATTTACCAGGAATCTATTTTAAAAACAAGAGTTTATTAAACATGCATTCAATCTAATAATATGTTCATAAAAACAACAAGAAGCAATAATGCAGAATATCAACATAAGTAAGCAGGCAATACGTTCATAAAAACAATTGCACAGTCAATATTACATGAAACAAAGTTAGAATAAAACAAAGCATTAGACAAAAATTGATCAATGAAACAACAATAATAATTGGTCAACAACTTCGATAGATTTCAATGCAAGACATTCTCTTCTAATTGCTTAGCTTGAAAACTGTAAGTTGCATACAATTGCGATGGAAACTCCATAGCTTACCATACACAGAACAAGAAATAAACATTTAGGATTGCGTTCTTTAAACGCAGTGCTCCATTAGTGAAATATCTGATTCTGCATCATAAGATATTCTCCACTAGTACATAGCATTGCTTATATGAGCCATTCTCTAAAAGGACTTCACAGTGAATACGATAAGTTACCACAATTACAATATGAACTCTATAGGGTAAGATGCCTGTTATCTAATCACATATATAAGCATAGATTTGTACTCTCTATCTTGGGTCTGCCTCTGTTCTTGGGTAACCCTGATAAGCATGTTACAGGGAATGAGAGTCTGAGCTCCTGCACAGCCCTGCTAGCAATGAGAGAGAGAGAGAGAGACAGAGAGAGAGAGAGCGCGAGCGAGAGAGAGCCCCCAGCAAGGTGGCACATGGGCAGAGAACTTCTCCTCTTGTAAAGAGGGGGGGGGGCACTCATCAAGACACAGCCTGAGCCTGAAAACGCATGATGGCTCGGGGGTGGGGGGTTATTTTGGAGGGATGTGTGTGTGTGAGAGTCCAAAACATCTAGACAACAGATAAAGTTTTAATGAGCCAACCAAACAGATGGCTGGTAAAATCTGTGGCAAATAAACAAACTAATTG
This sequence comes from Acipenser ruthenus, assembly GCF_902713425.1. Taxonomy (NCBI): domain Eukaryota; kingdom Metazoa; phylum Chordata; class Actinopteri; order Acipenseriformes; family Acipenseridae; genus Acipenser; species Acipenser ruthenus. Next base: position 1,870,468 of record NC_081237.1, on the reverse strand, counting down.
ACAGTGACTGTTAAGGAAAATAATAACTGTGATGAGAGGTTATCAAATAAACACAGTAATTAAGAATAATTAATAGAAGAGACACAAACGCTTCAGTTTGACATCGCCACTCTCATGGTCATTCTGGGGACGGACAGAGATGAGTCATTCTTGTACTGGTGCTCAAATCATACTCATGAGCTGCTTTTACAGTAATTGTCACATTGATTTAAATGGAATGATGAAGGCTATTCACTGCAGGCAAGTAGGACTTCAGGATAGCTCAGAGCCAGGTAATGGCAGATCTAGTGAAAAATGCTAACTCTATATGAGTGGTATTATTAAAGAAATCTCCATTTGCAGCCATGCTTTCAGTTAGTGTTGCACTTGCTTGCCTCCACCCCTTCAATGGCTTATTTCCTGTCGTTAACAATATCATTGCATGATGGTCTCTAATGTGCAGTTCTGAAAGAAACACACATTATAGAAAACATGTATTATGATTTGAAAACATATCTGGAAATCAGGGAAGAAGCCACTGCAGGGTGGAGGCAATCAAGTGCTTGGCTTTCAACAGATATTTCTTTAATAATACCACTCTCGTATAGAGTTAGCATTTTTCTCTAGCTCTGCCTTTTACCTGCCTTTGAGCTTGCCTGGAGAGCCCTACATGCCTGCAGTGAATAGCCTTCATCAATCCATTTAAATCCATGTCCCTTTTCAAGGGTCTGGCAGAGTTAAAAAGGCACATGGATGGAATGAGGAAGGCTGCTGAAACCTGGCACTTAGGTTTCTGTAGACACGAAAGATGTCAAATACAGCTGAAAGCATGCATGTGCTGGTAATATAATATATAGGGGAGACGTGAGGTTCCACATAGAGCACTGAATGTTCAATGAATGTTTTATTGAGGTGCACAAAGTAAGTGCCATAGCGATCAATAATCCATTAATATGCAGCGCTGGTCCTCCAGGGGGCAGTAGCTCACTCACACTGTGGAGATCCTGGGTGTAAAGAGGCGACTGGCTTGGGGATTGGAGGAAACCCACTGACCTTCAGTCCTCCTGACCTGTGTGGGGAGTGGCTGCAGTTAGGTTTAGATTTGGACAAACTGAGGAGAAAATCAGGGGCAAAATAATTGTGTTTTATTTGCACAGGCCCGACCCTTCCTTGTTCTGTGTTTCCAGGAGGTGGAGTCTCGTAACGCAGAGCTGGAGAGGCGCGTGCACGCGCTGGAGCAGACTCTATCAAACTCTCTGGACGAGCGCAGCCGAGCGGAGAACGAGGTGCAGAGGATCATCGACATCCTGGACGTCAAGATCTTCGACCTCACTGACCTGCGACAGAGCCTGGCCACACTGGTCCACAAGTAAACTCCTGAGTGTCAGCAAGATACAAGCACAGCACTCTGGGACCAGGCCAAGGGAGTCTAAAGCACAAAATCCGTTAGCTCAAACTGAATGTAGAACGCAGCGTTAACTAGGTAGTCGTAGCATTCGGGAAGTCTTCTTACAGGTAGTTTCACAAGGCGAAAGTGTGCTGTTTAGATGCTTAACCCTAGTACTGGCTGTTACATTTTTCAGTGTTAAGATTTGAGGACAGTTTCAGAAGTTTAAGAGATCCCTTCACAGGGGTGTTTGTATGTATGATAAAGGGCTCTGTGATCATATAATGGTGTGCCTGTTTTAAACTAAGTTAAGGAGCTCTGATCTTAATCTGGCTTTAAAATGATCTTAAATGTGTAAACCGAGGCTTTAAAAACATTACCGTAGCCTGAAGGAAGAATTAATAGGGTTAGGGTTAGCCTAAAGGAAGAATGGATAGGATGTAAAAAACAAATTCTCTCATGCACAAATCATTCATGGTTTTTCGTTTCTTCTTTATTTCTGTTTTTCATCCTTAAAACATATTTTTAAGTTTGAGCTCAGCAAGGTTCATAGCAATATCTACTAAAGACCAGTTGTCCTCTTTTTGCATTATCGATATGAGACTAAAGGTAAGAGAGTGAGACTAATTTGATTATTAGTCTTGCCTTTAACACCTGACACCTGTGTGAGGGTCCCAGCTGACTGCTGATGGGGTGGTTGAGTTCGTTGCTGCTCCTAATCAGGTGCAGTGAGTCTGATGGGGTTTTTTTTCCATTTAAAGGGAAGCTTGCATTGGTGTTGATGGTGAGACTAATAATCAAATAAATCTAAACCTTTAGTCTCACATTGATGATGCAAAAAGCCCTTGTCGAGTACTAACTAGAAGTCATGGTCCTTAGTAGATACTGCTCTGAACCTTGCTGAGCTTTTTAAAAATAAGTTAAGGATGTCATTTAAAAACAAAATAAGAATCGGAAACCAAATCCCATGAATGGCACGTGAATGAATGTATACAGGTATTGCACAAACATGGAAGTCTCGCTTGAATTGGATGGAATTCTTGTTTTTGCTTCTCATTCTTTTTCTAGCATTCTTATTGACTGTTCTAGAGTGTCTGTGCTCACAGGCTTCCAGTTGAAATGTTAGTATTGCGTAAGAAGCTTTACATTTCATTTCCTGAGTTTGCTTTTCTGCTTGTTTTATGATGTTTCTGTTATCCTGATTGGCAGTTTACTCAGATACTGTGCTTTTATTCATCGTTGAGAAGTCTGTGTTCAGGAGCTTTGACTATGAGATCAGGAGCTGCTCTTCATTAGTTACCTGCCATAGACATAGGTAACATAGGCTAGATCAGCACTGTCTTGTGCACAGCAGTTTATTACCAGCAAAACTAAAGGAAACTTGATCCAATGTGGCAAATCACAAGATGGCTTGAACTTATTTAGACACTTTGGCTGATCTAGCCTGCGCCTCAGGTATCTATGACCAGCAACTGAAGAGCAGCTCCTGAACTCGGGTCACCTTGACACAGTATTTTAGGAATTACACCAAGAATAATAGCACCATACAACGCTGGATGTTAGAAACAAATCTAAGAAAATGTAATTTAGTGTGAAGTAACACAAAGAGAATGTTAGAAATGTTAATATTCTGTTTCTGTTTAAACGACTGGACGTTAACTATTGATAACCAGGTATTAAGGTGGCATTGCTCAGTTAGTGTTGAAGGAAGGAGTATAAATTATTTACAATACCGTCTTTTAAATGAATGAAGCCATGGTATCTTAACTTTATCACGAGACCCTGTATTGAATTGGAAATATTTCAGAGCTCCCTCGATAAACAGCTGCTTCCTTAATGTGCTGTAGGTCACCCGGTCTGATTTGCAGCTTGACTACTGGAGTGAGTTTTACCTACAGCCCATGACATGATTAGGTACCAGGATGCAGCAGCAACTTTCCATCTGTAGGTCAGATATACAGCAGTAAACCCTGTCGAATCCAGCCCCTCTGTATAATTCAGCATCATGTTTAGGTCCTGACCAAATCCCTGTTGAATTGAATGGTGTGATAATATCTTTAGAATAATATCTTTATTTTTATATAGCACCTTTCATAGTGGATCACCATCACAATGCACTTTACAGAGGCAGGCTGTGATCCCCTCAATCCGGAACATGTCTTTTCTGGAATCCCCCATGATTTGTAAAAGTCCTTTCTTCCTAAAATCAGTGTAAATCCGACTGAGCGTCTGTCTTCGGCTCATGTGGTTTTTGTTTTCTAGATTTTATAATGAAATACGGAAATATGCACAGTCGGCACCGCCTAATCGGGATCCTGAGAATCAGGATTTCTGCTTAAATGGGATACAACTCTGGGAGACGGTTCTTCCCAATGCTATTTATATCGTTTTAATTGGGATACAGTATTTTCAAATGTGAACGGAGCTCGCTTTTCATAGCGACAGGTTTGCCTAGCACAGTGCAGCGAGTGCGTGATTACACTGTGACTTGCGTAAACCACATTGAACTTGAAGGAGCTGGAGTCTCAGGCTGCTGTGGCAAAGAAAGTTGGCGTATGATGGGATTTCATTCTTTTTAATTTCGAGTTGAAATAAAAAGGGGCGATTTTCATTTTGTTTAGGAATTATGTATAACATTTAATCATAATGTGATGCTAATTTGTTCATTTACAAACAAAAAAGTGCGACTAAGGTGGTCTCAAATGCCTCTCGTTTAATTGGGACAGCCACTTATTTGGGATATTTTTACTTCTCCCTAGGCGTCCCAAGAAAGCAGCTGCAATTGTATCCTTGATTCCACAGTAAAAGAGACGAATGCAATCCTAGAATGACGCTGTACACCGGGACAGTATTTCTACTGTATGCACTGTAATAGACTTTAAAGGGTTGACATTTGTCATTTTATATCTTTTTTTTTTTTTAGGTGCAGTATTAGATTTCACAGCACCTCTGTAATCCAGCACAGTGGGATTTGGAAATTATGCTGGATTATACAAATGATGCTGGATTAGACAGGCTTTACTGTACCAAAAGTATGAAAGTGGAATACAATGGCAAGTCTTGGTTAGCACTCCTGTTAATAATACTCAACACTAAATGCACGGCATTGGGGGAATGAAAGCACATTGCTTACTGCTATCTGCTATCTGATAAAGGTCTTTAAATTGTCTCATATCTAAACCACTGAATCCGCCCGCCTCCTTCACTAGTTTATTCTCCGATACTCTTTCAATTGCATGCGTTGTATTCTTTTCCAATAACTTGTGTCTAAGCAACTTCTTAATGAGAACGTTTTTGTAGATGACAATGTTAATTTAAAACTGACACCTGGATTGTTAATGTCGTATTCCTTTTAGTGTAGATTCAAGAGCTCTCTAAATGATTAAGAGTGCATAAGGCGAAGCACAAGGCTAGTTTTGGTGTATATTTAATTATAGGTAGAACTTGTATTGCTATATAGTATTGATTTACATTTACCAAAGATGTCATTCAGAATGCTTTGCATACGCTATTGCGCTGTAAGAGTATGATGTCTTGTGTTGTCTCTTTTTAATGAAACTGGAAGCTGATTTTAAAAAAAAAAATCTACATTTGTAATCTAGAATGTTTATTTTGAAGGGTTTAGTCCCATGTGTATTTATTTAGTCTGAAGTGTAAGAAACTTTGTTATTAAACAGAATTAACCGGTATTCGTAAAAGCGGAAAGCACAGTTGTATAGATTGCTATGCTTTTGTCTCCTCATATTCAAGGTACTGCAGTCCGATCCCTATAAGAAACCCCTGTGGAGTTATTAAGTGCACTCTCTGTTAGGAATTATCTGAATCATGTTGTAATCAGATAGGAAATTGCCTGTTAGAATTACTTTAGGATTCGTAGTTCAATTTCCGAAACATTTAAGAATACATTTGTTTAAAAGGATGTATGTGGATATTTCCAGTACTTTCTCAACTTCATTATACACACATCGTTTAAAAAGGGGACTTTGACAAAACCAATATCACGTACTGCGTGTGGAAGTCTCTTGTGTATTTAGGACTTAAATTAACCAAACCTGGCATTTTTATTTTTCGTAAGTAGGTTTTTTATCTTACATTATGGAGTTATGACTGTTGTTGTTAAAGTGGGTTAGGGTTAGGGCTCGGGCTCTCGAGCTCTGTTGGCTGATCTGGCCTAGCTTCTATATCTATATTGCAGCAATGAGAACTGAAGAGCTGCTCCTGAGCTTGGTGAAAGCCCCCCCTCACAGACTAACACTACAAGAAAGACATCATTGCACTTAAATGTACAGAGAAGGGTGACGAGGCTGATCCCAGGACTCAATGGACTGAGCTATGAGAACACGTTCAAATAATTCAATCTTCAGCCTGGAAGAGGGACTCGATGTTAAGAAAATCATAAGTGGTTTAGACAGTGAACCCATGTCACTACTGTGCTTCAGAGAGGGCATGGAAGCTTAGTTTAGAACAGAAGGTAGGAATCACTTTTTACAGAGTTTGAAATGCATGGAACATCCTACCAGGTGAAGTGTCTAAGACACTAGTAGCTCGATTTAGCACTAGTATTGGCCAATCCAATGTTACTTTAGGTAAGGGAGTCTGAGATTCGTGCTAATCAGGGTCTGTTTCAGGGGTTATTTTCAGTATTAGCTGGATAATAATATATCTGCAGTAGTTTTTTGCTTTTTATAATCAGCTAATAGTTGTGCAATGCTAATTATTTTTAGTAATAGGCTCAGTTGGCTATTGCTAACTTTATTTTGGTTCAGAATGGAGTTACATGCTGCTGTTCTGTGTTCTGTTCAGTTAAAATGTAGTTCAGTTCAGGTCTCCCTCGTGCGAACGTCTAGTCCACATCATAAAGCTACTTTTTTTTCAATTCAAATGTTCAATAAATGGTCAGATTCCTTAAAGTTTACCACAGTATCTTTGCAGTTTTGCCATGCTTTTCAAATGGTACTGTAATACCATGCGTTTGCCAGAGTTTACCCTGGTTTGCCATGTTTATTAATATCCTTTACCATACTTTGCTATTCTTTACAATGCTTTTACTGTGGGAAACTTTTAAAGGATCTTCAAGTGTAATCAATATTCCAAAAATGCATCCATCAATAACAATCTCTTCCCTCTCACTAGCTGTTTGGCTTGTGATTGCCGGTCAGATTCACTCCAGTGGCTGTTCTTACTGCAGTGGGACCATGTGACTGGGTACAGAAAGCAGCAGTTTAAAATATTATCTGTAATCAAGGCCCTTGTATTCTCACCATCCCAGAGTATTACCCCCAATATGTACCAGAAGGACTGGGAGGTTCATTATTCTCACTGGTTTTTAATTCATTTGAATTTTTTTTTTTTTTTTTTTTTAATAAACATTGATAAATTCCCAGAAAATTTTATATAAAAACCAAAAAAGGGCCTTGTCTATAATGCTGCACATGAAATATCTCCACTAAAAGATCTTCATGCAATGCAGATGGAATGGGGGCAGAGAATGTTTCTGATACAGTAGCCCTTTTAATTCTATATTGTTGTGTTCTATCTGCAAAAAAACAAACGAGGACCAGTACAAGAAAAGGGTTATTTGTGCAAATATTGATTTATTATAATAAAATGGCTTTTACAAGAGTGGATATCACGCCTTCAAGAGGGGCAGTTCTTTCTGTCATGAAGATAAGGGAGGGGTAGCTTTTTCTATACTTACAAAGCTGCATTTTCATATGGGATATCTGGACCCTCTATATTACTGAGCATGTTTATTTAAAATGGAAAGGTATTTTGTTATTCACAAGTGCACAATGAGCACAAGAGTAGGCATTGTTTCTTTTAAAGAAACACTTGATTTTCACAGGTTTCATAGACTGGTTTTCAATAATAAGGCAAAGTCCAAGATGAGTGCTAATCAGGGTCTGTGAAACCAGCCTGTCCAATTAAATTTGCACTTACAAGTTTAATATCTATACATGTTTTCATGAAAAGGTGGGCAGAAAAACTATGATCTTGGTACAGCTAAGTTGAATTATTTTAAAAAACAGCTTTTGACCAATCAGGACAGAGTATTTAAAAGTCCTGTTTTATAAAGAATAGAATAACAATTGGCAATGAAATGTTTAACCCTAATTTCATAAGTGTATCCCCAGAATCTGATATTATCAATAACTTGCACTAATTCATTTTAATACCACGTTTCAAGACAATAAGCGCTTCTCCAGCTGTATGGAAACATGTGAAGTGTCACATACGTATGGATTTTTTACACACAACTAAAATACTGTTTTAAGGTGAAAGGGTAAGTGTATGGATATTTTTGGTGCCACTTTTTATAGTCATTGGTTTACATGCGCTACCTCAAACAAGTAGAATCAAAGGGTTGAGGTAAAGACTGAAATGAATGAAAATTACTTACAGCTACTGGGCATTCGCAGTTGGGAACAAATATTTCATATTTTGTAGCACTTCCATGCATAAAAACAGAGACTGGAAAAGGTGGATAACGTATATGAAAGGCGTCAGGTACAAGTTACATGTGGTAAATCTGTGAAAACTGGACGTATAGTTTCAAACTTGTATTTTTAACTAACTTTAATTTACAGCTTGTTAAGATGAGTAAATAAGAATGTATTGAAGAAATGTGTATTTAAAAGCTGTATTGGTCTGTTTAGAAATATATTTAATCCAGATTGCCAATAAAGTATTAAACTACATCAATAGTGTTATGGTTTGAAATGTATGTTTCTTTTCTAAGGGTGATAACATATACTGCCAGTTTCTTTTGTATGTTTTCAAACTTGAACCGCGCTGCTCAGTGTTCTATTTCTAGTCTGCAATTTGTAGTTTCTTAACACTATTGAATGCAATTGCTGTAACATTTAAGGTTCAGTAAATTAGTAAATATATTTTAAGATTTCTAATGTTTGCGGAAAATAAAGAACGTACTTCTCTCGCTTTGTCTCCTTTTATTATAAGCATCAGAAAGCTCACACATAGGTTCAATATCCTATTGTGGAATTTAGAAATACTAAAATAAACAATTATATCAATGAATTATCAAATTTAGGCAAAGACCATCCAATACAGTATTAGCAAGAACACCCCTCCACTGTGTGAGCTGTGGTAAATCCCTTCCCCCACCAGGTCCTATTAATCAGACTACGGGTAATACATGTCATGAGCTACCCTTGTAAATACAAGTAATATACATGCTTTCTGCTGTACTGCTGCCCCTAAGGGAAATTATACAGAATTACTAGCTATAATACAACACTACAAATTATTACAAATTCAAAAGCATCTTTAACTTTTAAATCCCAGATTACTTTCAAATACCAACCAGGGATGCATTCAAAAATACTTTCTAATCCTGAAAATATCTGCAACGAGGAATACATTTAAAATGCACTGTATTGTGGAACACACGGGACAGGACTGCTACTTACCATTTGTGGGATAATATTTAGATATCTCTGTGGTCTACAGATTAAAGTAGGGGTTTAAAATCCAGTTACTTTAAAATATTCTCAATTTTGATAATCGACTCTGCAAAAGTGTTTTAGATGGTTAACTGTAAAACAGATGTACACCTTCTTCATAAACAAATACATACTTCTCAATGTCAAACCCACACCACAGCTGTAGAAATCACATCAGTATTAAAAATAACTAGAAAGGACTTTGTGTTATTTTAAATATCCCATTTCTAATCAAGAGTCTGATATCTTACTAAAGACTGTCCAATGAAGTTTCATCAATTGGACAAACAGTTTCCTTAAAATTGTAGTTTGACATGTGTATGGCTCGATTGGCTATACCCTGCATTAGCAAAGATATTAAGAAATCGTGTTCAATTCAAATTAAAGTTCACAAGGCATCTGTTTTTGAAATCCTTTTATTTGAAACAGCTTTGTGGACAGTGAGAGCTGGTAGTCCCGGGGTCTCCAGTTTACTTCAGCTTCTTCTTGGGGCGCAGGTTGTTGGTGTGTCCGCACTTCTTCTTGCGGCAGTTCACTGCACGAGGGTGAAGACGGGCGTAGCACCTAGAACACACACACACACACAGAGAGAGACAGTCAGGGCTCCACTGTACTGGAGGCAGTGCAAACAGCTTGACCAGGACTGACACATTACACGGCTCTATTTCAGTATCTGACTTGGCATCAAAAAATCATTAAATATTGAAATTTAAAGTGAATTAGTGAAGGGCCCTTATACAAGTAACAGGACCATTTAGAAAGACATAGCCTAACCATGAATTACCCTAAGCTGTGAATTATCATAATGTGACATAACAAGAGAGCACTATAATTAACACTATTTCTAATTAAAATGGTAAAAATTTAGTTCTTACACAATGAAGTTCAAATGGCAACTACTGCAGTCAAAAACACTCAAATATACAAACTATATCATCTGGGGCGCACAGACACCTATTTAGGAGGCAACTATTCTATCCATAATGTCTATACATTACATCAATTCATAACTTTACATTCAATCATAGATTTCAAGGTAAAATGTATTAAATACAGGGTTAATCAACCTTTACCAGGATCAACTGGATGATATTTTCAGCGGTTGATGCAATCCAATAGGATTCCCTGGTTGACCAACTCAACCCCCGAAGCCAAGAAAACCGTTTGTGCTTCATTGTAGTGTTTTGTCTACATGGCTTTTAGTCTTATTGATGCTACCTTGCCCTGTGAGGAAAGGAGTAGCTGTATGAATACTCACTTGCGGCAGATCATTTTGTCGCAGTTGTACTTCTGAGCCAGCATACGAAGAGAAGGCTCAATGATGCCTCCCCGCAGACGCAGGACCAGATGCAGGGTGGATTCTACACAAGCAGAAGCAAAGACCACCCGTCAGTACCCTCAGAGAGCCAGTGCAGGAAACGCTTGGAAAGGATCTTCAAGTAATTGGGCCATTTATGAAAAAGTGATCCCAACACCTGTATAGTCAAGAGGCAACAGTATCCGCCCCTCTCGGATCTAGTTCAAAACTAATTTACAGGATTCTTCAGACCCAACTAAGCTCAAGTGAAAGTGGGCAGCAAAGGTGTAGATCGGAGACACATTTGTAGTTTGAATAAAATCACACAAGACATTTAATTTATTGCAGACATTTTAAAATTGTCTTTATGCACCCAAAGACCCTTTTTTAACGAAGGAAATTGAATGAATTTTAAATATTGGAATCATTATGATCACGCACGTTCTTGGAATTCGTAAGATTTGATGTTTTCACTTTACCATTAGACTCATGGAATTGCCACAAGTTTTGTGCAAACAGTAAAATTGTTTTTTTTACGAGAGTGCATGAGATTTACGAGAATGCATGAGTTTGTCCAAAGTTGTTATAAGCTAAACCAGTGGTTTCCAACTCTGGCCATCAAAATCAATTTCAGTGCCGATAATTCCAACCAGGACCTAAGTTAGTTAACATAAGACTATGGGTCAATTAACTAATACAGGACTTGACTGGAACTGACCTTGAGAGCCCTAACCTCTGAGCTAGACCATCACCTGGGTCCGACCCAATATAGTTATTAATATTGCTGTACCAATTTAACAATTCACAGACTTAAATCTATCACACTGAAAGCAGAAAGCATGCTTTTGCAGATAAAGGATTGAGGGTGACTGGTGGGCAAGTCACCAAGTTTAAAAAGAAAGCACCACGTCTGTGCTGGCAACAGATGGCAGCCTTCCTAAACTAGACTGATGAACCCTATTGACAGGCAAGTGGAGCCATACCTTTCTGGATGTTGTAGTCTGACAGCGTGCGTCCGTCTTCCAGCTGCTTGCCAGCAAAGATCAGACGCTGCTGGTCAGGGGGAATACCTGGAAGGAAGGGGAGGACTGTGTTATACATCAGCTTCACATCATTGCAGGATTCAAGTTACACACTTGTCACTAATGAAGCAGTGCTGTAACAAATTCATAAACTGTTTGAATGTATTTGGAGGCAAATAACCATGTTCATATTGGTCCCTGAAACAGAATGTTGAATGACTGCAGCAAAAAGATATCACGTAAAACAAAGCCAATGCATAGAAGATATCTGAAATACACATTCTACTGTACAGAGGAGTGTTCTGTTCTTCATTGCAACGATAATTTAAAAGCATTTCAGGGTTATTTTCCTCCCAAGACCTTTCTTTATTGCAATACATTTGTCAGCTCCCGCAATTAAAGAATTACATGTGTCAGATAGACAACTAAAGTTCATTTGTGAGCAGAAAATCTACCAGCAGCTGCCTTTAGGGTTTATTACCAGTACATATTTTACTGCCAGAGACTAACCCCAAAGACACACTGTAGTTTAATATCATAACTGAAGAAAGGGAAATGGGTGGTTATATTAAGAATGCATTTTGTGCAGCTACATCCTGGCAGTAGTGAAATCTGCCACCACAGTGCCAGTAAAAACTCCTCTGGTTGTAACATCCACCGTCATATTGGTGTTCATGACAAGTTGTAGATATTGTTATAACTGCCCGCAGTTCTGTACCTTCCTTATCCTGGATCTTGGCCTTCACATTCTCAATAGTATCACTGGGCTCAACCTCGAGGGTGATAGTTTTACCCGTTAGGGTTTTCACAAAGATCTGCATCTTGGCAACAGCGGGCTGCTGGAAAAAGAAAGAGGTTTTAGTTAAAGAACACGTAGAAAATAAAATGGATCCCACTATCGTCTGTCTACCCCTCTAGACATGCACCAGCCTGTCACCTCCAACTACACTGAATAATGTGCTTGGTGACATGATAACGCGAACATCTCTACTAAATAGTCTGTATTAGTAACCGAATAGGCGATTAAGAATGAGGGTAAGGAGACGCAGGTCAGCTATCAGAATTAATCCGCCCACAAGCACAAACCTACTTTTGGTTGGAAAATAAATTAAGATCCAGTTCGATCACATTCCGTTAGACAGGGAGACCCATTCTGGAAGATTGAAGTTAACCACGCATACAACCTATTTCTTTATTGTTGGTAAAGTCGTCATCCATTTAAGAATTGTTTTTACCAGACACATCCACGTTTTATTCAGTTATCTTGGAACAAACCAAAAGCAATCATTATTGGGGAAATAAAAACGCATCCCGGTTTAATTTCGGTACCAAAACCGTCTCGCCCCTGAACACTACCGTAATATAGAGACGTGTAATTGCATGAACACGGAACTACTGCAGACAAAGTCAAAAATAAAAACAAAAAACATTACAGAAACGATTAAGAAAATTAAGAAAAAGTTTCATTTAACACTGTCACATACAGCAGTATTAGTAGTCTCTACACGTTAAGTTTGTATCTTTGTGTTTTATTAGTTTTTATATTATGTGAAATAAATGGTTTAAATGTAAAACATCCAGATTCGTGCCCGGCGCCGGCCCTGCAGCCTCGGTTCTTATTTCGGGGTGATATCCCGGCTCACATGGTAGGCCTCTCACGCACGCCTCAACACACAATGTCTGTTATACTCAATTATAACACTAGAAAGCTATATTTCTGCATCCAAAAAGAACACCACCGTATTATCACAATAACGTGCTAATTTTATTTCAACCGGCGCTACACTTTTATAACAAGTTCTTTGAGCAAACCAGCAGAGTGGAGATACACACCCGGTCGACTGCCAAGCCAGAAGGGAAAGGGAGGAATGACGGAAACGGAAACATACATTTATCTCAGTCCCGCCCGCTAGCGCCTCTCATTGGCTAGTTGCGCTCTTGGCTCTTGCACAGTCAGTAGCGAGCGTGCAGCAGGTCGTGTCAACTTCAAGTCCAGGGTTCAAGGGGCTTCCAGTCCAGGGTTCAAGGGGCTTCCAGTCCAGGGTTCAAGGGGCTTCCAGTCTTATGTATTTCATTTGGGCAGCCACACTGTAAAGAAAAGGCTCTGAGCCTAAAGCTGCATCCACACTGGAGAGAGCGAGGCGAGTCTCTGAATGTCAATCCACACCACACGAGACATGGAAACGATCCAGAAAGAGTGGAAATAAATACATGACCCCGGCCATGCATTCCTATTGGACATGCTGGAGATAGTACCATTAACAGCAGTCCGATTTGAAGCTGTCACAAGACAGCTGGACAATAGTAGTATATGTAGCTAAAATGACATTTTCAACCAAATTATTTTATTGTTATACATTTATATATACAACTTACTGCATTCTCAATTGAGTTTCTTACCAATTCTTCTTTGATTTGTTTATTCACTTTTTAAAGTATTGTAAAGTGCAACATTATTATTATTATTATTATTATTATTATTATTATTATTATTATTATTATTATTATTATTATTATTATTATTAAGCAGTGTGGAGTAGTGGTTAGGGCTCTGGACTCTTGACCGGAGGGTCATAAGTTCAATCCCAGGTGGGGGACATTGCAGCTGTATCCTTGAGCAAGGTACTTTACCTAGATTGCTCCAGTAAAAACCCAACTGTATAAATGGGTAATTGTAGGTAACAAATAATGTGATATCTTGTAACAATTGTAAGTCACCCTGGATAAGGGCGTCTGCTATGAAATAAATAATAACAATATTATTATTATTATGCGCAGGTTAACACTTACCTTGTATTACTACAGATGCTGTTCTCCAAATCTGTTTTTCTACTTTATCGTGAACACTATTGAAGACTGTGACGCTTCAGATCATGGGTGAGTGTTTGAGCCGTCTCTGACTTATTTACTTATGAAGAATTATACACAGAACAAGGTTGTGTGCAAGACGCAAGACTTTCCATTTAGTTTTTCCCTTTAAAACAGTCCGGTGAACAGATATGGCTCATAATCTTCAAAACTACGAGCTTGGTAATGTTGGGATGTGTCACACAGAATACAAACGTGTTGCTGGCTTTGTTTCACAACGTATAGAATAGTAGGACCTCGATAATATTTCTGTTTGTTTGGTGAATCTCCACAAAACCTTGCTTTATGTGTATGTAAAGAACTACTTCTTGTCACAGATTTGCCACAGAACAATTTAGTGAACAAAACGTTATCAGAAAAACAAACAAACCAAAAAAGTTGTGTGAATGCAGGACCTTTTTTGTGTCATTTTTAAAAGCCAGCAAAAATGCACATTTTTCATTTAAATGCTGGATATGTAGACTGCATGTATGGTTATTTTTGCTTATTAATAAACCTATTTTTATGCAACTTGCATAATCGGAAAGAAAATGTCTCGGTGCTGCTAAGTGCAGAGATTTGAGAAGGGGCTTGTGATTGTATCTAACAAAATCATCTGCAGAGATTTGAGAAGGGGCTTGTGATTGTATCTAACAAAATCATCTGCAGAGATTTGAGAAGGGGCTTGTGATTGTAGCGAACAAAATCATCTGCAGAGACTTGAGAAGGGGCTTGTGATTGTAGCGAACAATCATCTGCAGAGATTTGAGAAGGGGCTTGTGATTGTAGCTAACAAAATCATCTGCAGACTTGAGAAGGGGCTTGTGATTGTAGCTAACAAAATCATCTGCAGACTTGAGAAGGGGCTTGTGATTGTAGCGAACAATCATCTGCAGAGATTTGAGAAGGGGCTTGTGATTGTAGCGAACAAAATCATCTGCAGAGATTTGAGAAGGGGCTTGTGATTGTAGCGAACAATCATCTGCAGAGACTTGAGAAGGGGCTTGTGATTGTAGCTAACAAAATAGTTCTAGTCATTTTCCTTGCCGTACACATCCATTCACTATGCAAGTCTCAAATATGTAGTTTTGAAAAAATAAGTTTTTTTTTTTTTTTTGTAAAACATGATACCTGGTAATACACTAGGTTAAAGAAATCTGTTTTGACTTCTTGGGTCATTTCATCTGAAGAATGAAATTGTTCCCACCCCTTCAGGGTGCTTCCCATGATGACTGTGATGCTCTGCAGCCAATAAGATGACCCCGAAGACACTGCTGCACTAGGAAGTGAAGAATCAATAGACTTCCTGGAAGTCAAGGCAAGCCAACTCAGAACTTTCTTTAACGCAGTGTAGTGCCAGGTGTTTTAAAATGTAAACACATATTTGCTGTAACGTGTTTCTTTCAAAACTGCACATTTGAAACTTGTACAGTGACTACAAATGCATGAGACGACATTTATGAAATTATTTGGTTTGCTTTAAAATACAAAAAAAAAGGCAAAGTCAGCTTCTCAGTACAACAGGTCATATCTTTTAAATCATATTGAATATACAGTAGTAAATATTAACAAAGAACTCGTGAAAATGAAGATTTATTTCATGATCATTTTTCTACTTAAAGGGAAATGCTTTACATTCGGTTCAAACACTGATTTTAATATGGAAAAAAAAAATATTACAAGAAACTTCAGTAAAGGAATAGCAAGATTACCTTTCTGAGATATAATACATAAACAGGGAGGCAACGCAGGAGCTGTAAAAAAATTCAATTAACCCTTAATCATTTACAATGCACAGACAAAACAATCTAAACAGTAACAAAATGTGTATGCTTTAGAAGGCGGTTGCTTCCTGACAATAGATCGATATATTTCATTAGGTTTGCAAGGATGCTGTATAGATGCTTGAATTAAGAGTATACTGTACAAAACAGACATGGATTGTACTCATCTTACCAGTATAAACATATACAAATATAAACAAAATACTCTTGTGAGAGCTAAAAACTACATTTATACTTAAAAAGGAGATATGCACTCGGTGTGACCAATTCCGTTGTTCTGCTTTGCAATACTGAGAGTCCATATAGTTTTTCAGACGGGTCGGTTTAGCCGGTGCTGGTCAGGGTGAAGGGGGCTGCTTGCTGTAGTCCACCTGGTATCTGTGTACTGGGATTCCATTGACGTGCACGGTCTCACGCGTGGTTTTGCATGGAACCATTTCCTCTTCCTCTTCCCCCATTAACCAGTCCTGTACCACGGTGTCCATCTCGCCGGTCACGTTCTGGGACAGCCACTTCTGATGCCACTCTCCGAAACGCTGGTGCTGGGTCTGAGCAACCACGTACTGGGACTGAGAGAGGAGCAGGGCAGCGTGTCAGCAACACACCGACGGCTTTATACACTTCTTATATAAACAGCATACTCTGTGAAACTTCATGGAGTGGAGGGGTGTAATACTAATGTCACAATACCACGTGTGTATCGCGGTTCCATATCTATCACAATACATGTGCTGGTCCATACCGGCACCAAATAGTCAACATCAGAAACTGGTGGTTGATTAATAAACGCTTCAATTTCAAAGCAGCAGCAACAGCCATATTTGAGTGTATACTAGAAATGAACTAGCAAAGTCAATATTGTAATTGCATTCAGCTGTTTGAATTGAAATATCCCCAGAATATAAAACTTATGCTAAATAAAGTTAATACCAAGTTTCATCAAACTTTAATAAAGACCCACAAAATGTGGTCTTAATGGGAGTGTCCGAATGGGTTATCTGGCCATTTGGCGCGGTAGTATTTATTTAAATTCAAAATGAATTTTAAGAACTGGACACAAGATATTTTAATAAGTTTTGCGTGTGAATATTAAGAAGCTCACCTTCCTGGCTTTCACCAGGGCTCCTCGTCTGTACATGTAGTCCTCCGAGTTCATAACGAACACCATTTTGTGAGTGTTCAGTTTGAACCTGCAGTCCAGATTGCTGGCACTCTCCACCCCCAGACCCAGCCGCCAGGCCCTCCTGTTCTTCATCGCAGTGATCTGTTTGATCTGCCACTTCCTGAACTTCCGAAGATTTCTGGAACAAAAAACAAGCACATTAATTACATGCACTGCTGTAAGTAGGTACATGCTTCAAAACCCAATCTAAATATCAAGTCAAACGGTCTCAGATATGAGGCTTGGGAGTGTAGAAGGGACAGCTTTGAGAAATTCCTAGCACAGAGGTGTCTGGAGATTGGTTTGTATGAGGTGCCCTACCTTGGTAGAAAGACAGGTTTGAAGTAGAATCCTTCCGTGTGGTGACACTGGGCTGCCTCGGCACCCACATACTGCTCCATGTAACTTGCTAAGTGCTGAGAAAAGAAGACTGCATTAGAACACACGGCTGCTTCTTTAGAGGTGCAGTGATATCATTAGAACACACGGCTGCTTCTTTAGGGGTGCAGCGATATCATTAGAACACACGGCTGCTTCTTTAGGGGTGCAGTGATATCATTAGAACACACGGCTGCTTCTTTAGGGGTGCAGCGATATCATTAGAACACACGGCTGCTTCTTTAGAGGTGCAGTGATATCATTAGAACACACGGCTGCTTCTTTAGGGGTGCAGCGATATCATTAGAACACACGGCTGCTTCTTTAGAGGTGCAGTGATATCATTAGAACACACGGCTGCTTCTTTAGAGGTGCAGCGATATCATTAGAACACACGGCTGCTTCTTTAGGGGTGCAGCGATATCATTAGAACACACGGCTGCTTCTTTAGGGGTGCAGCGATATCATTAGAACACACGGCTGCTTCTTTAGAGGTGCAGCGATATCATTAGAACACACGGCTGCTTCTTTAGGGGTGCAGCGATATCATTAGAACACACGGCTGCTTCTTTAGGGGTGCAGTGATATCATTAGAACACACGGCTGCTTCTTTAAGGGTGCAGCAATATCATTAGAACAGTGAATTATGTTGTGCTATGGTCTTGCATCATGTATCACGGTACATACCTCTTTGATAAGATACATCATGGAAATATCATTGTGTATTGCCTACTGTTTACTTAATAAATTCAATGACAAGACTAGAAGTCTTTCTCAATGTCTACAACAGAAACACTAAAAGAAACTATAAATTCAGTGACAAATGTTTCGACTACTTTCTCAATGTCTACAGCAGGTTAGAGGTTTGATTGACATTCTGTCACTGGGTGATGTGGACTCTGACCCCAGCTGGGAAAGTGGGAAGGATCTCCTAATGGTGCCATTTCATGGGAATCAAAACTCATTTCAACATCGAAGGCGTTGAAAGACTGAGTTCACGGGTCACTGAATCATCTTTCTTTTGGTATTTCTAGGTGAAAGTGTACAAGGCATTCTCGGGTCACTGAATGATCTTTCTTTTGGTATTTCTAGGTGAAAGTGTACAAGGCATTCTCGGGTCACTGAATGATCTTTCTTTTGGTATTTCTAGGTGAAAGCGTACAAGGCATCCTCAGTATCTGGGAACACTGAACAGCCGACTCCTTTACCTGCACATCAAGAGGGTCGTCTGTCTGGGACTCCTCGGTGTCGAGCAGTTCAATCGTCATGGTTACCTGGCCTTTACTCTGCATAAACATCACCTGTGACAGAAACGCTGTCATTTCAGTTATAGCTTGCTACAGGGGGCGGAGCTGCATTCACAATACACTTATTGTAAAAATAATAAGCATTCTCATTCTTTTGTATTTTCCATGGTCAGCCATAGTTAAACACTTAATAGTGCTGAATTTAGAAATACTAAAACTCAATACAGTCAATGACAAACGTTACAACTAGATCAAAGTCTTTTTCAATATCTTTTAAAAAGTTTGTCCTTGAATTTATTAAGTTGTTTTAGTATTTCTATTTGATATTGTTTATGGAACATGCCAAAATTCATACATTGATAAATGTATACTTTTATTTTGAAACATAATATTTGTATACTTAATAAAGTTCACTAATAAGGAATTCTTCCAATTTGGTTCCGTTAGAGGGATATGTTTTACAACCCACATTTCCGCAGTCTTACCTGAAGTGTATTATGTATAATGTTTCTGTGATTGGATGGGGTTTGGTATATTGAACACACACCTTGAAGCAGTTCTCATCTGCCATGGTGCGCTCTGCTTTCCACTGGTAGCTGGTCTCCCAGCCGGCGCGCACACACTGGGACGTGAGGCTTCCCCCGGCCGCCCCTCGCCTCCGCTCACTCAGATACAGCTCAACCACCTGCAGGCACACGTCATCGCTCACCAAGTGCTGCAGCTGCAGGGAGACATTCATTACTTTACAACTGCAGAAGTGCCTGTGTGGAGCTCAGTGCAGAGGTACCTGTGCGGAGTTCAGTGCAGCGGTACCTGTGTGGAGTTCAGTGCAGCGGTACCTGTGTGGAGTTCAGTGCAGAGGTACCTGTGTGGAGTTCAGTGCAGCGGTACCTGTGTGGAGTTCAGTGCAGCGGTACCTGTGTGGAGTTCAGTGCAGAGGTACCTGTGTGGAGTTCAGTGCAGCGGTACCTGTGTGGAGCTCAGTGCAGCGGTACCTGTGTGGAGCTCAGTGCAGCGGTACCTGCGTGGAGTTCAGTGCAGCGGTACCTGTGTGGAGCTCAGTGCAGCGGTACCTGTGTGGAGCTCAGTGCAGCGGTACCTGTGTGGAGCTCAGTGCAGCGGTACCTGTGTGGAGCTCAGTGCAGCGGTACCTGTGTGGAGCTCAGTGCAGCGGTACCTGTGTGGAGTTCAGTGCAGAGGTACCTGTGTGGAGTTCAGTGCAGAGGTACCTGTGTGGAGTTCAGTGCAGCGGTACCTGTGTGGAGTTCAGTGCAGCGGTACCTGTGTGGAGTTCAGTGCAGCGGTACCTGTGTGGAGTTCAGTGCAGCGGTACCTGTGTGGAGTTCAGTGCAGCGGTACCTGTGTGGAGTTCAGTGCAGCGGTACCTGTGTGGAGTTCAGTGCAGCGGTACCTGTGTGGAGTTCAGTGCAGCGGTACCTGTGTGGAGTTCAGTGCAGCGGTACCTGTGTGGAGTTCAGTGCAGCGGTACCTGTGTGGAGTTCAGTGCAGCGGTACCTGTGTGGAGTTCAGTGCAGCGGTACCTGTGTGGAGTTCAGTGCAGCGGTACCTGTGTGGAGTTCAGTGCAGCGGTACCTGTGTGGAGTTCAGTGCAGAGGTACCTGCGTGGAGTTCAGTGCAGCAGATGATTTAAGTGCAGTTGCGGGTTCAAAACTATATGATGTATTTCCTATTGTGTTTTAACCTGGCACAGCTAGGATTTACAAGTGCTGGAATGCAGAATAAACCTCCCTGGACATGCTGCTGATCAAGTCCATAACTAAGGGTGTAACGACACATGAATGTTACAATACGCTTCACGACATCCAGGTAATGAAACTCATAAAGGTCCTGATGGGCTACTAGTATGATGCAAAATAAGATCAAATGTCTGATTGGTTGGCCAGCACATCTCTGGATTTCAAACCAGTTGAGCGTATTGATCTGAGTTCTATTTTTTTTTAAACATATTGCCAAACTTTGATCAACTGCACAATACATTTCTCAATACTTACTAGTGAATGTTCGGCAGAAAAGAATAAAAGGCTAAGCATCTCCAGATCACGCTGCCTCCCGCAATAACGCAGTGTTTCTGCTCCCTCAACACACCACTCATTTCAATCACCAGCACTGTTGCAGGAGGGAGTGTGTTCTGGATACACGGAAAGGTTTAGAAGAAAAATCTCTCTCCTGGCAAATGTTTCCAAATAAAAGCAGAAAATTCCCTGTTAATCTACCAAGATTAAAATCAAGAATATGTTTATGAAAAAACTAAACTTTAAAAAACCCTTCTGCAATATGGACAACAGCAAATACTGCAAAGGAAAGCGATGTGTTCCAAGTGAACACTGCAGGGGGTTCTGTTACACTTTGTAGACGGCGCATCAGAACTGCTATTGAGTTAGATCGTTGCATACAGTATGGTGACAGGTGTGTTGTTTTTCTTCAGTGTCTATGGTTGTGATTACAGTATACCATGGCTTCAACACGCAGGCATTACTGGAGAGCATACTGCATTGCTTTACATAACCAAGAATGCTTACTGATCCCGCAAAACTGATTATTTATTTACTTATTTGTTTCCAGAAGATGTTGATGGGATGACGGGTCTCTCGGATGACGGACTTCTTCACACTGATTCTAGTAAAGAATCTGAAGCAGACAAGCCTGTGCACTCATCAAACTATCTGGTGTGAAATCAAAATCACACGGTGTTTATAGCAATCTTTCTGATCCCGAGGGATGTGGCTACCACTGATAACGAGGACATTTCTAAAAATTGAACTGAAGTGAACTAGGTAATCATAGGGTATATTTCACCATAGAGCGAAAACGCTATTTTCTTAATAATCTTTAGAGCCTCAGCTGTTTTGAAAGATATAATACTGTATACTGTCGATGATAAGCCTTAAAGTCATGTCAGTCGCATCTCAAAAGGGTAGGATTTTCAGTCTGCAAAGGGTTAGGGTGTTACATGTGTAGTATTTTAAGACCCATTCCCCCCCGGTGTTGTGCAGAGCAGCTCCTGCGCAGTTCTTTACCTGGCGTATGATGTTGTGTATAAGCTTATCGATGGTGAACCCCACGTAGGCGTGGATGGTGAACATCTCCCGCAGAGTGTCTTCATACTGCATGGAGTCGAGATTCCCATCGAGCAGGCTGCGCACCATGTGCAGGAAGGCAGGGTAGTACTCCTCCAGCTCCACCTCACCTAGCACAGCAGCAAGGGCACACACACACACAGAGAGAGACACACACACACACACAGAGAGAGAGAGAGAGAGAGAGACACACACACAGAGAGAGAGACACACACACACACACAAAGACACAGAGAGAGAGAGAGAGACACACACACAAACAGAGAGAGACACACACAGAGAGACACACACACACACAGAGAAACACGCACACACACAAAGAGGCACACACACACACACACACACACACACACACACACACACACGCACGGTATCTTTATTAGAATATTACTACATAAATGAGAAGCTTTATATTTTAAATGTACATCCATACGAATACACTTATTAAACCATGAAATACCTCTCCAATAAGTAATGGGACAGACCAGGGGTTTTCAATAAGGGGTACGCAGGACGACTCAGAAATGCAAAAATAAAAATGAAAGTAATAAGAAAATAATGAACTTGAATTGATTTTTTAAAATGTATTTATTTTTTTAAAGTATTATACACTGTCTAAACCACGGTGCCTGACTATAGTTTCTACATTATTTCCACTATTTCCAGTTTCCACTCTGATATTAGGGGCGGCTGCATTTTAGTAACAGCAATAGCGGCTGGTTGAATTTGTTTCCGGTGTTTGATAGAATACATCCAGATCAAAAATAGATACATTTCTTACTTGCAAAAGAAAAAACGAAGGAAGAAAACACAAGAGAGTCTACAGAAAGTGCAAAGCGACAGAGAGTTACATCGAGTCCCTTTGGATCATTTTTATGTTGGCTTTACTAAAACGTTTATCATTGTTAGTTATTGTAGTTTTCTCTTGAGGTTAATGTTTTTGATGTTGTAAACATGTTAAATGTCACACACAGTTATGCTGAGATGGGAAGTAAATGGTAACGGGATTACAGTGCAGACTGTTTCAGATTATTTCTAATTTCTTTGCTGAATAGAAAGCGAATCCAGGTGATTAACGGTTACCAAAGAGAGTCTCTTTGATTCTGTGCATCCAAAGACTTCATTCAAAGTTTGAAGAATTACTGTTTGGTATTCTGTCCTATACCAGCAGTTTGTCAGTCCCAAACTGCTGTGCCAAATTATATATTAAAATAAAACGGGGAGCAAATTGAATCTGTTAATCAGATTATTCTGCCTTTTATTGAAACTGTGGTATCATTCAGTAGAGAGGGAATTGTGAAGGGGCACTTGAGCTGAAACCTCCAGACAGAAGGGGTACCGTTTTTAAAAAGGTTGAAAATCACTGGGACAGATGAATGAATGCAGAACGACAGGGTGAAGTACTTGCTGTCTATCTGACCCAATTCAGACGGCTAACTACATTTCCACCATATTCTATAGTGCTGGGTATTTTGTTGATTACAGTTTTTGTAAATGAACATTTTCAATATCCAGTCTGTCTACAGGACTGTGTAAGCCATTGTAAAGATTAAAGACATACAGTAATGCCAGCTGGAAACACGGCAGTGTTCTGTATGATATATTGTGCAACCAGACTATTTCTTGGAACATTTCAATACAGCAGCATGTAACACTTCTAATAGGATTATTTTATTTGAAGTGATATGAAGTGGGGTGGAAATCAGTTGCATGACTAATAATGAAATATTAAGCAGAGTGCTACCAGGAGCTTGTCCCCATTGACTTCCATTATATTCTAGCCGGGTCTTTTCAATGTGGTGACAACAAGCAGTGGGTGAAGTGTGGTGTATGTACGGATGCCTCCACTGTATCCACGTTGCTGGTAAACAATCCTTAGCGGCCTGTAATAATCATGGCTTACACTCCTGAAACAAAGGAGAAAGCTCCAAAAGGCACTCACTTGGCTGCTTGAGCCTCAGCTCCATGGCCAGGTCGCTGATCTTCTCCTTGCGCCCATCTGCCAGCTCCTTCTCCCTCTCCTTGTCGGCGCGGTGCTGCAGGAGCTGCCTCTCCGCCTGCTGGTACACCCGGAGCAGCCGCGAGCACAGGATCTGGTGCAGCCGCAGGAAGAAGTACCAGTTGTTGTTCATGAAGATTAGATTGTAGACGCCATCCATGTTTTTCTGATGCTCGGCCTCGCTGTCTCGCAGGTCCAGCTTCTCCCCCCCGAAGGCGCTGGTGCTGCGAGGGGAGCCGCAGCGCCTCCTCCTGGGCTCTCCGTTCAGCTCGGGCCCCCGGGCCGTGTCCTGGCTCTCAAGCTCCTCGTCGGTGGAGTCCTCCGACTCGCTGAGCTCGCCCCGCTTGGAGAAGAAGAGGTCGGGGACGAAGTGCTGCAGGATCCTCTTGATGTGGTCTTTGTCTTCTTTCTGGATGGTGGGCTGGCGCTTCACGTGGTAGATGATCAGGGCAGCCGCGTCCTCCAGGATCTGCTTGTCCTCGTACAGATAGACCATGTGCGGCTCGCTGCTGGCCTGGCTGCCCTCCTCTGCGCTCTGCTCCTGCCGCTGAACAAAAAACCATCTTTATTTTATTATTAAACAAGACGTATTCAATTATATTGCTTATTTTCAAATAAAAATGGGTTCCTGCTATGCTTTAAAAGGAGGAGTGGATCTTGGTTCACATTAATTTTCAAGGATGTTCTGTTAAACAGAAGAAGCCCACCATCAGTGCACAATGCAGATGCTACAATGATGTGGAAATGCCTGCCGATACCACTTACAAACAAACGTCTTTCTCTGCCTCTGCATATATTATTGGATCTCTCATGTTGTATGGAAACATTTAGTTAGTGAAATACACAAAAAATGCGAAGAATAAATATATACAGCCCTAAGGCATTCAGATTCACGATAGCGTGAATTATAAATTAGCAGGTTCTTGTTACCGAGGGAATATTTACATGAAGACAGCATTAGAAGAGCATTTGAATTGAACTATTGCACACAGTGTCTAATTGAACTGTGACGCAGAGTTCATCCGGGGCTGTAGAACTGCATGGCTTTACACTTTCAGCAGTATAACTGCATGGTTGAGGGTAGGATTGCCTAGTTTGTGCTGTTGCTGCTCAATACATTCATTTATTTGTGCTCACATTGGCTGAAGGGACCTAAGCTGTGTGTAATTCTTATAGAACAGATGTTTCAACATACATGACATTTAAAAAGGTAAGTTCATCAGAAAGACCTACCTCGTCATACACGCTTTCAATTTCATTGAGTAAACTTTTTGAGCGGAGAGCCTTGATGTCGTTCTGTTTGAAATTGACTCCCTGGTGGTCTAGGGATTTGAGGTACGCTTTCTCGTACTGCTCACGCCAGATCTTATTAAAGCCCTGCTGAGCCTCTCGCCACTCCTCCTCTTTTGCTTTCAATCTGAAACACAAACACAAGAGACTCTGGTGTAACCAATCCATTCATATTCAAACTGTTTGTACTGAACACGCATACTTAAAAGCAACTTATCTTAAAAGAGTGACTTGGTCTTGTTATCTTAACTAATGTATTCTTCTTGTTTAGATTCACTTTTTATACAATGTTCTGCTTCCTGTCAATAACCAACAAGCTGCTTCCTGTTTTGATTGACATGCCTTCAGCCAGTAACGTGACCCGGAAGACACTGCTGGGGTGAAATGACCCAGGAAGTGCTGCACTAACAGGAAGGCAAGGCAAGTGAGGGACTAGTGTAGTACCAGATGTCTGTTTAAAATGAAAACATGTTTGTTATAACATAAAACCATATATCACATGGCAGGCCTATGCAAACTAACAGAAATGGTTATCTTATTCTGTTAGCTACAATTCCTTTCCCCATACCCCTGAAGGGAATGGTCTCCAGTGTGTGAATTCACCTCTTCAGTACCACAGGCACTGCGTTGGCTGGGTTCTTCTTCAGCCCCTCTATGATCTCCGAGGCCTTGTCCCCGTAGATCCGGTACACGGCTCTGCGGTGGATCCCCTCGGACGTCCCGCCCAGACACTCGTCCAAGCGGAACTTCTCCTGGTCCTCTGGGGACAGGCGGGACAGTTTCTTCTGAACACTTTCCAAAACACGGATCGTGGCTAGATTGGTCTCTAACACCACATCCAGCTGAGGGAGAAGAAACTGACTTTATCACTCTGCTAGCAAGAACATGCTTCTAAACTGGGACCTGCTTGCTAATTATACCAAACCGGTCTGTATTCACCAGGCATTATTGCGATTACAGGCCCTATTTTAACAAAAAAAATGAAATACATTTAGTAAGCTGTTCTAGACTGCTGGCTTCTTTAAATAACACTAGCACAGTTTGAAACAAGCTGTATTTTTCTTCATAAAAACACAGTTTGAAACACAGGTCTCTTCAAATTACTCAAGTTAAATGTCAATGAAAAAGAGCTCTGTGTGCGTCAGTGTTCGTTATGGTTCTTTAAACCTCACAGTTTTGCAGAATTGGTTTGATTTAGCAAGGATTTAGCAAGCAGACAAAGAGTGATAAAAAGGGTGTTAGTGACCAACATCCCTACCGGAGCTGTGAATTCAAAATCAGAGCCATCAGTACGACAGAAAAGCTGAAACGACGACGATGTATATCAACAGCATGTATAGAGAATATAGGAGAAAGGGCAATGAATAGTTTCATGAAAAATGAATAGTGGTTTTTAAGACCTAGATGTCATTAGATAAGCAAATGAGGTTTCATGGTAAAGTACATTAAAATGAATTGCATCACAATTTAACTACATTTTCCAGAAATTTGGAACATGTAAGTGTGCCACACCCCCCGGATATCCCAATCTCCATATCGACAGAGACTCCGTATACCCCTGTGACAGAAAGACAATGATTCTTGGTGGTAAATCTCCCTCCCGACCTGTGAGGGCGCTAAGTAACGGGAACAGAGTACCCTGGCCTGACACTTCATTCCTAGGGTTAAAAGGAAGTGGGTCATTTATAAAGGTGGTGGAGCTTCAGTGCATTAACTCATTGACCCGGAAGGGAAATGATGTGGCAGCCGCGGATTGGAGGAGTGGCTGCAATTGTTTACCAAGGGGTCACGAGTGACGGTATAAGTAGGGGTCGAAGCGATGTGATCTGTTCCTTCAGTTATGGTTACGGAACGACCCGGAAGGACCATTGTTATGAATTATATCGTGAGTGTTGTGTTTGTTTTGTCTTGTCTGAAAATACTGTTTGTTATTGTTTAGACAGCTTACACGATCCGGCGCTGTCACCAAAGGCCAGCACCAACCTGGACAACATCACTGCACTTTGTTTCATTTAGGACTGTATATTCACTATGAGCACTCGAGCTCTCACTGTGGACTTGTGTTTGTGTTACGTGTGGGTGAATAAGAACGGGACATGCTGCTGCAGTGTGGAGTAGTGGTTAGGGCTCTGGACTCTTGACCGGAGGGTTGTGGGTTCAATCCCCAGTGGGGGACACTGCTGTTGTACCCTTGAGCAAGGTACTTTACCTAGATTGCTCCAGTAAAAACCCAACTGTATAAATGGGTAATTGTATGTAAAAATAATTTGATATCTGTATAATGTGAAATAATGTATAATGTGATACCTTGTAACAATTGTAAGTCGCCCTGGATAAGGGCGTCTGCTAAGAAATGAATAATAATAATAATAATAATAATAATAATAATTGCCTGTTAACATTGTTTATTATTTACTGTTATGCCATTAGGCAATCGGATTACAAACCATTAAAACAACACTGCACCTGGATTATAATCGTCTGTCTGTTTAATGATCATCTGCACCTGCACGCTGTTAAACACTTTGCCACACCTCCCACAAGTCCCATCAATATTGCACAAAGTTACCCATGAAACGCGTGTTACCTCAAAGCGCTCATCTTCACAGCGGTGCAGCTGCTCCTCGTACGGGGTTTTCTTCGAGCTGACAAATGTTGAATCTTCAGACCAGGAGGGGAAAGAAACCCAGGTGTCGTTTAATACCTGTGCAAAGAGGATCATTAAGAGAGGAGTACGAGCACACGCACACACACACACATCACGTCTCAACACCTGTGCAAAGAGGATCATTAAGAGAGGAGTACGAGCACACGCACACACACACACATCACGTCTCAACACCTGTGCAAAGAGGATCATTAAGAGAGGAGTACGAGCACACGCACACACACACATCACGTCTCAACACCTGTGCAAAGAGGATCATTAAGAGAGGAGTACGAGCACACGCACACACACACATCACGTCTCAACACCTGTGCAAAGAGGATCATTAAGAGAGGAGTACGAGCACACGCACACACACACATCACGTCTCAACACCTGTGCAAAGAGGATCATTAAGAGAGGAGTACGAGCACACGCACACACACACATCATGTCTCAACACCTGTGCAAAGAGGATCATTAAGAGAGGAGTACGAGCACACGCACACACACACATCACGTCTCAACACCTGTGCAAAGAGGATCATTAAGAGAGGAGTACGAGCACACGCACACACACACACACACACACACACACACACACACACACACACACACACCACGTCTCAACATCTGTCTGACCAACACTGATCAGCAGACCCCTTGATTCTAGAACAAATAGCCTGTGTCAGTACCACAGCTGTAAACTCAAAATTAGAGCTATCACTATGATGACACAGTGTATGACCATGACGTATATATCATCAGTGTGACACAATAGTATAGAAAAAGAATTGGCAATGAAATGTTTAATCACAAATGTCATTCTATAGATGCAAAGACAGACAGGCATATCTCAGAATCTGATATTATCAATAACTAATGTTAATATTAAGTTCCATGACAATCGGACAGGCGGTTCACTGGATATATGGACATACAGCTATGTCCAAAAGTGTTTGTATCACCTTATATAATTAACTAATTGGGTTTCATAAAGTAGAATGAAACCTGCTGAATAATGTTACATTAACATATTGAATTACAAACCGCTTTGTAGTTTTCCATATACTTAACAAAAAACTGACAAATTGAAAATGTGGCATTTTGAAATCTATTTGATTACATGATGCTAAATAAAAGATCACAATTATGTTCATATAGTTTATTTTTTCTTAATTATGATTCTAGGTGATGCTAAACCTTTGGCCATATCTGTAGGTACATACGACTGCCTGCACTATCTCCCCTTCGTAGGGGATTTGAAAGAAAAGCTGCAGCTGTGCTGTGGGCTCCAGACCTACCTCTTTGCAGATTGCCGTCCTGCCTGTGCATTTTGGCTGCTGGTAGGTTTTTGGCAGAGCCCTGTAACTGGAGCCCAGTCTTTTACAGGAAGCATAATCAATGTCTCTGCCATTGCCCTCTGTGTAGCGATCGGCCAGGAGGGTCGGCGCATGTGAAAGCTCTTTATCACCCAGGAAAGACTTGAACTGAGCAAAGAGTTCAGGGAATTTACTGTTAACAAAAAGCAGAATGTATTAGATCCCCACTGAAGAGAGAATGCCTTCTTTCATTTCAGTATTAAAAAGACATTTTCAGTATCAGCAATGTCTCGAACGACCAGCATCGTTCAAAGCTAAAAAAACAACACTTTAATATTCAGTAGTTGTGATAATTGTGTGTAGGGAGTGATTTTGTACATTCATCAGCTTCGTGGTCATCTCACCCAAACTGCACAAGACGATACGTCTTACAATAATAAATGACACTGCACATGACAAATTAAATGGTATCATTAAATTAAGAAGATGAAGAAATGTAACTATGCAGAGTGCGCCACTTCTATGCAGGTGAGAATTTGATCCAGTGCCCCAGCCCTTCCATTCAGCAGTTTTCACTGCACACAAGCAACTCACCCCAGGAATGGAGTCACAAGCTGCAGGAGCTCAGCCCCGGACACCACCTCCTGGTTAAACAGGGCAATGCAGCGCAGAAAGTTCTCATACACTTCCTGGCTCTTAAATAACCTCCGCACCTTTAAAAAAAATAAAAGAAAAAAAAGAACATTCTGAGACTCTTGTAAAACGGTCTGTTTGACTGCTGTAGCATGTTTTACTAGCTGGAGTTACCCTTCATTGTTATTAACAGGACCTGCGATTAACTACCTTGTCAAAGAAAGTGAACTCCCGGAGAACTCCGTGTTTTCCAGCTGACGCACACGACTGCTCTTTTGTACACAGCTTCATTTTTTTCTGAAAGAGAGAAATATAAATGGTCATGAAATTTCTACTGTATTGTCCTGATGAGTTATATGCCGGCAATGAAATAATGCAACCCTCAATACCTGCTGCTCACAGTGTAACACTACACTACACTACACTACACTGCACTACAGTGCAGGTCTGCATCCGCCTCCACTACACTACAGTGCAGGTCTGCATCCGTCTCCACTACACTCCAGTGCAGGTCTGCATCCGTCTCCACTACACTCCAGTGCAGGTCTGTGATCGGCAACGTCATCACTCCAGTCTCCGCACCCTCCTGAGAGACACTAGGCTCTGTGATGATGTTTGAACAGCGCCAGTCAGCCTGCTGTGTGTAATGTACGCAGCGCACGAAGATTGTATGGATACATTTCCATTTCAGGGAAGCAGGGTTATGATAATAATCCAACGTTCCCTTTCAAGTACCAAATGTATCCATTACATAATGGGTAATTATACCCAAGCCGTCGCAAAGTGCATTACTTGCAGAACGACTTCAATCTGAGAGGGTCAGACGGGAAGGATGCCACAATATAGATTATTTATTATTTATTATTTTTAGTACAGATGCACCCTGGAACAACGCCCAAGAGGTAGACATGCCTCTTGTGGAGTGACCAGCGACCTTCACAGGAGGGAGGCAAGTTGGTTTGTTTATAGGCAATCTTGACTGTCTCTGCAATCCAACCGGACAGCCTCTGCTTAGACAGGGCTTGACTGTGGGCCTTAGCTCCATAGCAGATGAACAGCTGTTCAGACTGCTTCCAACTTTTTGTTCTGTCAACACAATACACGAATGCCCTAACAGGACAAAGCGCGTGGATCTTACGCTCCCTATCCGACTGGAAAGGAGGGGGACGGAAAGCCTCCAGTTCCACCCGATTCGTTGACGTGGAAGGTTGAAATATATTTGGGCAAGAAAGACGGGTTCGTGCAGAGTGTGACCTTGGTCCTGGCTCCACAAAAAACAGACAAGCTTTCACCATGGAAAAGGCCTGCATCTCGCTCACAAGCTTGGCAGAGGTGATGGCAAGCAAAAATGTCTTAAAAAGAGATGCTTCAGCTCAGCTGAATGCAGGAGCTCAAAGGGCAGGTTCATGAGTGCCTCCAGCACTACGTTCAGCCTCCACCGAGGAACCTTGTCCTTAAAGGGAGGGCGCAGCCTCTGTGGCTCTTTCAAAAATTGCCCCGCCAGGAAGTGAACTCCTGGGGAGCAAGTCAGTTTTAACATGGCAACCTGAAATACCTGCCAGACAGACTTTTTAAATGTAGAGGAGGATTTCTCCTCATCAAACAGGTCCTGCAAAATTTGCAGCAAAACTGTCATGGGACAGATCGTGGGGTCAAGCCCTTAGGCAAGCACCACGTTTGAAAAATGCCCCGCTTGTACCCATACTGGGAACGCATGGACGCTGCTCTGGCATTCTGCAGGGCATCAGTAACCCTGTTGGAAACCATTTGAGAAGATGAATCTCTCTGCAGCTTGCTCGAATCAAGCTGAAAAGAAAATGGTGCTGTTCAAACATCATCATGGAGCCTAGTCTCTTCCAGGAGGGGCGGAGGCTGGCGTGATGACGTTGACGGTCACTGCGTGACAGCTTTGGTAAGTCTCTGAATTTTCAGGTTAAAGATAACCCGATATGTAATGGATACATTTCGTACATGAAAGGGAAACACATCTACACTAAGGGCCTTGGCTCCCTGGAACAGTGCTTTCAGACACAATGCGCTCCTACCATTGAAGTGCTAATCTGGGGTTTGATTCTCTATTATGAATGCGCCTGCACGCCCTGCTGTCTACAAAAGCACTACAAATGCTTTCCCACTGGAATACAGGGTTTCCACAGAGCAGTGGGTACATGTCTTCTGTGCCAGAACTCTGCACCCTTTCTCAATTAGAGAGCAACAGCAAATCAATACCTTTACATGACTAATAATAAGACAATTCCAGTGGTCTCAAATATCACAAACAGATGCATCAAGGACGTTAACATCACTACTGTCTCTAAACAGCACCGTACTGAAGTTTTTATGAACACAGTCTTGGAGAGCTAGGCTACCTCTATAGAACCCCCCACCATTGTGGTAAACTGTCCAGTTTCATATAGTTTGTCAGCGCAGCAGAAACTGTAACCAGCTGACAAATATATTATAGAGTCTGCTGAATGTGCATCGATTCTGTGACTCAACAGCATATAGAAGGAGTTTCATTTTCTATGGTTGGGAATAAAGATGAGTATAGTATTGCCATGTAGCTCCCCCACCCCACCCAACGAACTAAATCCGAATGTGAAGCAGCACTGGCTGAAACACTTCACTACTTCTTATAACCTTATGATCACAATTCAGATCACTAGATCCTTTCAGTGGATAAAAGAAGGTTTTGACTGGAATTACCTTAACCTGAGGCATCAGCATTGGTCGAACTCTCTTTTTACTGTGTTTTGAAATGTCTTCTCCCTCTTCCATTTTCTTGAAGTGATCTTTTCCTGTCAATCCACTTCCGGTAAACTGAAAACAAACAATGTTAATGTAATTGCTGCAGCAACAAGACTGAACGGGAGTGCTGCTGTACTGAGCCATGTCCCTGGGAGACGGGACTGGATTTAGCTTATTATTTATTATTTATTATTTGTTTATTTAGCAGACGCCTTTATCCAAGGCGACTTACAGAGGCTAGGGTGTGTGAACTATGCATCAGCTGCAGAGTCACTTACAATTACGTCTCACCCGAAAGACGGAGCACAAGGAGGTTAAGTGACTTGCTCACAGTCACACAATGAGTCAGTGGCTGAGGTGGGATTTGAACCAGGGACCTCCTGGTTACAAGCCCTTTTCTTTAACCACTGGACCACACAGCTTAACTATGTGTGTGTGCTTACTATGAGACGATCCCCAAGTCCTATTGGAGAACAGGGTGTGGATCTCAGGTTAGAAATCAAGAGTGATCAGCCTGTGTTTTAAATCTGCTGCCTCTGAACCTGGTAGCTACGACATCGCGCAAGATTTCAACTTTCTGACGAGATCAAGGGGCCAGATAGTGGTAGTGGGTTTTCTTTTTGTTTTTTTTTTGTAAGAGAACACACTATTTTTTTTTGTCCAATTTTGTCCAATCACGTTCACTGCCACAATACCCTACAACAGCTCAGGAGAACTAAGGGTTAGTGGTGTCCTCCGATCCCCAAACCAATCGTCTCTTTACACCCAGGAGCTCCACAGCGGGGCTAACGCACATAGTTATAATCAGAGCAGGACAGACACGGACCAGGGATCGTTTAGACAGTTATAATCAGAGCAGGACAGACACGGACCAGGGATCGTTTAGACAGTTATAATCAGAATAGGACAGACACGTACCAGGGATCGTTTAGACAGTTATAATCAGAGCAGGACAGACACGGACCAGGGATCGTTTAGACAGTTATAATCAGAATAGGACAGACACGGACCGGGGATCGTTTAGACAGTTATAATCAGAATAGGACAGACACGTACCAGGGATCGTTTAGACAGTTATAATCAGAGCAGGACAGACACGGACCAGGGATCGTTTAGACAGTTATAATCAGAATAGGACAGACACGTACCAGGGATCGTTTAGCGTCAGGGAGGAACTGTCCGAACTCTGACAGCAAGTCCTCTTGTCCTTTAAAGAGACTGGCTACTTTAGAGAAAACCTCATCCTCTGTCATTCCACTGCCAGCTCTTCCCTTGGACTCCTTCACATCTAACTGTTCTTTCTGACAAAACCAAGAAAGACACAACAAAATGAAAAGTATTCATCATGTTAGTACAACAGGGGTAGAAATAACACTCCCACTGCATAGCTGTTTCAGAAATTCCAGATTGTGTTACTTGGTAGTTAATTGAGCTTATAGTAAAACCTGGAATGGATCAGACTGCTATGCAATAAACCGATAACTTAAATGGCTATTATTGCACAATGTACTGTATAAAAAGGAAGTCACACCATGCTGAGTAGTTCTGTTGCTTCAATACTCAGTTAGTTTCTACAAACTGCGTTTACTTTAAGCTTGTCTGATGACTCTGAAGTGCTAGACTGAACATGTGCCCTTCCTCTGTAGAGTAGGTGGGATGGAGTTGAAATTCATTCTCCACACAAGCATGGAGCGACAGAACCCAGCACCACTCAGAATGCTGCTATCACCGGAACACAGGAAAGCGTACTGAACTGCTGAGAGCTGGGGGCACACATTATGTATTATCTACCTACCTACCAATACGTCTCAAAACATTTTATCATTTATTTCTCCAAATGTTGCTAAAATCCAATCTAAACCTGTAATTGATAATTATTAGCACACAAATAAGGCAGGTTTCCTGTATATGAAAAGGTCTGGTTTTAACAAGTACAGTATTTATAAATAACCCTGCCATGTACAATTCTGTATAAACACTACAGCTGATCTATATATTTTTGATATTTAATGCTAAACATTTAACACTTTGGAAACTATTCAAATCAGCATTGAAGGGAATGGAGAATGTAGCCCTTAGTGTTACAGTGAAATGAAATAATTGTAACCAACTGCATTGATCTGCGATGGACGCCAGTAACTTGCTTATTAACACATAATGGCTACAGAACCCCCTTCAGTACTTGCAAGCAGCACATGACATTACCTCTGCTGTGTCCCAATCACACATGACATTACCTCTGCTGTGTCCCTATCGCACATGACATTACCTCTGCTGTGTCCCTATCGCACATGACATTACCTCTGCTGTGTCCCTATCACACATGACATTACCTCTGCTGTGTCCCTATCACACATGACATTACCTTTGCTGTGTCCCTATCGCACATGACATTACCTCTGCTGTGTCCCTATCGCACATGACATTACCTCTGCTGTGTCCCTATCGCACATGACATTACCTCTGCTGTGTCCCTATCGCACATGACATTACCTCTGCTGTGTCCATATCACACATGACATTACCTCTGCTGTGTCCCTATCGCACATGACATTACCTCTGCTGTGTCCCTATCGCACATGACATTACCTCTGCTGTGTCCCTATCACACATGACATTACCTCTGCTGTGTCCCTATCACACATGACATTACCTCTGCTGTGTCCCTATCACACATGACATTACCTCTGCTGTGTCCCTATCGCACATGACATTACCTCTGCTGTGTCCATATCACACATGACATTACCTCTGCTGTGTCCCTATCGCACATGACATTACCTCTGCTGTGTCCCTATCGCACATGACATTACCTCTGCTGTGTCCCTATCACACATGACATTACCTCTGCTGTGTCCCTATCGCACATGACATTACCTCTGCTGTGTCCCTATCACACATGACATTACCTCTGCTGTGTCCTTATCGCAGTTTTTTTAAACAGTAGACTCTGTTGAAATTTTTAATCACACTTCATGGGTCATAATTAGGGCTTCTGATTTTCGGTTTTAACCGATAAAAAAACGGTATAACACCCCCCCCGATACAAAAAAAAAAAAAAAAATCGGTGTATATCCAAAATAAACACTGGAAATGGTTTTATGACTTCCTAAAATCCAAACGAACCACATTTTATTTATTTTTTTCCTTTTTTTTCATTCCTTGCCTTTGTTATTTATTTATTTCTTAGCAGACTTTGCCGTTTCTTCACAGTAAACAGCGGCCATCGACACGTTTTCATAAAGTAATAACATGAGGTTTACTTGTGCCTTTTTGTAGCTGAACAAGCAAACAAACAAACACTTCAAATAAAACAAACGTGGAAATGGTGTTCTAAAATGAAGGGGGAAAAAAGTCACTTATAGTTCTCGTTTATTGCATTCCACATTACAGTTGCAACAAAAAAAAAATTACATACAATCTATATAAAAATCACTGCACAACATTTTCAGGAAGTTGGTAATTGTTTAAGCGAGGCATTTCAGAATGACATGCTTCACTTTTGTCTGTCCCATTTCATTCTTGGGATTTTCAGTGTTTAAAGTTAAATTTCAGTTTTCGTTTGCTTGTTCAGCTACAAAAAGGCACAAGTAAACCTCATGTTATTACTTTATGAAAACGTGTCGATGGCCGCTGTTTACTGTGAAGAAACGGCAATGGCAAGGAATGAAAAAAGGAAAAAATAAATAAAATGCTGTGTCAACTTTATGTACTATTTATTTCAGGGAATAAACAAAACAACGTTTAACCTGAACTGTTATTTGGCATCCTTTGTTTTGATTCACTGGGTAAAGTAAGTGCTACTCAACTTATTCTTTATTCCTGGGATATTTTCCTATTTTAACATGTTACATATCGGAAGGTCTTGCAAAGGTAACGTAATGTGTTTCTTGTGAACACTTCAGTCCGGGGTACACAGTGGAAGGGATAATAAATGCAAACACTTGTACCTGGTAGGTGTGGAGTATCTCCAGAAAGGACCTGTATATTTCAGGGTGGTCAAGAAAGCGGTTCTTGATTTTATTGACGTAGCTGATGGCGCTGTCAAACTCGATGGGGCTGGGGTCCGGCGTGGGGGATGTGGTGCTGGGCTGGGGGAGAGGCAGTGTTGGGGGTGGAGGCTGGCTCTCCTTCTCCTTGCTGAGCAGAGGGGAGGTGAGCTTCCGCTGATATTCTGTAGGGCTGCACACAGAGTTGGTGCCCTCGCCGTGGCTGCAGGCGGTCTCATTGATTGTGGAAGCTGCAGCAGACAGAACAGGGGCAGCAGCAGCAGCGGCATTCTTTACAGGACTAGGAGACACCTGGAATTAAAAGTGAAATCATTTTCTGGAGAGTCAGTGGGTTTTTTTTACCCCAGGGGCTCCACAGTGGATGTGAGCTACTGGCTACTAGCACAGTGAAGTGAAACAGTCCCTGTGGTTATACCTCACTAACCCAGCACCAGAGCCAGTGCTCCCATAAGAACAGAAGAAAGTTTACAAACGAGAGGAGGCCATTCAGCCCATCTTGCTCGTTTGGTTGTTAGTAGCTTATTGATCCCAGAATCAGCTTCTTGAAGGATCCCAGGGTGTCAGCTTCAACAACATTACTGGGGAGTTGGTTCCAGACCCTCACAATTCTCTGTGTAAAAAAGTGCCTCCTATTTTCTGTTCTGAATGCCCCTTTATCTAATCTCCATTTGTGACCCCTGGTCCTTGTTTCTTTTTTCAGGTCAAAAAAGTTCCCTGGGTCGACATTGTCTATACCTTTTAGAATTTTGAATGCTTGAATCAGATCGCCGCGTAGTCTTCTTTGTTCAAGACTGAATAGATTCAATTCTTTTAGCCTGTCTGCATACAACATGCCTTTTAAACCCAGGATAATTCTGGTTGCTCTTCTTTTGCACTCTTTCTAGAGCAGCAATATCCTTTTTGTAACGAGGTGACCAGAACTAGGTGAGGTCTTACTAATGCACTGTAAAGTTTTAACATTACTTCCCTTGATTTAAATTCAACACTTCTCACAATATATCCGAGCATCTTGTTGGCCTTTTTTATAGCTTCCCCACATTGTCTAGATGAAGACATTTCTGAGTCAACATAAACTCCTAGGTCTTTTTCATATTTCCTTTCTTCAATTTCAGTATTTCCCATATGATATTTATAATGCACATTTTTATTGCCTGCATGCAATACTTTACACTTTTCTCTATTAAATGTCATTTGCCATGTGACTGCCCAGTTCTGAATGCTGTCTAGATCATTTTGAATGACCTTTGCTGCTGCAACAGTGTTTGCCACTCCTCCTATTTTTGTGTTGTCTGCAAATTTAACAAGTTTGCTAACTATACCAGAATCTAAATCATTATTGTACATTAGGAATAGCAGAGGACCTAATACTGATCCCCGTGGTACACCGCTGGTTACTTTGCTCCATTTTGAGGTTTCTCCTCTAATCAGTACTTTCTGTTTTCTACATGTTAACCCCTCCCTAATCCATGTGCATGCATTTCCTTGAATCCCTACTGCATTCAGTTTGAGAATTAATCTTTTATGCGGGACTTTGTCAAAAGCTTTCTGGAAATCTAAATAAACCATGTTGTATGCTTTGCAATTATCCCTGTTGAATCCCGAGCAAAGACGTCTGACTTCGCACAGCCAGGACCCTAAACTCTCCCGACTATGACCCCCTGCACACCACACGGCCATGCCTTTACCAGGGGAGACCCTCGGGAGCCCCTGCGCTCCACTGACTGTACGACTCCCCCTGCACACCACGCGGCCGTGCATTTACCAGGGGAGACCCTCGGGAGCCCCTGCACTCCCCTGACTGTACGACTCTCCCTGCACACCATGCGGCCGTGCCTTTACCAGGGGAGACCCTCGGGGACCCCTGCGCTCCCCTGACTGTACGACTCTCCCTGCACACCACGCGGCCATGCCTTTACCAGGGGAGACCCTCGGGGACCCCTGCGCTCCCCTGACTGTACGACTCTCCCTGCACACCATGCGGTCGTGCCTTTACCAGGGGAGACCCTTAGTAATTCCAGTAAATCTTATATAATATGTTTTACCATCACTTCATAGATCTCACGATTTCCATTGTAAGAAGCACATTATGGTAACCGTGTATTTGAAAAAGCCATTAATAAACTTAATTTACTGATCCAGGAATGGAAATAAGAAACCTACTGCGATGCATAGCAGTTTCACCCATTCCAGGTTTTAATACCAGCCAGATTAGCCACACTGTTGAGGCAACAAGCTCAAGAAATGGATCAAACAGCTGAGCAATTGCAGCCTTATTTCCATCCCTGAAGAAATCTTTTAGATATATCAGGGATACAAGTATCCAAGCACTTTATATTGGTTTTCTCAAGAAGTCTTCCACCCACCTGGGCTGACAGAGGAGACTGCAGAGAGACGACTCCGTTCTTGGGGATTTCAATCCTATATCCGGGAGGGAGGAAGGCATTGAATCCCAGCACAAGGTCAGGATGCCCGTGGAATAGCTGAGAAACTCTGCTGATCACACCAGGTGTGTCGATGCTTAAAAACAAACAAACACATGAATTAAGAGATGT
Source organism: Acipenser ruthenus (assembly GCF_902713425.1). Classification (NCBI taxonomy): domain Eukaryota; kingdom Metazoa; phylum Chordata; class Actinopteri; order Acipenseriformes; family Acipenseridae; genus Acipenser; species Acipenser ruthenus. The sequence continues at coordinate 1,831,603 of NC_081237.1, read as the reverse complement.
TGTATTGGCCACGGTTAATGAACCATCTGCCAATCGCAGTGACAAATGTGCTGAACTGTTTAAACTCTCAATAGTGCTGAATTTAGAAATACTAAGAGACACAAAGTGTACATAAAACCCTGCAAAGTTTACCAGAGAAACATTACCTTTGTTGTACCTGTATTGTCCGTATCGCAGCATTGTATTTTGTAACATACTGCCGATTTCTAATCACACATCATGGGTCGTAAATCAACTGGGTAATACATTTCTCAGCGTTCATCAGGAGAATGAAACATCTCTTCCAAGGATCGCAGTGTATCCAGATCATGCTCCCTCCTGCAACAACCCTGGTTTTCAGTTCCAACAACATGACACTCATTTCAATCACCAGCATTGTTGCAGGAGGGAGTGTGAACTGGAGACACTGTTGGGTTTAGACGTAACAGTCTTTCTCCTGGTGATTGTTCCTGAGCAAAAGTATAAAAACAAACAAAAAAAAGAATAAATAAAAATCTTTACTTTATTTATCTAATGTGTTTCTTGTAAACACTGCAGGGGGTTGAGAACAGTGAAAAAACAGCTCACAATGGGGACCTGGCCAAGAAGGCTCAAACTGCAGCAAAGACAAGAAATAATTAACATCCATCATAAAAAAAAAAAAAACACCAGGCTTCACTTAGTACTTCAGGAAATCTATTTTACGTAATAATTAATCTTCTGTTTTCCATCTAATTAACCATTAATCTGTCCCCCTGCTACACTATGCCCCTAGTGGATGTAAAAAATACAAATGTAGTATTTCATTTATCCACTGGGGGCAGAGTGTTGCAGTGGGTCAGGTTAAACCTTTGCAGTCCATTTATTAAGTGCGCGTCAGGCACGTCAGGTCCAATTTATTTTCACACGTGCAGTTAATTTTAGACGCGCTGTTTAAAAGTATTTTTTTTTTCAGTCAAACGGGTTTAAATGACCCTGCATATCAACAAAGCACTCACTAGGCATCTCCAGCCCCGCCCCACCCTTTCGTTCGCTATCGCTTTCACATATGCTAAGAAATAAATAATAATAATAATAATAATAATAATAATAATAATAATAATAATAATAATAATAATAGTCGTACATACCGATCGATCATCTCCTGATCACACGTTTTATCACCAAACTCCTCAATAATGCAATCCAAGTCATTATTTTATTACTATAACATCTCAAAAAAGCTCTGCAAATGTCTGTGATAGTCTCTGTGCGCTGATACAGTAACAGCCAGCTTGTTTCCTTACGACCTCCCATATGGGATGCCAGGGGCAAGTATGACTATTCATGAGATATGCCTTTTTTTTTTTTTTTAATCGGCTTGTCTCGGCTCCTGTCGCTCCCACTCAGTCATTGAATGGTTTTCTCTGCTTTTTCCGGAGAAAAAATGACTAGAAACCTGTTTTTTGCGTTTTTTTGATGATGTCGGACAGGGTCCGACAATGGACCGGATAGGGTTAATGGTTACACTCTGGTGTACCCACTGTACTTGTAGATTAGACATGTTTCTGAGAGCTCCACTATGCTTATAGATTAGACATGTTTCTGAGAGCTCAACTGTACTTGTAGATTAGACATGTTTCCGAGTGCTCTATTGCAGCTACAAGGGTGCTTAAGAGTTTAAAATCACCATGATGTGATGGCTGGCATAGAAAACAAAGTGAATCTAAATAAGAATAATAATAATACACTAGTTAAGATTGTGGTTTTATTTCACTTGCATACAAACTGGTATAAATATTTTGTGTCTATTAGCAATTTATAACAAAACTATATTCATGTTCTGATAAAACCCTTTCTGAGGCAGAGTGTTACACACAAGCCTGGAGAGCCAGCCCCTGGCCCCAACACTGCCTCCTATTCAAATGATTGCAGCCAACTGAAGAATGTCCTAAACCTGTTCTACACTCCCATTCTCATTTCAAAATATGTGGCACTACATTAGGTTAAAGAAATGTGTCAGATTCCATGCCTTATTCTCAGTCTATTGCACTTGCACTTGCTGGGTCACTTCACCAGTCAATAAGGGAGCAGTTGGTTGGTTAATGACAGGCTAGAAGCTATTAAAGGGGTATTTTATCATCTTTTACTATTTCTCAATTGTTTTGTATATTATTATTTTTTATCTATGAAGCGCTTTGAGGCGATTTATCATGAAAGGCACTATATAAGAAAAAGATTGATTGATAGATTGATTGATTATTAAAGTGGTCAATTTCACACTCCAGATGACCAAGGAAGTGCAGCAAAATCTGAAAGCATGGCTTGCAAACAGATATTTATTTAACCTAGTGCAGTACTAGATATTGCATTCTACAACGAAAATGCACGTGCTTCTTTCAAAACTGCACATTTCTATAAATGGAATTATACAACAGGCACGATGTATGGAATGAATGTGTTAGCTAATGCGTTAGCTACAATCACTACGTTTTAACTATGTTTCACTAAATATAACAGAAGAACACCTCAAAGACAATGGACTGCTGAATACATACCTCTGTGACTTGAACTCTTTCATTATGTCAAGAAACTTATTGTATATCCCAGGATCATTTCCAAATCGGATTTTAACCTGGTCCAGATAGGACAAGGCATCTTCCACCTGAATAACAGAATACATGAATTATAAAGCAATACAGAAACAGAAGAGCTGTGGCAGCACTCGAACATTGCTTGAAATGTCTTACGAGCTAAAAAAACAATGATCACATTGCCCACTGCTGAAGCAAAGCCAGAAAAAATAAATAAAAAAGATGAATAATTTTAAGAGGAGTGTTACAGAAGACCCTGCAGTGTTTTCCAGAGCAACATCACAGTACCTGCTGTGTCCCGTGTTGTTCGTATCACAGGGTTATATTTTTAAACACACTGCAGAATCTTGACATTTTTAATCACACATCATAAATGAACTGTGCAATCCATTTCTCAACATTCACACGAGAGCGATCGCGAGGAGAAAAAATAAAATGTCCAAAAAACGTCTCCCTCCTTTCAGAGTGCCAGCACTGCAGGAGGGAGCAGGAACTGGATACACTGCAAAAAAACATTTCTCCTGCCAGACGTTCCTGAGTAAATGTAATTCCCTAGTTTATTTACCTATGAATGCATGAATAAAAATAAAAAATAAAAACATCAAATCCAATAAAAGAACTACCAAAAAACTGCCTCCATACGTCGTTTTCTTATATGTGTAATTGAGGTTGTATCTTTGTAAATGCATATTTATTTATTTATTTATATTTATATATTTTTTTCCTCAGATTGAGGGTGGGAAATTTGGGCTGCGTGTTAATTTCATAGGAATACGGTATATGGGCTGATATCATCAAGCCGTTGTTAAATCCGGTCTAATTTAGATACCTGGGGTCCTTGTGGGGGGTATTGGGAGGGAGGGGGATAGCTACCCGGGAGGTGGGGTTAAAGAAAATGGGAATTTCACTTGTACTGGGAATTTCTGTACTGTTCTTGTTTTGTGATTTCCTCAATAAAAACATTTGATCACAAAACAAAGGAATACGGTCTATGTAGGGCTTGATTTTCATTTTGAACCCACCCCAACTACTGAGTGGCAGCAAACGCCTCCATTTCTACTGGAGGATTGTAAGACGCGTGCAAGATTTAGAACAAGGTTACAACGGAATACGGAGCACTGTTCTTGCTCACGAGACAAAGATACATTACAGTTCAATACACACTCATGGAATTTAAAGCAGAATTGAAAACTGTGGCCAAATGTAAAAAAATGTACATAAATCTCAAATAGTTCAACAATAAGCACAGAAAAATGAAATTAATAAAAACCAAAAAACTGAAGCCCTAGGTATATTATATTAGTAGCATGTGCACATTTTCAGTTGCATTAGAAAGCTTCATGACGTCTACACTCCTGATAAACCATGACAAACGGTATTTCTGTCAAGAGCGGACAAGGTTAGTTATCCTTCCGCCACTGAACACCGAAGACAGAAATACCGTATCTCAGGTTTGTTCATGACATTGTTTATCCCATGAAGGCTTCCCTCAATAAGAACATTGTGTGTGTGTGTGTGTGTGTGTGTGTGTGTGTGTGTGTGTGTGTGTGTGTGTGTGTGTGCGCACGTTTTAAACACGTGCCGCTGCACTAGTTGGTTTGCGAAGGCCTATTTTAAAATAAACAGTATTTTTTTTATTGTAATGTGGCTTATGACATCACTGCACTGATTAAGATATCAGTAACAACACTGTAGCTCCCCGAACTCATTTGAAGGTTCTGTACGCTAATCTATTAATGTTTACAAGGCAGTACAGAGTACGCAGCACGGAGCTCCCCCCGTCTGACAGGTGGGCTGGGTGTAGAGAAGAGCATTCTTCAGACCCGCGCTTTTGTCAAGTCTATACGAAATTGCTCTATTAAAAGTATCCTCATGCAAGTAGACAATTAGATCAAAGTTCAATTTTTACTTTTAAGTTTACATCTTAAAATATGTGTACTTTGAGTGTCGGTGCTTTGAACACAGTGCTGGTTGTAACGGACACACAGTCTGCTGAGCAATAGAATGTATCTGAAAAAGAAGATCTGGTCACTAACTTTCCATGAGATTACAAACAAAGAGCTCACGGCAATACAGCCACACGAGAGAGTGGCATAACATGAATTACATTATACTATGTAATATGCACATGCATGTTTTCAGCAGTTGAATTGAATGAGCTTTAGTGAAGAGACTACATATTATTTTTGCCAAAGTGCATTGATTACTTTCTGTTAATACAGAAATTGTCACTCATTTCTGAAAATCTGAAAGATATACATTGATTGTCTTAAACATTTTTAGATTATGGAACGGGTTGAGTTTGATTTTTAAAAAAAAGAAAACGTTTTGATCTAAAATGTAGAGCTAATGATTTTCAAAATGAAATGTTTTTACCCCAAATCCTTTTTTTATTGCCTATTTAACCAATTTCTATTGGTAGTTAAAACAAAGGTGAATTATTAACATATTGTGTGTGTATTAAAAAAAAAAAACCTACAGTTCATAAAAATATTCAATTTCAGAGATTCAATTTTATTGACAGTTCACAAACTGCCATCAACAACACAAGATTATGACAGTTAAGTTTATTGTTACTTCAACAGAATTTACCATAAAATTGCAGTGCAGAGATAAACATTGACTATTCTAACATGCACTGCTTGTGGGGAAATGACTACGTTCGTATTCACTGATATAACAGAATTTATAAATGACTGTCAAAAAAATACAGAAGAAAACCAACAAATGAATGAGGTCTAATAAAACAACACACTGTACTGTACAGCAGCGTGCCTCCCCTTTAAACACATTGTACTGTACAGGAGCGTGCCTCCCTTCAAACACATTGTACTGTATAGAAGAGTGTGTCTCCTTTAAACACATTGTACTGTACAGGAGCGTGCCTCCCCTTTGAACACATTGTACTGTACAGGAGCGTGCCTCCCCTTTAAACACATTGTACTGTACAGGAGCGTGCCTCCCTTTAAACACATTGTACTGTATAGAAGAGTGTGTCTCCTTCAAACACATTGTACTGTACAGGAGCGTGCCTCCCCTTTAAACACATTGTACTGTACAGGAGCGTGCCTCCCTTTAAACACATTGTACTGTAGAGAAGAGTGTGTCTCCTTTAAACACATTGTACTGTATAGAAGAGTGTGTCTCCTTTAAACACATTGTACTGTATAGAAGAGTGTGTCTCCTTTAAACACACACTGTACTGTACAGCAGCGTGCCTCCCCTTTAAACACATTGTACTGTGCCTCCCCTTTCTCTAATAGGTGAAGGGGTACAGGGTCCATTTTACTCCAGGAGATTTCTTTTACTGTAATATAGTTCAAATTTTGCTTTCCAGCTAATTTTTAAATTAAAGAATATTTAAACCTTAATATTTTAGAATACTGGAGCATGACATTTGCCTTTGCAATATAAGAATGCCACTCCATTCTCCACTGAATGGAAAGGTAAATAAAGCAGCAAGATATTGGTTGAGTGCTTTACTTTATCAATCAAAAGTTCTGAACTTGAAACTGGAGTTTGACCGTCGTGCTTGTAATATAAATGGCTGTGGTATTTAAATGTGGCACTGGATTCTTTGATGCACGTTATTTGTTTACCATTGAAAAGGAGCAAGTCTGTTTATATTGAATGTTTAAAACTCCACCGGCCGGTTTCACAAACCCAGAGTAGCATTAATCTCACTTTCCGTAAGGGTTTTGAGGATGAGTGCTCGTCTGGTGAAACCAGCCGCAGCTGTATTAGAACACTACATGTCATGTGACTACTTTACAGCAGTGACTGAGACAGAATACAAGACATGAGGGAATGTACAATGCTCTTTCAATGCTGAATTCCAAGCAGACTCACTTTGGCAACAGTGGCACGGACAGCAGGCACATTCAGACTGTTAGTCATGTTTAAACTTATTGGGAATGTCTGGAACCAATAAGAAAACCCATCTTAAGAAGCCCTCCATCGTTGTTGTATAAATCACTGCAGTACGTATTATATATATATATATAACACTGCATGTGTACACCATTTAATTATACCTAAAGTGACCATCTGGCTCTGTGTTCAGCGGGACAGTTTGGGACAGTTCAGGCTTTTCAACTCACAACCCAATGCATTCTGGTAAGCGTAGCCCTGCTTCACTTAAAGGTAAGAATGGTACCTGAGACAGGTAAAACGTACCAGAATGCATTGGGTTGCCAGGTAAAACGTACCAGAATGCATTGGGTTGCCAGGTAAAACGTACCAGAATGCATTGGGTTGCGAGTTGAAAAGCCTGAACCGTCTCAAACTGTCCCACTGAACACAGAGCCATATGGTCACCTTAATTATACCTGTATATGAAAAAGAAATACTGAATATGAAATAAACTGGCCTTCACTATAAGGGGATCTTACTGAAAGAAAATAATCTAGTTCTTTTAAAAATGTTCCCAGAGGGGGCTCCGCGTGGAGTGCAGGATGCGCCCCACAGCCTGGAGGTCGTCGGTTTGAGTCCAGGCTATTCCTGAGCTCTGAGGTGTGGCTGCATGGCAGGCCTGCAGAGTGAAAAGCAGCGGACGGCTGACGGCACACGTTTCAGAGGACGAGTGTGTCCGTCTTCGGCTCTCCCGAGTCAAGTTTTTTTAGAACCAGTGTCATGTAATAATAATATCCAATTCTCCGTGAAAATCACAATTTCTGAAAGAATACTATTTTTAGCATTTATAAATGCACTGATTAAAGGTTCACTTCACCAGCAGATAACTTGTTATATGAAATCCAGTTAAACTTGCTTACCCTAAATTATGAAACATGGCATAGAGGGTTTTAAAAAAGCTTTAATTGCAGGACACAGACAAGCGCTATATTTAGCTCTTGTTAACAGGGTGACAGACTTTAGTAAAAAAATACCCTGAATACCTATTTTTTGCCAAATTACCCTTTGTATTTTTTCATTATGAAAGTTTGTTTTTAAATTGGATATGTTTATACCATTTTTACAATGGAAAAGTGACCCATTTTATTTTTGTAACAATTAGTGTGTGAATCACCCAGAAAACATTGATTTTTATTTGTCTGAATTAACATTTCATCAACATAATGGGCTCTCTATTTCTTTTTTGTTGTTTTATGTACGAGTATGAAATCGCCTTGGTGCTCTTGGGTTGGATTTATGTTTTGCCCCTAGAACTGCCTTGGTGCCCTCGAATCTTCACGCCCAATGAAGGCAACACTGCCTTGCCCCTCATGACCTTCTCGTCATGCCCTGTACTAGGTCACCTGGTCGGCTAGTCCATGCATTAGAACTCTGTGTAACAAAATGCTTCTGTCCTACACTCTTATGCCCTCTGGTTCTACTCTCTGCGCTGACTCTGAAGGAGTGACTTGGGTTACCTTTATCTAGAACATGTCCTATTGGATAAACTTCAATTAAGTCCATTCGTTCACCACTTGTTTGAAAGCTGAAGAGATATAATTATTTTAACTATGACAGTTTGAACAATGACATTTCGGGCAAAAAACAAAACCAAAAAATTAGCAATTTGATAGTTTATATGCCCGTCATTGAAAAAGGATACAAAATTACGACATTGCTTTAATTTCAGCACTGCGAATAAAAAAAAAAAAGTGAGATTTGTAGATGTACACTACGAAGGAGGACTGGTAGCAAATTCAGCTAGTGCCATCGTCCCTCGCGTTTTCAATGGACAATGCACTTCTTAAACTAAACATTTCAAAACTAGTAGTGAACAGCTCAGAATGTTCATTTATTTAAGGGTCTAGCATCTTTTGTAAGGCAAACATGATGTCCTTTTTAAATAGCTTTGTCAATACCCTCAAAAAGCCAGTTATGAATCACATACCGTAATAAGAACAACATTATTATGTCAACCAAACCGTAACCATTCAACATACTCCAATGAACTGTTCAGAATACCTGTGAGGAGGCGTGCATGTGTTTATACAGGTGTAAAATCTCTATGCTTAGTGTTAAAACGTGGTGTAGTGTGCAGTAAATGTGTTGTCGGGGTGGAGGGAGGGAAGGGGGGGCGGTACAGTATGACATGGTGTGTAATACCTCCTGTACAAAACAACGGAGTTCATTCAAGACAAACACCAATTATAAGGGTTTCATGTTTTTTGTTAGAATTACGTGAATACGGTATCCCGTGAAGACCACCGCCTACCTCCATATGAACAGGGCATTTCTGTTAGCGGTTATGAAGCCTGGTCCTATAAATAGCTGAAAATATGACAATCTGCATTCAGGTCACAGCTTGTCGTGGTCCCACAGATAAGACAGTCGCGGCTTCATTACGCTACTGTGGTACTACTAGCCTGACAGTATAAGCCGGTTACAACTCGTAACTTTTCTTCTGACGGGTACACAATGTTAATGTTCTGCAGTCACAAGCAGGGTACTCGACCGAAGAGAAACGGATACAGTTTCAATTTCGGTAAAGAACATTCTCCTATAGAATACCAATAAATAAAATAATACTCGCACACCATTTAAACAAGAATGCAATTTCATATAGCTTGTAAACAAACGGTGTAAGAAAAAAAATAACAGTATGCGACTGCACTGTCTGTGTACACTATTCACTGCGCAAGAAATACAGAGAGAGAGACAGCAGCCTTTGTGCAGACTCCGAGGAAGTGAAACACACTCGGTCTGCACGCAGAACCGCGCAGGACCTTCATACTGCATATCTCTGTGCCACGTTATTACGGGGCTTGTGTGAATTGAATTACATTACACAAATCTGCACACGACTTGACTAGTTTTGTCCACAGCGTATTCTTTGTCTACAAATCAAACTGTGGTAATACTTGCACTAGTAGTAGTACGACTACACAATTCGAGTGGGTGTCGTTGCGCTTCACGGCTGGGTATTATTGGGCATGCTATATACGACAGTAATAGTCTTACACATTAAACGGAGCTCTTTCTTACCTTTAGTTTTTGAAAGTGTTGTTGCTGCACTTGTTTTTGTACCGCGTAGGCCTGCTCTTGGAGTTGGCTTATTTGCTGTAGATGAGCTTGAATTTTCGCCATTGTCCCTAAATCATACGAAATCTTGGACTCGGATCAGCCACGACACTTAACTTAAAAAGCTATATTTAATAAACATCTCTATATACATGACTTCCGTTAAAAACTTTAAGACAATGAAGGCGCGGGCGTGCGTTTGAGCGCTAAAATTAGTTAATGAAAATTATGTCTGTCTCTTTAAATTCAGCGGCTGCTGTGTAGTGCTGGGCACCAAACAGCTTCCCGTTCGAAAAGACGAGTGCGCAAGCGCACAGCGTTACATTCCTCTACTGTCCCCGTACTGCGCATGTCTGTCACACTGAAGTTCCCCACGGAACTGCATGTCCTTAAGTCTTTTGTCTTATTGTCTGCAAAATGATACAGGAAAGACAGGACAGTAAGCTTGTCGGCAGAGATGTCCATGCATTCCATTTAGTGCGGTGTGTCTTCAATAACATGCAGGCTGAAAACACAAACCAGGATCCTATTCAGTTAAATGTAGTGTTTGTTTAAGGGGCCCGAAAAAGGGGAGGTCATTATATGCTCGATGGGTACACAAAAAACTAGCGGGCTGACAAGGGCATGACACTATGAATAATAATGTAGAACGAAACACGCATTGCTGAGATTTATTGGTTATTATAATAAACATCTAATGAAAAAAGTGTGTTATTTACAATGATTTCTTACTAAACTAATTAATTTTGCCCAAAGAGCAAACTCCCAAACGTTTCGGTATGTTTAACACGCCTTTGTCAAGGGAAAGTGTCTTTGAAAACAAACAGTGGCGGTATTTATAGGATTTTGATGCCATGGTAACCACAGATTTATTTCTCTTAAATCTAATGTCATTCACTATAGTGTAACAATCTACTGTTTCATTCTATTTAAACCTGATCATGGTATCTAGTCTTTTCATCCATTTATTTCCTTTTATTCTTGATCATGTTTAAACAAAGTGTCTATGAATTCAGTCTACCTTAAATCCACCGGAATGTTAGGCTAGCTATCATTTGCTGATTTATGAAACTGTACAAGAGATTCTTCTCCATGTGTCTATATTCCAAATATGTCATCCACATATCTGATGTATTCGAATGGTTTCTTGTCTAGTTTACACAATAACATTTCCCCCCATTTGCCCATAAACATGTTGAGCCTATTGCTGTGCCATCATTCTTTTTGTAAATATAGAATGGTAATCTTATATAGTCAAAATCGTGACACATTTTTACAGTTGAAATTGCTATCTGTTTGTATACAAATGTAGCTACTATTTGCTTAATTTATATTAATTTAATTTTTTGCAGAGAAGCCTTGACAGTCTTCATCATGGAGATGGAGGGAGGTCTTTTCTGTTTCTTATACTGTAGTTATAAAAGTTTTCCACACTAGCACTGTAATGTTGCAGTTTTCTCTTGGTTATACCATGCATTTACCATGGTTTGCCATGGTTTACCATACCTCTATGGCTTTACAGTATTAAATGTGCTTTCGCTATGCTTTATTACACTTTGTTATACTTTTATTATGAGAAACGTTTATAAGGGGAGACCTCAGATGATACGTTAACTTGGTTTTACCAGAAAACTGAAAATGTTTTTGTTGCCTTTTCAATTTCAATTTCTAGCTTTGTACAGGCATTTCATAATTAAACAAATAACCAGGCATATTAATAAACTACACATGTGTCTTCTAATGGATTTACTATCTATCCATCCTCAACATCAAGTACATTTTATTGTCCTCCTTTTATGATGCAATCATTCTGCACGGTTCTTACTGCAATACTGTGTTTTTGTATTTGTTGAGAAGTCTGTGTTGCTTTCCCCTGAGCTCAGGGAGTGCTCTTCAGTGGCAGCTGTGTTGCTTTGCCCTGAGCTCAGAGAGTGCTCTTCAGTGGCAGCTGTGTTGCTTTCCCCTGAGCTCAGAGAGTGCTCTTCAGTGGCAGCTGTGTTGCTTTCCCCTGAGCTCAGAGAGTGCTCTTCAGTGGCAGCTGTGTTGCTTTCCCCTGAGCTCAGAGAGTGCTCTTCAGTGGCAGCTGTGTTGCTTTGCCCTGAGCTCAGAGAGTGCTCTTCAGTGGCAGCTGTGTTGCTTTCCCCTGAGCTCAGGGAGTGCTCTTCAGTGGCAGCTGTGTTGCTTTGCCCTGAGCTCAGAGAGTGCTCTTCAGTGGCAGCTGTGTTGCTTTGCCCTGAGCTCAGGGAGTGCTCTTCAGTGGCAGCTGTGTTGCTTTCCCCTGAGCTCAGAGAGTGCTCTTCAGTGGCAGCTGTGTTGCTTTCCCCTGAGCTCAGAGAGTGCTCTTCAGTGGCAGCTGTGTTGCTTTCCCCTGAGCTCAGAGAGTGCTCTTCAGTGGCAGCTGTGTTGCTTTCCCCTGAGCTCAGGGAGTGCTCTTCAGTGGCAGCTGTGTTGCTTTCCCCTGAGCTCAGAGAGTGCTCTTCAGTGGCAGCTGTGTTGCTTTCCCCTGAGCTCAGAGAGTGCTCTTCAGTGGCAGCTGTGTTGCTTTCCCCTGAGCTCAGGGAGTGCTCTTCAGTGGCAGCTGTGTTGCTTTCCCCTGAGCTCAGAGAGTGCTCTTCAGTGGCAGCTGTGTTGCTTTCCCCTGAGCTCAGAGAGTGCTCTTCAGTGGCAGCTGTGTTGCTTTCCCCTGAGCTCAGGGAGTGCTCTTCAGTGGCAGCTGTGTTGCTTTGCCCTGAGCTCAGAGAGTGCTCTTCAGTGGCAGCTGTGTTGCTTTGCCCTGAGCTCAGGGAGTGCTCTTCAGTGGCAGCTGTGTTGCTTTCCCCTGAGCTCAGAGAGTGCTCTTCAGTGGCAGCTGTGTTGCTTTGCCCTGAGCTCAGGGAGTGCTCTTCAGTGGCAGCTGTGTTGCTTTCCCCTGAGCTCAGAGAGTGCTCTTCAGTGGCAGCTGTGTTGCTTTCCCCTGAGCTCAGGGAGTGCTCTTCAGTGGCAGCTGTGTTGCTTTCCCCTGAGCTCAGAGAGTGCTCTTCAGTGGCAGCTGTGTTGCTTTCCCCTGAGCTCAGGGAGTGCTCTTCAGTGGCAGCTGTGTTGCTTTCCCCTGAGCTCAGAGAGTGCTCTTCAGTGGCAGCTGTGTTGCTTTGCCCTGAGCTCAGGGAGTGCTCTTCAGTGGCAGCTGTGTTGCTTTCCCCTGAGCTCAGGGAGTGCTCTTCAGTGGCAGCTGTGTTGCTTTCCCCTGAGCTCAGAGAGTGCTCTTCAGTGGCAGCTGTGTTGCTTTGCCCTGAGCTCAGAGAGTGCTCTTCAGTGGCAGCTGTGTTGCTTTCCCCTGAGCTCAGGGAGTGCTCTTCAGTGGCAGCTGTGTTGCTTTGCCCTGAGCTCAGAGAGTGCTCTTCAGTGGCAGCTGTGTTGCTTTGCCCTGAGCTCAGGGAGTGCTCTTCAGTGGCAGCTGTGTTGCTTTCCCCTGAGCTCAGAGAGTGCTCTTCAGTGGCAGCTGTGTTGCTTTGCCCTGAGCTCAGGGAGTGCTCTTCAGTGGCAGCTGTGTTGCTTTCCCCTGAGCTCAGAGAGTGCTCTTCAGTGGCAGCTGTGTTGCTTTCCCCTGAGCTCAGGGAGTGCTCTTCAGTGGCAGCTGTGTTGCTTTCCCCTGAGCTCAGAGAGTGCTCTTCAGTGGCAGCTGTGTTGCTTTCCCCTGAGCTCAGGGAGTGCTCTTCAGTGGCAGCTGTGTTGCTTTCCCCTGAGCTCAGAGAGTGCTCTTCAGTGGCAGCTGTGTTGCTTTGCCCTGAGCTCAGGGAGTGCTCTTCAGTGGCAGCTGTGTTGCTTTCCCCTGAGCTCAGGGAGTGCTCTTCAGTGGCAGCTGTGTTGCTTTCCTCTGAACTCAGGGAGTGCTCTTCAGTGGCAGCTGTGTTGCTTTCCCCTGAGCTCAGGTAGTGCTCTTCAGTGGCAGCTGTGTTGCTTTCCCCTGAGCTCAGAGAGTGCTCTTCAGTGGCAGCTGTGTTGCTTTCCCCTGAGCTCAGAGAGTGCTCTTCAGTGGCAGCTGTGTTGCTTTCCCCTGAGCTCAGAGAGTGCTCTTCAGTGGCAGCTGTGTTGCTTTCCTCTGAGCTCAGAGAGTGCTCTTCAGTGGCAGCTGTGTTGCTTTCCCCTGAGCTCAGAGAGTGCTCTTCAGTGGCAGCTGTGTTGCTTTGCCCTGAGCTCAGGGAGTGCTCTTCAGTGGCAGCTGTGTTGCTTTCTCCTGAGCTCAGGGAGTGCTCTTCAGTGGTAGTTGCCTGTCTCAGATAGCTGGAACACAGGCTAGAGCATTGGTGTCTTTATAGTTGCAGGAGCCAGCGCCATCTAGTGCTTTGGATGAAGTTTCCTTTGTTGTACTTTGTACTAGATGGCGCTGGCGTTTACTAATATAGAGACACTCTATAGCCTACATTACACGTGTCTATGCAGGCAACCTGACGAGAATGATAGCAAACATTCTGAAAGGATAAGGAGACCGAACAAAACCAAGGACCTGCCATTTTTGGGTGCTCTTTGATATGATGTACTGCGGCCTTTATCTAAAACTAAGGCCAGAAAGTACTCATATTTCTTTTTCTACAGCCTCGAGTCTGTAAGCCACAAGAGAAGAAAAATAGTCAAACTATCTTCATTTTTTATATCATTACACTACTTCTGTATATTGCTGATGATGATTTTAACGTCAATACACTTCGTTGACGTAAACCAATTGCAGTTCAACTCTTAGACAGCAGATGGCAGTGCACTTCATGGCATCAACACAATGAAAGAATTAAGCTGCCGTGTCGCTGCTCAATTTCACATTCAAATGTAATCCCCGGGTGAACTGCAGCTTTCCATTCATCAGAAATCAGAGACATTATTGGCTTTGCAGTTTGTTTACGTTAGAAAGACTTTTGTTTTAGCGTCATCCACACAAGCCTTCTCTTCTAAGAGTTTCCCATAGTGAAAGCACAGCAAAACAGTAATAAATAAGGTGACCAGATTTTTAAGTCCTTAAAATGGGACAGGATGGAAATATTGTGAGTAACTTCCAATGCCCAAACTACGGGGAAGATGCAGAGACTCACAGTGATATTCAGAATACTTTCAAAATCTTTTTTTGTGAATAAATTATTTTATTGAGGCAGTGTGGTCCTGTGGTTAAAGTCCAGGGCTTTTAGCCAGAAGGTCCCCGGTTCAAATCCCACCTCTGCCACTGACTGACTCACTGTGTGACCCTGAGCAAGTCACTTAACCTCCTTGTGCTCCATCCTGTGGATGAGATGTTAAATCAATGTCCTATTGTAAGTGACTCTGCATATAATGCGCAGTTCACAGCCTACCTCTGTAAAGCACTTACTAAGAGTTAATTTACTAAGCTTTCTACATTTTTTATGGCATTTCACTGTAAAATGTATGTTTTTTTTTATTTAAAAAGTATGTATTACTGTAACCGAACCAGGTAACTACAGACCAATAAGCCTTTTAGGAAAGGGAGATCATGTCTAACTAACCTGCTTGATTTTTCTGAGGATGCAACATCGACAATGGATAATTGCAAAGCATACGACATGGTTTATTTAGATTTCCAGAAAGCTTTTGACAAAGTCCCGCATAAAAGATTAATTATCAAACTGAACTCAGTAGGGATTCAAGGAAATGCATGCACATGGATTAGGGAGTGGTTATCATGTAGAAAACAGAAAGTACTGATTAGAGGAGAAACCTCAAAATGGAGTGAGGTAACCAGTGGTGTACCACAAGGATCAGTATTAGGTCCTCTCCTATTCCTAATCTACATTAATGATTTAGATTCTAGTATAGTAAGCAAACTTGTTAAATTTGCAGACGACACAAAAATAGGAGGAGTGGCAAACACTGTTGCAGCAGCAAAGGTCATTCAAAATGATCTAGACAGCATCCAGAACTGGGCAGACACATGGCAAATGACATTTAATGGAGAAAAATGTAAAGTATTGCACGCAGGCAATAAAAATGTGCATTATAAATATCATATGGGAGATAGTAAAATTGAAGAAGGGATCTATGAAAAAGACCTAGGAGTTTATGTTGACTCAGAAATGTCTTCATCTAGACAATGTGGGGAAGCTATAAAAAGGCCAACAAGATGCTCGGATATATTGTGAGAAGTGTTGAATTTAAATCAAGTGAAGTAATGTTAAAACTTTACAATGCATTAGTAAGACCTCACCTAGAATATTGTGTTCAGTTCTGGTCACCTCGTTACAAAAAGGATATTGCTGCTCTAGAAAGAGTGCAAAGAAGAGCAACCAGAATTATCCTGGGTTTAAAAGGCATGTCGTATGCAGACAGGCTAAAAGAATTGAATCTATTCAGTATTGAACACGGTGATCTGATTCAAGCATTCAAAATCCTAAAAGGTATAGACAATGTCGACCCAGGGTACTTTTTTGACCTGAAAAAAGAAACAAGGACCAGGGGTCACAAATGGAGATTAGATAAAGGGGCATTCAGAACAGAAAATAGGAGGCACTTTTTTACACAGAGAATTGTGAGGGTATGGAACCAACTCCCCAGTAATGTTGTTGAAGCTGACACCCTGGAATCCTTCAAGAAGCTGCTTGATGAGATTCTGGGATCAATAGGAGGCTGTGTGGTCCAGTGGTTAAAGAAACGGGCTTGTAACCAGGAGGTCCCCGGTTCAAATCCCACCTCAGCCACTGACTCACTGTGTGACCCTGAGCAAGTCACTTAACCTCCTTGTGCTCCGTCTTTCGGGTGAGATGGTGTTGTAAGTGACTCTGCAGCTGATGCATAGTTCACACCCCCTAGTCTCTGTAAGTCGCCTTGGATGAAGGCGTCTGCTAAATAAACAAATAATAAATAAACAAATAATAATAATAAGCTACTAACAACCAAACGAGCAAGATGGGCTGAATAGCCTCCTCTCGTTTGTAAACTTTCTTAATACTGTGTAACTGTTATTTATAATGGCAATTGACCAGCAACAGATTACACTTTTTACTGTAAATTTTATGGTTTTCCAGGAAGGAGTACTGTAATATGCAGTATTATGATACCATTTTTAATACGGTACGTTATTGGCCACCCAGCTGCCAGTTTTTTTTACCGTAAAGACAACAGATTTTTTTTTATACAGTGAGTCCAAAACTGGACTTCTGGTCATCTTAGTAATAAAGCAAGGTGGAAGCATGGTACAGCACAGGCGAGCATTGTAAAGCACAGACAGGTATGGCAAAGTTATTGAAATGAAGCACTTTAAGAGGAAAATGTGCACAATGTGCATATACAACCCCTATAATAACACTTCACAATGTGCATATACAACCCCTATAATAACACTTCACAATGTGCATATACAACCCCTATAATAACACTTCACAATGTGCATACACAACCCCTATAATAACACTTCACAATGTGCATACACAACCCCTATAATAACACTTCACAATGTGCATACACAACCCCTATAATAACACTTCACAATGTACATACACAACCCCTATAATAACACTTCACAATGTGCATACACAACCTCTATAATAACACTTCACAATGTGCATACACAACCCCTATAATAACACTTCACAATGTGCATATACAACCCCTATAATAACACTTCACAATGTACATACACAACCCTTATAATAACACTTCACAATGTGCATATACAACCCTTATAATAACACTTCACAATGTGCATATACAACCCCTATAATAACACTTCACAATGTGCATATACAACCCTTATAATAACACTTCACAATGTGCATACACAACCCTTATAATAACACTTCACAATGTGCATACACAACCCCTATAATAACACTTCACAATGTGCATACACAACCCCTATAATAACACTTCACAATGTGCATACACAACCCCTATAATAACACTTCACAATGTGCATATACAACCCTATAATAACACTTCACAATGTGCATATACAACCCCTATATTAACACTTCACAATGTGCATACACAACCCCTATAATAACACTTCACAATGTGCATACACAACCCCTATAATAACACTTCACAATGTGCATACACAACCCTTATAATAACACTTCACAATGTGCATACACAACCCCTATAATAACACTTCACAATGTGCATACACAACCCCTATAATAACACTTCACAATGTGCATATACAACCCCTATAATAACACTTCACAATGTGCATACACAACCCCTATAATAACACTTCACAATGTGCATATACAACCCCTATAATAACACTTCACAATGTGCATACACAACCCTTATAATAACACTTCACAATGTGCATACACAACCCTTATAATAACACTTCACAATGTGCATACACAACCCCTATAATAACACTTCACAATGTGCATATACAACCCTTATAATAACACTTCACAATGTGCATACACAACCCCTATAATAACACTTCACAATGTGCATATACAACCCCTATAATAACACTTCACAATGTGCATACACAACCCTTATAATAACACTTCACAATGTGCATATACAACCCTTATAATAACACTTCACAATGTGCATACACAACCCCTATAATAACACTTCACAATGTGCATACACAACCCCTATAATAACACTTCACAATGTGCATACACAACCCCTATAATAACACTTCACAATGTACATACACAAACCCTATAATAACACTTCACAATGTGCATACACAACCCCTATAATAACACTTCACAATGTGCATACACAACCCTTATAATAACACTTCACAATGTGCATACACAACCCCTATAATAACACTTCACAATGTGCATACACAACCCCTATAATAACACTTCACAATGTACATACACAAACCCTATAATAACACTTCACAATGTGCATACACAACCCCTATAATAACACTTCACAATGTACATACACAAACCCTATAATAACACTTCACAATGTGCATACACAACCCCTATAATAACACTTCACAATGTGCATACACAACCCTTATAATAACACTTCACAATGTGCATACACAACCCCTATAATAACACTTAACAATGTGCATACACAACCCCTATAATAACACTTCACAATGTGCATACACAACCCCTATAATAACACTTCACAATGTGCATATACAACTCTTATAATAACACTTCACAATGTGCATACACAACCCTATAATAACACTTCACAATGTGCATACACAACCCCTATAATAACACTTAACAATGTGCATACACAACCCTTATAATAACACTTCACAATGTGCATACACAACCCTTATAATAACACTTCACAATGTGCATACACAACCCCTATAATAACACTTAACAATGTGCATACACAACCCCTATAATAACACTTCACAATGTGCATACACAACCCCTATAATAACACTTCACAATGTGCATACACAACCCTTATAATAACACTTCACAATGTGCATACACAACCCCTATAATAACACTTAACAATGTGCATACACAACCCCTATAATAACACTTCACAATGTGCATACACAACCCCTATAATAACACTTCACAATGTGCATATACAACCCTTATAATAACACTTCACAATGTGCATACACAACCCTATAATAACACTTCACAATGTGCATACACAACCCCTATAATAACACTTAACAATGTGCATACACAACCCTTATAATAACACTTCACAATGTGCATACACAACCCTTATAATAACACTTCACAATGTGCATACACAACCCCTATAATAACACTTAACAATGTGCATACACAACCCCTATAATAACACTTCACAATGTGCATACACAACCCCTATAATAACACTTCACAATGTGCATACACAACCCCTATAATAACACTTCACAATGTGCATACACAACCCTTATAATAACACTTCACAATGTGCATACACAACCCCTATAATAACACTTAACAATGTGCATACACAACCCCTATAATAACACTTCACAATGTGCATACACAACCCCTATAATAACACTTCACAATGTACATACACAAACCCTATAATAACACTTCACAATGTGCATACACAACCCCTATAATAACACTTCACAATGTGCATACACAACCCTTATAATAACACTTCACAATGTGCATACACAACCCTTATAATAACACTTCACAATGTGCATATACAACCCCTATAATAACACTTCACAATGTGCATACACAACCCTTATAATAACACTTCACAATGTGCATACACAACCCTATAATAACACTTCACAATGTGCATACACAACCCTATAATAACACTTCACAATGTGCATACACAACCCCTATAATAACACTTCACAATGTGCATACACAACCCCTATAATAACACTTCACAATGTGCATATACAACCCCTATAATAACACTTCACAATGTGCATATACAACCCCTATAATAACACTTCACAATGTGCATACACAACCCCTATAATAACACTTCACAATGTGCATACACAACCCCTATAATAACACTTCACAATGTGCATACACAACCCCTATAATAACACTTCACAATGTGCATATACAACCCCTATAATAACACTTCACAATGTGCATATACAACCCCTATAATAACACTTCACAATGTGCATACACAACCCTTATAATAACACTTCACAATGTGCATACACAACCCTTATAATAACACTTCACAATGTGCATACACAACCCTTATAATAACACTTCACAATGTGCATATACAACCCTTATAATAACACTTCACAATGTGCATACACAACCCTTATAATAACACTTCACAATGTGCATACACAACCCTTATAATAACACTTCACAATGTGCATACACAAACCCTATAATAACACTTCACAATGTGCATACACAACCCTATAATAACACTTCACAATGTGCATACACAACCCCTATAATAACACTTCACAATGTGCATACACAACCCCTATAATAACACTTCACAATGTGCATACACAACCCCTATAATAACACTTCACAATGTGCATACACAACCCCTATAATAACACTTCACAATGTGCATACACAACCCCTATAATAACACTTCACAATGTGCATACACAACCCCTATAATAACACTTCACAATGTGCATATACAACCCCTATAATAACACTTCACAATGTGCATATACAACCCCTTTAATAACACTTCACAATGTACATACACAACCCTTATAATAACACTTCACAATGTGCATACACAACCCTTATAATAACACTTCACAATGTGCATACACAACCCCTATAATAACACTTCACAATGTGCATACACAACCCTATAATAACACTTCACAATGTGCATACACAACCCCTATAATAACACTTCACAATGTGCATACACAACCCCTATATTAACACTTCACAATGTGCATACACAACCCTATAATAACACTTCACAATGTGCATACACAACCCTTATAATAACACTTCACAATGTGCATATACAACCCCTATAATAACACTTCACAATGTGCATACACAAACCCTATAATAACACTTCACAATGTGCATACACAACCCCTATAATAACACTTCACAATGTGCATATACAACCCCTATAATAACACTTCACAATGTGCATACACAACCCCTATAATAACACTTCACAATGTACATACACAAC
This sequence comes from Acipenser ruthenus, assembly GCF_902713425.1. NCBI lineage: Eukaryota > Metazoa > Chordata > Actinopteri > Acipenseriformes > Acipenseridae > Acipenser > Acipenser ruthenus. Next base: position 1,810,517 of record NC_081237.1, on the reverse strand, counting down.
CCTTATAATAACACTTTACAATGGACTGAGCTTAATTGGTAACAATACGCATAGCTGGCTTCATCAGGGGTGCACACGTATCCAGTATCTGAAATGAATAACACAACGGCACACATGAAGCATTACAGGTATGAATGAGAAACACAAACACCATGCAGGCCCCCCAGACATTTCTCAGCTCATGAATACCTTTTCTTTTAAGTGAGAAGACAAAGGTTGTCATGGTGAGCCCAAATCCCGAAAGACAGTTCGTTGTAGCAACATTCTAGTGAGGGTTAGACGAGGGCTGGCAGAGTAAGTGAGACACTGAAGTATCGAGAGCTGAAACTGATTTTGTAAGTAATTTCAATTTCCATAATAAATGTGCTCCATGCTGTGTGTTTGATATAATATATATATATATATATACATATACATATATATATATATATATTCGATATGTGTTAAACAATGTGTAAAAGTAAAAGCAGGGTACAGCAGAGAGTTCATTTGTACAACATGTAACATCTGAACGTTTCCTTACTCACTTATAAATGTTTACCAGGGTAATATGCACTGTAATGTTGCTTTTTTCCCCATGCTTTTCTGTTGTTATACTTTGCATTTACTATAGTTTGTGCATATTACCATGTTGTTTAATATGCTTTTACCATACCTCTCTAGGCTTTACTGTTCTTACCTATGTGTTACACTGCTGGTACTACAGCATGCTTTATTACACTATGAGTTACACTGCTGTTTCTACAGCATGCTTTATTACAATATGAGTTACACTGCTGTTTCTACAGCATGTTTTATTACACTATGAGTTACACTGCTGTTTCTACAGCATGCTTTATTACACTATGAGTTACACTGCCGTTTCTACAGCATGCTTTATTACACTATGAGTTACACTGCTGTTTCTACAGCATGCTTTATTACACTATGAGTTACACTGCTGTTTCTACAGCATGCTTTATTACACTATGAGTTACACTGCCGTTTCTACAGCATGCTTTATTACACTATGAGTTACACTGCTGTTTCTACAGCATGCTTTATTACACTATGAGTTACACTGCTGTTTCTACAGCATGCTTTATTACACTATGAGTTACACTGCCGTTTCTACAGCATGCTTTATTACACTATGTGTTACACTGCTGTTACTACAGTATGCTTTATTACACTATATGTTACACTGCTGTTACTACAGCATGCTTTATTACACTATATGTTACACTGCTGTTACTACAGTATGATTTATCACACTATGTGTTACACTGCTGTAACTACAGTATTCTTTATTACACTGTGTGTTACACTGCTATTACTACAGTTTGCTTTATTACACTATGTGTTACACTGCTGTTACTACAGTATACTTTATTACACTATGTGTTACGCTGCTGTTACTACAGTATGCTTTATTACACTGCTGTTTCTACAACATGCTTTATTACACTGCTGTTTCTACAGCATGCTTTATTACACTATGTGTTACACTGCTGTTACTACAGTATGCTTTATTACACTGCTGTTTCTACAGCATGCTTTATTACACAATGCTATGTGGCTAGGGTTCTCTCGGCAGTGTACTGACTGACACTTTTTTTAAATTTTTACTGTAAGCCATTTTAAATTGAGTGGATTTTACTAATTTTTTTCAACCCTTAAACCCAGTACTGGACACTGCAGAGGTTACCTTGAATAATAACTAATATTAATACTACATAAAGTAATTCAATGTATTTCCATATGAAAAAAATACAATTTAAAGGAGCGCGTTTTTAAGTGGTTTTAATTCCATTTGCTGTGTAGATGTTTTGAAATGTATTTTCTTTTTTTTCATACATTTTCTATACACTGTTACTGCTACTGAAATACTGCTGAAAACGTGGCTCATCAGACTCTAGCTGTTGTATCAAGGTGTGATACTCTCATGAACCCACCACCTTCTCTTTTGTCTTTAACATAAACTGTCTACCGCGAATAAAAAAAATGCAGGTGTGTCTGGTCTTAAGAATGCCATTTTAGGTTTCTTACTAGTTTTATATAATTAGCAGATTTCCTTGAAGAGCTGGCTTTGAAAGGAATCGGTGGAGTAGTGCAGCTATCGTATCAGCATGCAGGCTTTACCTCTGAGTGACGGACAGACCCTGGATCTTCTGAAGGGCAGGGGAAGTGGAATTGCAGAGGAGATATCCAATGTGGTGCGTGTCTTCATCAGCTCCACATTCACAGGTAAGAATACCTCCATAGGTCCTTCGCTGTCTCAGGAGTGCAGGGGGACTCATGCAGTCAGGGGAGCGCAGGTTCACGTGCCCCTCTTCGATGGGGATTCCACAGGGAGCATTGGTTCTGGTGCTAGGTTAGGGAAGCAAAACCATGAGGGACTGCTCTCCTCACCATGCTACAGCACCCCCTACTGGCCAGGTCCAGGTGAGCTCTAGCAGACACCAGCAGTGCTGGCCTTGTCCTCCAGGTGGCGGTAGCTAACATCTGCTGAGGAGCTCCTGGGTGTAAAGAGGCTGTAAAGAGGAAGATTGGCTTGGGGATCGGAAAATAAAGGGTACGGTAATTGGACACTTCCATGGCCACCACAGTCCCCCGATCTCAATCCAGTTGAGCATGTTTGGGATGAACTTGACCATCTTCATCATTATCCTCTGCCTACCTCACCGATTGTGTGAAACATTAATGACTGAATGGATCCCTGGAGACACCTTCCAGCACCTTGTGGAGGTTCCGTTCTGTCAAGGCTGTGATCAGAGCAAACAGTGGCTATTATGTACAGAGCCTAAACAAAAACATTTCACATGTACAAAACAGTTCAAATAAAGGGATCAGCAAATGCAGATGTGATATCTATAAAAGGGGCCAAGTTTTAAAAAATCCACCAATTTTATGACATATTTGACCAAATAAATAAAAAAAAACAGTATTAAGAACATAAGAACATAAGAACATAAGAAAGTTTACAAACGAGAGGAGGCCATTCAGCCCAACATTACTTAAGTTATTGCAATAAGAACGACACAGAATGATTTATAAAAAAAGTCATAAAAAGATAAGGCGACAGTAAAAAGCTATGAAAATGTAATTTGAAGCTGCTGTATTACAGTCAAGGCTGTTTATTTGCAGGTTTATACTGATTATTACAGAACAATTCCTGGTGTTTTACAAATGTTGTTAGTGGGTATTTAATGCATGCCTTTACATTACAAAATGTCTCTGTGTAATACAGGCCCCTCTGTTTACCGCACATGAAGCACTGATGCAGGTTCAGCAGCTTTACGCAGTCTGCAAACACAAACAGCAGAAGCAGAGGTGCTTCTCGGACCCCTGCGTATTACACAAGATGCTTACCTGAAATCACTATTTTAACAGATCTGCACCTGCTTTTTTTTTAATAAACAGTGACAAATTCACAGGAAATTGTATGTAAAATTATAAAAAATAAGGGCCTTGATGACAGAATCTTTTTCAATATTCCTGTAAGATGAGGTTTTGTGAAGATGGCTCTCTTTCGTTTCAGACATGTCTACTGAGAGAGATGCTCTGCTGGACAAAGCCTACCCTGAGCTGCAGGCTTTCTGTCAGACACTGGGCCTGGTCTTTGAGGTATGGGCCTCAGTTCAAACACTGTGCTTTTATGAACTGTGTTCCAGTTGCTTACTTTCTTACCATACATCCCTTACAGTAATTGTAGCTCCATGTTCTCCACCATGCACCTCCATTCTATAGGTCTCACATGTGAAGTTTAGGGTTCATAGCACACATGTATTTTCATTTAGAAAATGGCATCTGGTGCTACACCAGGTTAAAGACATGCAGGAAGCCTGTTCCTGCTTTACTCACTTGGTTATTTCACCCCAGCAGTGTCTACGGGGTCATGGTATGGCTGACAGGATGTCAATCAATGAGCACAGCAGCTGATTGGTTATTGACAGGAAAGAAGCCATTGGTGGGACAGTTTCACCTCTAGTGGACCGAGGAAGTGCAGCACTATGTGAAAACATTGGTTTCAACCAGAGGTTTTAAAATGAAAATACATGTTTACAATAACGCGTTTGCTCCAGAATGAAGGGAAGTGCACAACAGCAGGTATGATTTCTGGAATTATATTGTCAGCTACGACCGCTTTAAATGATCCAGGAAAGATACATTAAGTTCCAAAGACTCCAGGTCCCATCTGGGTTCTCTAAGGAGTGTGGAGACGAGTCTTAATGAGGTGTAACTGTCTTTGCAGGTAGTGGATATGCGATGGGGAGTGCGTGATGCGATAGCTGTGGATCACATGACAATTGAACTGTGCTTAAGGGAGATACAGTCCTGCCAGAGAGTGTCTGTGGGGCCAATCTTCACTGTGAGTCTACAGTACAGTGCACTGCACTATACTACACAGCACAACACTATACTACACTACACAACACTACACTGCACTGCATTATACTACACTACACTATTATTATTATTATTATTATTATTATTATTATTATTATTATTATTATTAATTTCTTAGCAGACGCCCTTATCCAGGGCGACTTACAATTGTTACAAGATATCACATTATTTTTACATACAATTACCCATTTATACAGTTGGGTTTTTACTGGAGCAATCTAGGTAAAGTACCTTGCTCAAGGGTACAGCAACAGTGTCCCCGCCTGGGATTGAACCCACGACCCTCCGGTCAAGAGTCCAGAGCCCTAACCACTACTCCACACTGCTGCCCGCTACTACACTGCACAGCACTACACTACACTACACTGCACTGCACTACACTGCACTGCACTACACTGCTGGTAGTGTTTAAATGGACCTCAGGTTTCAGCATTAGTCCGTTCACTTTACCTCGTGCCAATATTCCGCTATACAGACGTTCTCCATCCTGTAACCCTATATGAAAGATCTGAATATGTCTTCATAGGCTCTGATTGGAAACCGCTATGGCTACCGCCCCATTCCCAGAGTCATTGAAGAACAGGAGTTTGAGCTTCTTCTGTCCAAATTGAGTGCAGATGAAAGCACTACGCAGCTCCTCAAAGACTGGTTCTGGAAGGATGAGAACTCAGTGCCCCCTGCCTACATCCTGCAGCCCATCACCACCCACCTGCCCCACTACAGCGACACCAGACCCGAGAGCCGGCCGCAGCACCAGCACGATGTCGCCACCTGGTGGAGCACCGAGACACAGCTTTCTCGTCTCCTCAGAGCAGCCGCTGTGCAGGCAGAGAAGGAGGGGGAGTTCAGCAGGGAGCAGAGGCACAGGTTCTTCAAATCAGGTGTGCTTTACAATCAGGAAGCAATTCATTAAATAGTGATAGAGCCGTGGCTGGAAAAAGCTGTTGTTGCACGGTACAATCTGCACCCCAAACCAAACACAACAAATTCAAGAGAAGGAAGTTAAAAACCTGATGAACAGCTGTTTCAGAGCCCCTGCAGTGTGGGGGGTGAATAGAGGCTTAGCATCTGAATTAGGGAACAAAACTAGATTAAGCTATGTTTTGGTCACAGTTTAGGCATCCAAATAAAAATCTTGCTGCTAAATGTACACAGAGCTTTCCGTGTTTCTGCTGCACTGCAACGTGAAGCTCAATGGCACAGCATGCCGGGTGCCTGCAGCTCAGAGTCAGAGTGTGTGGATAGCTAGAGCAAGTAAGGGCAAGCATGGCACATATTTCACCCATCTTTTTATAATTGATCTTACAAAGCCCCAGTTGTTGATCTTTACTTAACAAATTCAGTGTGTCATGTTACCATTGACTTCTTATCATTTGTCAGATTTGACACGCTTCTTTTTGTCAACAGTGAAATACAATTTTATCATGTACTGTGGGTGATATCGTCACACTTATTATTCTTAAAACAATAACCGCATCTATTAGAAATGTATAAACCTGTTTTCAATATCGCTGTCTGAAAACGATAGCAGCTTTACACGTTACAACAGTGGTACTCAACTCTGGCCTTTGAGATCTAATCCAGTCCAGGTTTTTACTCCAGGCAGGTTCTAATGTAGTTAACTGAAGCTGCTGAGAGGCAATTAACTAATGTAGGACCTGGTTGGAATAAAGACCAGGACTGGAATAGATCTCGAGGGCCAGAGTTGAGTACCACTGCATTACAACAAACTAAACATAGACCACAATATCTTTAATTTAAAGTTATAAATTGAGGTTGTTACACAAGCAAATCATTTACTAGGAATCTATTTAAAAACAAGGGAATTTATTAAACATGCTGTGGAAGGGCAGAAGCCCTGGTGCTGTAAATGGTGTGTCTGTTGAACATTTTGCTATTTTGAAGGGGCAACTCTGAGTTGCTAAAACTTTTGTCTTAAAGGGATTTGGAACAAAGGGAGGTCAGAGAGAGTTATTGATTGGCTGCTCACATCAGAGCCCAAAGTTTCTGATTGGCTGCTCACATCAGAGCCCAGAGTTCCTGATTGGCTGCTCACATCAGAGCCCAGAGTTCCTGATTGGCTGCTCACATCAGAGCCCACATGAAGGTGTGAAGCTCTGTCTCAGTGTCAGCCAGGCTCTGAGTAAATTACCATGATGCTGGAAAAGCAAGAGTGTCTCCCCCATGGTGTGCAGTCTTGAGTAAATTATTTTAATTAATTGGTGATAGTCAGTGTCTATGCATTCACAGACTTAAACTAATTACTGAGTGCCAATCTGTCTGCAATATGATCTACAGTACCTTATTTGTCTTACAGTTACTGAATGGGAAATTGAACAGGGTCTCCTAGCTAGCCAGCAGAGCAATGCCTGCGTGCATCTCTTTCTTCGAGAGCTGCCTGATCTCAGTGGCTCTGTAAGTCAGAAGAGTTCTTCCCAGTTTATCGATATCAAGGAAGATGGCTGCGTCGACACTGAAGCCCAGGAACTCCTCTCCAGCCTAAAGATGAAGATTTCTAGCAACGATTCCATCAAACTCAATGTGCACACCGTACAACTCAGCAAAGGAGCCATAGACCCCTGCAACAAGACCCATGCCCAGTACCTTCAGACCCTATGCGAGCAGTTCATCTCTGAGATGAAACAGCAGATCCTCCGAAGAGACCAAAAGAACCGGGCAGAAGAGAAGTGGGCTTGGCTTTTACAGGAGGTCTCCCACCACATGGCTTTGAGTGCCTCCAAATGTGCTGTCTTCTGTGGCCGAGCAGACCTGCTAAACAGCATCTGTGAAACCGTCAAGGAGCAGGATTCTGGCCACCATGCCCCTCTGGTTGTCTTTGGTCCTTCTGGAATAGGAAAGACCTCAATGATGTGCAAACTGTCCCAGGAAGTGCGTCGCACACTCGGGGAGGACTCCGTTCTGGTTTTGAGGCTTCTCGGAACATCTCCCATGAGTTCGGAGATCCACTCCGTTCTGAAAAGCGTTTGCTTCCAAATTTGTTCGGCTTATGGATTCAATCATCCCACTCTCCAAACAATCAACGCGTACGAAGACCTTGTCCGTTTCTTTCAAAGCACGCTAGCGGCTGCCTCCCAGAAGAAGGCAGGATCGTTGGTCCTGATTCTGGATTCCCTGGACCAGCTTTCCCCTGCTGATGGAGCTCACAGACTGCACTGGCTACCCAAGGAGTGTCCGCAAGGAGTCCACATCATCGTCTCCACCCTGGGGGATGGGAATCCCATTCTGGAGGTACCGCAGTCAGCAGGGTTCAGAATATTACGTGTATCACATGGTATACTTGAGTGCAGATTACATGTTTATCATAAATCCCAACCAGTGTTGGGAGTAACACATTACATGCAACACATTACTGTAATCAGATTACATTATTCAGGAACTTGTAACTCTAATGGTCCCTTCATCAGACAGGTAATGAAATGGGTAACGGATGACATTTTATCTCAAAAATACCATAGTTACTAAATCCAACTATTTTATGGTGTGCAGTTTATGCTTGATTCATACATTGATAATAAAGTAATCACAGTTTAAAGTATAAGCTGGAATCTGGTTGGGGTTTAATGTGATTCAAGTTCATAGGTTCACAAGCATTGATTCGTCCGATTTAATTTTGTGCACATTGGTTTTCAAAAGAATCAATTACAAAAGTACCGATTCCTTGTCCATGCAAACACTGTCAAACCTCTATTATAAAAACTCATTGGGACCAATTTGTTCAGATAATCAAACAAGTATGTTAACTTATACTAGAGAGATCTAGCATTGAAAAAGTTTTCATATTCAATGCTGCTTTTTTTTTTTTTTTTTTTTACCGGATCTCTTTTTGGAATCTTGCCTTCATTCAAAACCAACGACAAAATGACCGGGCAAATTGCACTGTCAGGAAAGTAATTCTCTGAATCCAGCTGTCAAATATCAGGTTACTTAGTGTTCTACACATTATACTTATATACAGGCAGTGGACAAAAAAATGGAAAAACCAATGTAAAGTCACTTAATAGGGCGTTGGGCCACTATGGTATCCCGCTCTGTGGAGTTCTCGGCGGACCGTTTTTGATGAAACTGGCTGCTCGTGCCCCAGGTTGAAATTTGCAGTCAATTGATCTGCAGTTGCTCGCCTGTTTTGCCTTGCACTTTGAATTAATGCACGGATATCACGATCCTGGAGTATGCGCTTCCGCCCACTGTTGCCCTTTGCTGATAATGTCTTTCCCTTGGAGTTCCATGCCGACATCACCTTAGACACATTTGCTCGTGAAACATCAGCAAGTTGAGCTGTCTTGGTCACTGAAGCTCCTGCTAAACGCACCCCAACAATCACCCCTCTTTCAAAGTCACTGAGGTCTCCTCTTGCAGCCATGCTAGCCATAATTATAGGCAACCAGGCCTGTCCAGCAGTTTTATACATGACCCTAAGCATGCTGGGATGTTATTTGCTTAATTAACGCATGAGCCACACCTGTGTGGAAGCCCTTGCTTTCAATATACTTGGTGTCCCTCATTTACCCAGGTGTTTCAATTTTTTGACCACTACCTGTACTACACTATTAACACTTGTAGAGTGCTGTGGTTATTTCACTCATGAGGATAAACAAGCCTTCGGTGGCTCGTGGGTTATTCACGATCCTCATTCGTGGAAGAAACACAGGACTCTATGAGCAGCAGTGTGGAGTAGTGGTTAGGGCTCTGGACTCTTGACCGGAGGGTTGTGGGTTCAATGTGGGTTCAATCCCTGGTATGGGACACTGCTGCTGTACCCTTGAGCAAGGTACTTTACCTAAATTGCTCCAGTAAAAACCCAACTGTATAAATGGGTAATTGTATGTAAAAATAATGTGATATCTTGTAACAATTGTAAGTCGCCCTGGATAAGGGCGTCTGCTAAGAAATAAATAATAATAATAATAATTCATGGAGTATACTGTCTACATAACAAGTGCAATGTATATCAAATAAGGTATGTTTAAACCTGCAGATTTAACAGTGGTATTCTGAAAGTTCTTGGTGTATCCACTATAAACAGCTGTAAAAGGGCCTCATAATTAAACGAATACCACCACAAGACACCTCCAGGCACTGGTGGAAATGTTAGTCTCTTTGTGTTTTGAAGGTCCTCCTTGGTGGGATCCAGAACCCAGACAGTTACTTTGCTGTGGGGCAGTTGTCTCTCCAACAAGGTGAGCAGGTGATCCGCACGTACATGGCAGCGGCAGGGCGCAGTCTCACCCCTGCCCAGCACAGTCTGATTCTCAGCAGCTTCAATCAGTGTGGGCATCCATTCCTGCTGAAGCTGGCACTGGATGCTGCCAGCCAGTGGGCCTCCTACACGCCTCTGCCAGAGCTCCAGGGGGCCACATCGACCAAGGAAGCCGTGTCCCAACTCTACGAGCGTCTTGAGAAGCAGCACGGAAGGGTCCTTGTGACCCACGCTTTGGGGTTCATTGTGTCGTCAAGGTTGGTGTTCAGCAGTTAAATAGAACTGTACCACTTGTGGTCATGTGGTGTGCAGGGCGAGTCATTCAGTCAGGAAAGCTCGGGTTCCTGGCTGGGCTAAGTTGCTGGTTTTCGCTGGAGATCTCAGAGGGAGCATTGGTTCTGGCGCTAGGTTAGGGAGACATAACCGGCAGAGTTTCTCCTCTCCTACAGCGGACCCTAATGGCCAGGTGCCTGGTGAGCTCAGGCAGACACCTGCAGGGCTGGCCTTTGTCCTCCAGAGGCAAGAAGTTCTCTGACATCCACTCACGATGTCCTGGTTGTAAAAAAAGGAATGAATGTAATCTTTGATTGATCCATTGCTATTTTTATATTTTTAGTGTAAACTAAAAATGAATGACATTGCTCCTTCTTTTGAAGGGTACTGTGTGTGAAAACGGTAAGATGTGTCTGAATGTTGTCCTACAGGAGTGGTCTGACGGAGGCAGAGCTAAGGGACGTCCTGTCTGTGGATGACGAGGTTCTTGCTGATATCTACCAGTACTGGCCTCCTCCCAACAGCAGTATGATCCGCCTGCCCCCGCTACTCTGGACTCGACTGCGTTACGACCTGGGGGAATACCTAGTGGAGAGGCAGGTGGATGGAAACAAAGTGCTGGCACTCTACCACAGGTACACTTTTATATTGCACATCTCATACAAGCTTTTCAGGAGCTCGCAAAATCCGAAAGTAAATATTTCACCTTTTACAAATTGTCTGGGGTTCTTCATTGGAACACCATGAAACATGTTAATTAGACATCAGATTTTGCCACTTTCAGTTTATGAGTTATTTCTGCCTAGCTGAAGTCGTGATTGAGTGGGGCAGAGATATCCAGAGTCAATAGGGAAGCGTTGGGTATGATGACACCCGTTTCATTTGATTTTCCTCAGCTTGGATATCCAATCTACAATAGGGAAGCGTCAGGTATGATTGACACCCGTTTCATTTGATTTTCCTCAGCTTGGATATCCAATCTACAATAGGGAAGCGTCAGGTATGATTGACACCCGTTTCATTTGATTTTCCTCAGCTTGGATATCCAATCTACAATAGGGAAGCGTTGGGTATGATTGACACCCGTTTCATTTGATTTTCCTCAGCTTGGATATCCAATCTACAATAGGGAAGCGTCGGGTATGATTGACACCCGTTTCATTTGATTTTCCTCAGCTTGGATATCCAATCTACAATAGGGAAGCGTCGGGTATGACTGACACCCGTTTCATTTGATTTTCCTCAGCTTGGATATCCAATCTACAATAGGGAAGCATTGGGTATGATTGACACCCGTTTCATTAGATTTTCCTCGGCTTGGTCAGCTGCTGGTCAGAAGGACAGAATACATTGAAAATGATCACACTGAGAGCAGCAAAGCCCTGTAACCCCGTGCACATTAACAGGTTTCATGATGCTTCAATAAAGAACTCGGCTCAAAAAGAAATACTCTAAAAGGTGTGTGATTTATTACAGTATTTTGTGAGCCCCTGAAAAAAGGAGCAAGTCTGCATATATCCTGCTTCAAGCTGGAATTGAGTTGGGGTTTTAAAGTGGTGTTTGTCAGTGATTCTACATTGAGTGTCACATTGGTTCAGCCGGTTAGGGAGACTACAGCACCCGCTATTGGCCAGGCACCCGGTGAGCTCAGACACCAGCAGGGCTGGTCCTCCAGGGGGCGTTAGCTCGCATTCGCTGTGTAAAAAGGTAACTGGCTTTTTTTAGTCATCGCCAATTTTTTACCCCGGTTTTTCTCCCCAATTTAGTATGCCCAATTATTATCTGTATCCTCGGCTCACCGCTCGCAACCTCCCCGCCGACTCGGGAAACGGAAGCTGGAGCACGCGTCCTCCGAAATGTGCTCCTGCCAAGCCGTCATTGGCCTTTCGCACTGCAGATCCACAGCAATGCCACCAGACCTATAGTGCCGGAGGACAACACAGATCTGGCGGCTCCACTGCAGAGTCACAGGCGCCCTATCGGCCACAGGGGTTGCTGATGAGTGGTGAGCCGTGGATTCCCCTGCCGACCTAAGCCCTCCCTACCCGGGCAGCGCTCAGACAATTGTGCACCGCCCCCTAGGAACTCCCGGTCACGGTCAGCTGTGACATAGCCTGGATTCGAACCTGCGCTCTCCAGGCTATAGGGCACATCCTGCACTCGGGAGCCCGAGGCAACTGGCTTGGCGATCGGAGGACACCACTGTGGGGAGTTTCTGTGGGGAGGGAATGTAATTGGACATTATAAATTGGGGAGAAAATAGGGAAGTAAAATAATAAATTATTAAAAATAAATTGTATTAATCTTTGTAGGCAGTTCATAGAAATGGTCCAGGAAAGATACTTGTCTGCGGAGCAGAAATCCCGAAGACATCATGTCTTGGCAGATTTCTTTAAAGGAACGTGGAGTCAGGGAGCGAGGAAACCGATCTGTCTGCCTTCTCTGAAAACCAGCCTGAACGCCAACCGAAAGGTAGCTCTCCTGCCATAACACTGTCAACGGGGTGCAGGGCCCGAGTTTAGAAGATGCTCTGTAGTTCTAGTTGCCAGCCATAAATATTGTACTGCTGTTCACAAGCACCAGTGCTGTCTGCTGAACCTGCTTTTCATCTCAGCCTGGATTCTTACAAAAGAGCTCAGCCAAGTCCATAGCAACATGCTCTCTACTAAACTCTAGGTAGTTCCACACAAGGGCTTTTTAGGTCATCAATGTGAGACTAAAGGTAAGAGGGAGACTCGTTTCATTATCAGTCTTCTTCACCTGTGCAAGCTTCCATGCTAACAGTTGTTTTGTGATGGGCTTGTTTTTTTTGGTTTTTTTTGCTGCCAACGAGATGCAATGAGTCAGAAGTTGCTTTTTTTTCATTCCAGCCAAGCTCAAACTGGTGTAGAAGGTGAGGCTAATATTCAAACTAATCTCACTCTCTGACCTTTAGTCTCACATACATGACACAAAAAGCCCAATGACACAAAAAGACTCATTTCACCTTGTACACTCTATATACCATGATGAATGAGACGCTGGTGAGAGACTCATTTCACCTTGTACACTCTATATACCATGATGAATGAGACGCTGCTGAGAGACTCATTTCACCTTGTACACTCTATATACCATGATGAATGAGACGCTGCTGAGAGACTCATTTCACCTTGTACACTCTATATACCATGATGAATGAGATGCTGGTGAGAGACTCATTTCATCTTGTACACTCTATATACCATGATGAATGAAACGCTGCTGAGAGACTCATTTCACCTTGTACACTCTATATACCATGATGAATGAGACGCTGCTGAGAGACTCATTTCACCTTGTACACTCTATATACCATGATGAATGAGACGCTGGTGAGAGACTCATTTCACCTTGTACACTCTATATACCATGATGAATGAGATGCTGGTGAGAGACTCATTTCATCTTGTACACTCTATATACCATGATGAATGAGACGCTGGTGAGAGACTCATTTCACCTTGTACACTCTATATACCATGATGAATGAGACGCTGGTGAGAGACTCATTTCACCTTGTACACTCTATATACCATGATGAATGAGACGCTGGTGAGAGACTCATTTCACCTTGTACACTCTATATACCATGATGAATGAGACGCTGCTGAGAGACTCATTTAATCTTGTACACTCTATATACCATGATGAATGAGACGCTGGTGAGAGACTCATTTCACCTTGTACACTCTATATACCATGATGAATGAGACGCTGCTGAGAGACTCATTTCACCTTGTACACTCTATATACCATGATGAATGAGACGCTGGTGAGAGACTCATTTCATCTTGTACACTCTATATACCATGATGAATGAGACGCTGCTGAGAGACTCATTTCACCTTGTACACTCTATATACCATGATGAATGAGACGCTGGTGAGAGACTCATTTCACCTTGTACACTCTATATACCATGATGAATGAGACGCTGCTGAGAGACTCATTTCATCTTGTACACTCTATATACCATGATGAATGAGACGCTGCTGAGAGACTCATTTCACCTTGTACACTCTATATACCATGATGAATGAGACGCTGGTGAGAGACTCATTTCACCTTGTACACTCTATACACCATGATGAATGAGACGCTGCTGAGAGACTCATTTCACCTTGTACACTCTATATACCATGATGAATGAGACGCTGGTGAGAGACTCATTTCACCTTGTACACTCTATATACCATGATGAATGAGACGCTGCTGAGAGACTCATTTCATCTTGTACACTCTATATACCATGATGAATGAGACGCTGGTGAGAGACTCATTTCACCTTGTACACTCTATATACCATGATGAATGAGATGCTGCTGAGAGACTCATTTCACCTTGTACACTCTATATACCATGATGAATGAGACGCTGCTGAGAGACTCATTTCATCTTGTACACTCTATATACCATGATGAATGAGACGCTGGTGAGAGACTCATTTCACCTTGTACACTCTATATACCATGATGAATGAGACGCTGGTGAGAGACTCATTTCACCTTGTACACTCTATATACCATGATGAATGAGACGCTGGTGAGAGACTCATTTCATCTTGTACACTCTATATACCATGATGAATGAGACGCTGCTGAGAGACTCATTTCACCTTGTACACTCTATATACCATGATGAATGAGACGCTGGTGAGAGACTCATTTCACCTTGTACACTCTATATACCATGATGAATGAGACGCTGGTGAGAGACTCATTTCACCTTGTACACTCTATATACCATGATGAATGAGACGCTGCTGAGAGACTCATTTCACCTTGTACACTCTATATACCATGATGAATGAGACGCTGCTGAGAGACTCATTTCATCTTGTACACTCTATATACCATGATGAATGAGACGCTGGTGAGAGACTCATTTCACCTTGTACACTCTATATACCATGATGAATGAGACGCTGGTGAGAGACTCATTTCACCTTGTACACTCTATATACCATGATGAATGAGACGCTGCTGAGAGACTCATTTCACCTTGTACACTCTATATACCATGATGAATGAGACGCTGCTGAGAGACTCATTTCACCTTGTACACTCTATATACCATGATGAATGAGACGCTGCTGAGAGACTCATTTCACCTTGTACACTCTATATACCATGATGAATGAGACGCTGCTGAGAGACTCATTTCACCTTGTACACTCTATATACCATGATGAATGACACGCTGGTGAGAGACTCATTTCACCTTGTACAC
This sequence comes from Acipenser ruthenus, assembly GCF_902713425.1. Taxonomy (NCBI): domain Eukaryota; kingdom Metazoa; phylum Chordata; class Actinopteri; order Acipenseriformes; family Acipenseridae; genus Acipenser; species Acipenser ruthenus. The sequence goes on along the minus strand of NC_081237.1, from coordinate 1,795,387 downwards.
TCTATATACCATGATGAATGAGACGCTGCTGAGAGACTCATTTCACCTTGTACACTCTATATACCATGATGAATGAGACGCTGGTGAGAGACTCATTTCACCTTGTACACTCTATATACCATGATGAATGAGACGCTGGTGAGAGACTCATTTCACCTTGTACACTCTATATACCATGATGAATGAGACACTGGTGAGAGACTCATTTCACCTTGTACACTCTATATACCATGATGAATGAGACGCTGCTGAGAGACTCATTTCACCTTGTACACTCTATATACCATGATGAATGAGACGCTGCTGAGAGACTCATTTCACCTTGTACACTCTATATACCATGATGAATGAGACGCTGCTGAGAGACTCATTTCACCTTGTACACTCTATATACCATGATGAATGAGACGCTGGTGAGAGACTCATTTCACCTTGTACACTCTATATACCATGATGAATGAGACGCTGGTGAGAGACTCATTTCACCTTGTACACTCTATATACCATGATGAATGAGACGCTGCTGAGAGACTCATTTCACCTTGTACACTCTATATACCATGATGAATGAGACGCTGGTGAGAGACTCATTTCACCTTGTACACTCTATATACCATGATGAATGAGACGCTGGTGAGAGACTCATTTCACCTTGTACACTCTATATACCATGATGAATGAGACGCTGCTGAGAGACTCATTTCATCTTGTACACTCTATATACCATGATGAATGAGACGCTGGTGAGAGACTCATTTCATCTTGTACACTCTATATACCATGATGAATGAGACGCTGGTGAGAGACTCATTTCACCTTGTACACTCTATATACCATGATGAATGAGACGCTGCTGAGAGACTCATTTCACCTTGTACACTCTATATACCATGATGAATGAGACGCTGGTGAGAGACTCATTTCACCTTGTACACTCTATATACCATGATGAATGAGACGCTGGTGAGAGACTCATTTCACCTTGTACACTCTATATACCATGATGAATGAGACGCTGCTGAGAGACTCATTTCATCTTGTACACTCTATATACCATGATGAATGAGACGCTGGTGAGAGACTCATTTCACCTTGTACACTCTATATACCATGATGAATGAGACGCTGGTGAGAGACTCATTTCACCTTGTACACTCTATATACCATGATGAATGAGACGCTGCTGAGAGACTCATTTCACCTTGTACACTCTATATACCATGATGAATGAGACGCTGGTGAGAGACTCATTTCACCTTGTACACTCTATATACCATGATGAATGAGACGCTGCTGAGAGACTCATTTCACCTTGTACACTCTATATACCATGATGAATGAGACGCTGCTGAGAGACTCATTTCACCTTGTACACTCTATATACCATGATGAATGAGACGCTGGTGAGAGACTCATTTCACCTTGTACACTCTATATACCATGATGAATGAGACGCTGCTGAGAGACTCATTTCACCTTGTACACTCTATATACCATGATGAATGAGACGCTGCTGAGAGACTCATTTCACCTTGTACACTCTATATACCATGATGAATGACACGCTGGTGAGAGACTCATTTCATCTTGTACACTCTATATACCATGATGAATGAGACGCTGCTGAGAGACTCATTTCACCTTGTACACTCTATATACCATGATGAATGAGACGCTGGTGAGAGACTCATTTCATCTTGTACACTCTATATACCATGATGAATGAGACGCTGGTGAGAGACTCATTTCATCTTGTACACTCTATATACCATGATGAATGAGACGCTGCTGAGAGACTCATTTCACCTTGTACACTCTATATACCATGATGAATGAGACGCTGGTGAGAGACTCATTTCACCTTGTACACTCTATATACCATGATGAATGAGACGCTGGTGAGAGACTCATTTCACCTTGTACACTCTATATACCATGATGAATGAGACGCTGCTGAGAGACTCATTTCATCTTGTACACTCTATATACCATGATGAATGAGACGCTGCTGAGAGACTCATTTCACCTTGTACACTCTATATACCATGATGAATGAGACGCTGGTGAGAGACTCATTTCACCTTGTACACTCTATATACCATGATGAATGAGACGCTGCTGAGAGACTCATTTCACCTTGTACACTCTATATACCATGATGAATGAGACGCTGGTGAGAGACTCATTTCACCTTGTACACTCTATATACCATGATGAATGAGACGCTGGTGAGAGACTCATTTCACCTTGTACACTCTATATACCATGATGAATGAGACGCTGCTGAGAGACTCATTTCATCTTGTACACTCTATATACCATGATGAATGAGACGCTGCTGAGAGACTCATTTCACCTTGTACACTCTATATACCATGATGAATGAGACGCTGGTGAGAGACTCATTTCACCTTGTACACTCTATATACCATGATGAATGAGACGCTGCTGAGAGACTCATTTCACCTTGTACACTCTATATACCATGATGAATGAGACGCTGCTGAGAGACTCATTTCACCTTGTACACTCTATATACCATGATGAATGAGACGCTGCTGAGAGACTCATTTCACCTTGTACACTCTATATACCATGATGAATGAGACGCTGGTGAGAGACTCATTTCACCTTGTACACTCTATATACCATGATGAATGAGACGCTGCTGAGAGACTCATTTCACCTTGTACACTCTATATACCATGATGAATGAGACGCTGGTGAGAGACTCATTTCACCTTGTACACTCTATATACCATGATGAATGAGACGCTGGTGAGAGACTCATTTCACCTTGTACACTCTATATACCATGATGAATGAGACGCTGCTGAGAGACTCATTTCACCTTGTACACTCTATATACCATGATGAATGAGACGCTGGTGAGAGACTCATTTCACCTTGTACACTCTATATACCATGATGAATGAGACGCTGCTGAGAGACTCATTTCACCTTGTACACTCTATATACCATGATGAATGAGACGCTGCTGAGAGACTCATTTCACCTTGTACACTCTATATACCATGATGAATGACACGCTGGTGAGAGACTCATTTCATCTTGTACACTCTATATACCATGATGAATGAGACGCTGCTGAGAGACTCATTTCACCTTGTACACTCTATATACCATGATGAATGAGACGCTGGTGAGAGACTCATTTCATCTTGTACACTCTATATACCATGATGAATGAGACGCTGGTGAGAGACTCATTTCATCTTGTACACTCTATATACCATGATGAATGAGACGCTGCTGAGAGACTCATTTCACCTTGTACACTCTATATACCATGATGAATGAGACGCTGGTGAGAGACTCATTTCACCTTGTACACTCTATATACCATGATGAATGAGACGCTGGTGAGAGACTCATTTCACCTTGTACACTCTATATACCATGATGAATGAGACGCTGCTGAGAGACTCATTTCATCTTGTACACTCTATATACCATGATGAATGAGACGCTGCTGAGAGACTCATTTCACCTTGTACACTCTATATACCATGATGAATGAGACGCTGGTGAGAGACTCATTTCACCTTGTACACTCTATATACCATGATGAATGAGACGCTGCTGAGAGACTCATTTCACCTTGTACACTCTATATACCATGATGAATGAGACGCTGGTGAGAGACTCATTTCACCTTGTACACTCTATATACCATGATGAATGAGACGCTGGTGAGAGACTCATTTCACCTTGTACACTCTATATACCATGATGAATGAGACGCTGCTGAGAGACTCATTTCATCTTGTACACTCTATATACCATGATGAATGAGACGCTGCTGAGAGACTCATTTCACCTTGTACACTCTATATACCATGATGAATGAGACGCTGGTGAGAGACTCATTTCACCTTGTACACTCTATATACCATGATGAATGAGACGCTGCTGAGAGACTCATTTCACCTTGTACACTCTATATACCATGATGAATGAGACGCTGCTGAGAGACTCATTTCACCTTGTACACTCTATATACCATGATGAATGAGACGCTGCTGAGAGACTCATTTCACCTTGTACACTCTATATACCATGATGAATGAGACGCTGGTGAGAGACTCATTTCACCTTGTACACTCTATATACCATGATGAATGAGACGCTGCTGAGAGACTCATTTCACCTTGTACACTCTATATACCATGATGAATGAGACGCTGGTGAGAGACTCATTTCACCTTGTACACTCTATATACCATGATGAATGAGACGCTGGTGAGAGACTCATTTCACCTTGTACACTCTATATACCATGATGAATGAGACGCTGGTGAGAGACTCATTTCACCTTGTACACTCTATATACCATGATGAATGAGACGCTGCTGAGAGACTCATTTCACCTTGTACACTCTATATACCATGATGAATGAGACGCTGGTGAGAGACTCATTTCATCTTGTACACTCTATATACCATGATGAATGAGACGCTGGTGAGAGACTCATTTCACCTTGTACACTCTATATACCATGATGAATGAAACGCTGGTGAGAGACTCATTTCACCTTGTACACTCTATATACCATGATGAATGAGACGCTGCTGAGAGACTCATTTCACCTTGTACACTCTATATACCATGATGAATGAGACGCTGCTGAGAGACTCATTTCACCTTGTACACTCTATATACCATGATGAATGAGACGCTGGTGAGAGACTCATTTCACCTTGTACACTCTATATACCATGATGAATGAAACGCTGGTGAGAGACTCATTTCATCTTGTACACTTTGTCTGTTCTGCTTTTAAATGTGGCTCAGCATCTACCTGCACTGTTTTTATCAGGTGGCCTCCCAGCCTTTGTGGTTCACTGACAACGTGGCCAATCTGAGGAAGCTTCGGGAACTGCCTTTCCATCTGCTGCACGCCGGCCGCAGAGACGAGCTCAAACACAACGTCATTGGTACGGGCAGCACCTCTCCATTGTAAACAACACGGTGCTAACAGAATAATTTCACTACATCTTACCTAATATATAGTGCTATTATTTTGTAGGTCTCAGATTTTCCTATATGAAAAACGCACACATTATGGTAAAGGTGAATTTGACTTTTAATGGTCATTTTTTTGAAGCTGTAGTGAAGAATATTTATTGAACGCTCTTCAATGCTAAACTCATGGGTGAACATTATTTTGTTAGCTATATGTACTTTAATAAAGATGAAGCTCACTGAAACTCTTAACCAGTATCTTGGTACGGATCTGGAATATCACAGTTATCTTACGCAATGCAGTCTTCTCATTCAGATTCATTTTCTGGTTCAGTCACCATGTCCTGGTGACTTGTTAAAGCCTGTGGATGGATGGAGTTGTCAACATCTCCTCTGGAGTGAAGGAGAAGACATGTTTAAGAGCTCTGCTGAGGCCACAGGGATCCTTTAAACTTTCCAAAGAGTCACTAGGATGTGAGAACTGAACCAGAACATGATATACAAAGAGCTCTAAACAAGAGCAATACATCCGTTAAGAAAACTGGTTTTCAGACCTGCACCAAAACACTTCTTCTCAGAAACATATCTGCATCCTCACGTTAGCCAGCTACCTCTAGATCATTGGGATCACTAGCTCTTTCTTCCCCTTCTCTCAGGTAATATGGACTGGCTTGTTTGTAAGACTCAAGCCTGTGGAATAAGGAGTGTCATTGAAGACCTGTGCATGTGCGCTGAGCATATTGACTGTCCTGAAGTGCGGCTTGTGCGAGATGCATTTCTCCTTTTCAAACCAACCATGGATTTCATCGAGGGACAAATGGGTGAGTGGAAAACTCAGATCAATTTAACTGCATTTGTACATTTTCTTCATTTACCCAAAAAATGTATTGAGTTTAAATATTTGTTTATTTTCAAAAACTATTTAAAAAGTGTCCAAAATCGAGGCTAAGTGTTTTTAGGTTTACCATAGTCATTTTGCACAGTAATTTTGCAGAGCTTTTTCCATGGTTATACTATGCATTGCCATTTACTCTGGTTTGCCATGTTGTTCAGTATGCTTTACCACGCCTCTATGTGCTTTACAATTCTTTACCACGCCTCTCTGTGCTTTACAATGCTTTACCATGCCTCTCTGTGCTCTACAATGCTTTACCATACCTCTCTGTGCTTTACAATGCTTTACCACGCCTCTCTGTGCTCTACAATGTTTTACCATGCCTCTCTGTGCTCTACAATGCTTTACCATACCTCTCTGTGCTTTACAATGCTTTACCACGCCTCTCTGTGCTCTACAATGTTTTACCATGCCTCTCTGTGCTCTACAATGCTTTACCATACCTCTCTGTGCTTTACAATGCTTTACCACGCCTCTCTGTGCTCTACAATGTTTTACCATGCCTCTCTGTGCTCTACAATGCTTCCCTATGCTTTACCACGCCTGTGTGCTCTACAATGCTTTACCACGCCTCTCTGTGCCTTTACAATGCTTTACCATGCCTCTCTGTGCTCTACAATGCTTTACCATGCCTCTCTGTGCTTTACCACGCCTCTCTGTGCTCTACAATGCTTTACCATACCTCTCTGTGCTTTACAATGCTTTACCATGCCTCTCTGTGCTCTACAATGCTTTACCACGCCTCTCTGTGCTCTACAATGCTTTACCATACCTCTCTGTGCTTTACAATGCTTTACCATGCCTCTCTGTGCTTTACAATGCTTTACCACGCCTCTCTGTGCTCTACAATGCTTTACCATGCCTCTCTGTGCTTTACAATGCTTTACCATACCTCTCTGTGCTTTACAATGCTTCCCTATGCTTTACCATGCCTCTCTGTGCTCTACAATGCTTTACCATGCCTCTCTGTGCTCTACAATGCTTTACCATACCTCTCTGTGCTCTACAATGCTTCCCTATGCTTTACCACGCCTCTGTGTGCTCTACAATGCTTTACCACGCCTCTCTGTGCTTTACAATGCTTTACCATGCCTCTCTGTGCTCTACAATGCTTTACCATGCCTCTCTGTGCTCTACAATGCTTCCCTATGCTTTACCACGCCTCTCTGTGCTCTACAATGCTTTACCATACCTCTCTGTGCTTTACAATGCTTTACCATGCCTCTCTGTGCTCTACAATGCTTTACCACGCCTCTCTGTGCTCTACAATGCTTTACCATACCTCTCTGTGCTTTACAATGCTTTACCATGCCTCTCTGTGCTTTACAATGCTTTACCACGCCTCTCTGTGCTCTACAATGCTTTACCATGCCTCTCTGTGCTTTACAATGCTTCCCTATGCTTTACCATGCCTCTCTGTGCTCTACAATGCTTTACCATACCTCTCTGTGCTCTACAATGCTTCCCTATGCTTTACCACGCCTCTCTGTGCTCTACAATGCTTCCCTATGCTTTACCACGCCTCTCTGTGCTCTACAATTCTTCCCTATGCTTTACCACGCCTCTCTGTGCTCTACAATGCTTTACCATACCTCGCTGTGCTTTACAATGCTTTACCATGCCTCTCTGTGCTCTACAATGCTTCCCTATGCTTTACCACGCCTCTATGTGCTCTACAGTGCTTTACCATGCCTCTCTGTGCTCTACAATGCTTTACCATGCCTCTCTGTGCTTTACAATGCTTCCCTATGCTTTACCATGCCTCTCTGTGCTTTACAATGCTTCCCTATGCTTTACCATACCTCTCTGTGCTCTACAATGTTTTACCACGCCTCTCTGTGCTCTACAATGCTTTACCACACCTCTGTGCTCTACAATGCTTCCCTATGCTTTACCACACCTCTCCGTGCTTTACAATGCTTGCCTATGTTTTACCATGCCTCTCTGAGCTCTACAATGCTTCCCTATGCTTCCCCATGCTGTATTCTCTTTAGTTCAGTCTGTAACTCAGTATTTGTTTAATCCGTTGCTGTTCAGGTCAGTGGAGTGGAGCTTGTTATCCTGTTACGTGTGTTGTTGTATGTTCTGTTGTGCAGATAGCTGTCTGCTGCACACCGAGCTTCTTGCCAGACTCCACTTCTTTGCGGACTCATACTCTCTGATTGGGTCTCTGTGCTCGCAGTGCAGTGACTTTCTCAGCACCTCTCCCAACCCCACCTTCATCCCCCTGTCGGGATTCTTTCAGCCCCCCGGCGGGCCATTAAAGACCACCCTGACTGGATTTAATAAAGGTACAGCAACGTTTTCATTGGCACTGTGCCCAGGCGTATGCTCTGAGTGTTTCCCTGTGATACGGGGTGTGGGACAGACAGGCAGGACAATGGGGCTTGAAAACACCACTCAGACACTCAAGATTAATTCAGCAGCACACAAAGCGATGGCCAGCATCAACAATGGTAAGGACTGGGCGACAATACACCATAGTGTAAAATAAACAAATACAAAAATGCAAAAGAAAACACTGTTGAAAAGAAAAAGATGCCATAATTACAGCGTGTGCTGCTCTCACTAGACAGAGAGGTCCGGCTGACACGCTCCTATACTCTCGGGGTCTAAAGATCCCAAAACACGTCCCAGTCCCTGCAGGAAAATAACAAATACTGATCGGGGGCAGGGTGAGAGGAATATTAGTTTCTAGTTGACTTTTAAAAGATACGGAAATTATTTTCCATCGATTGGTATTCAATGGACTTTCTGGATACTTGTGTAGGTCATGTTTTCATTAGTTCATCTTTGGTCTCAGTCTACTAATGTAGGCTCTTCCTAAAGTCCAGATGTGATAAACATATAGCTTGTTGTCTTTTGTCCACGAATTCAGATTTGCAATCTTGGTGTGTTTTATTAACTTTGAAAATAACATAAATAAAAGGTCACTTCCAATAACTGAAGACTTGGGTATCCTCCCTTTCATGAAGGTCTGCCTAAAAACTTACAGGGGTAAGAACCTAGTCTTTGAAAATCACTTTCTTAAAACTTGTCAGCATAACCACTTTCTACCAAGTCCCTTAGTGTTCAGCCTTCAGTTTGGATAATGTCTGAAAACAGAACTTTCTCATTCACATAGTGTTTCTGGGTAATGCAGAGTAGTAAGGAAGAGGTTTTAAACGCTGCTGCGCACCCTGCTAGCTGTGGGAGACACTCTCCTCAGTGCTGTGCTTGTCCCTCAGGTATCACAGTGCTGGAGCTGTGCTCACAGTCCAGGCTGCTGCTGGTCGGAGCGGAGGACGGCAGAATGATTGTGTGGAATGTGAACGACACTGAAGTGATCCACACCCTGACCGGACACACGGGTGAGACTCTGATATAATCCCCTGTGAGGATCTGCGCAGATACATCTGTATGCATGGCAGGCCTGTATATCAAACGTACCCTCCAGTTTTCGCGATGCTCTGACAATGTTGTGCGAATTATGAATCCTGTATAGGATTTTAGATCGTTAGAGTATAATACAATTTTATCAGTGGAGCAAGTATACAAAATTTGTATTTTTGTAAAAAAATGAAACTTAGCCAGAATCCTTCACCTTTCTGGATATATTCTATTGAAACATTTGTCATTGAATTTAAAAGGTTAGTATTTGTAAATGTAGCACTTTGAGTGTTTTAAAAGTTAGTGATGGTAATTGAACTCAGTCGACACTGACTCACATGTGCCTTCAGGCTTGCAGATTTTAAATAGATCTTGCTAACCCTCTTTAATAATGGAGTAAACCCCACAGTGCTGTATTGTGGAAGCCCTCTTTAATAATGGAGTAAACCCCACAGTGCTGTATTGTGGAAGCCCTCTTTAATAATGGAGTAAACCCCACAGTGCTGTATTGTGGAAGCCCTCTTTAATAATGGAGTAAACCCCACAGTGCTGTATTGTGGAAGCCCTCTTTAATAATGGAGTAAACCCCACAGTGCTGTATTGTGGAAGCCCTCTTTAATAATGGAGTAAACCCCACAGTGCTGTATTGTGGAAGCCCTCTTTAATAATGGAGTAAACCCCACAGTGCTGTATTGTGGAAGCCCTCTTTAATAATGGAGTAAACCCCACAGTGCTGTATTGTGGAAGCCCTCTTTAATAATGGAGTAAACCCCACAGTGCTGTATTGTGGAAGCCCTCTTTAATAATGGAGTAAACCCCACAGTGCTGTATTGTGGAAGCCCTCTTTAATAATGGAGTAAACCCCACAGTGCTGTATTGTGGAAGCCCTCTTTAATAATGGAGTAAACCCCACAGTGCTGTATTGTGGAAGCCCTCTTTAATAATGGAGTAAACCCCACAGTGCTGTATTGTGGAAGCCCTCTTTAATAATGGAGTAAACCCCACAGTGCTGTATTGTGGAAGCCCTCTTTAATAATGGAGTAAACCCCACAGTGCTGTATTGTGGAAGCCCTCTTTAATAATGGAGTAAACCCCACAGTGCTGTATTGTGGAAGCCCTCTTTAATAATGGAGTAAACCCCACAGTGCTCTGTTGTGTGTCGTGTGTTTGTGGTCCTGCAGCGGAGGTGCAGTGTGTCAGGGTGATTGGAAAGGGCACTCGCTGTGTGTCCAGCTCCTATGATCAAACTCTGCGTGTATGGAGCCTGGTGACGGGGAAGCAGCTTCACTGCATCGAGGAGGGGCCTCGCGGCCCCCAGAACTGTGCCCTGCTTCACGTGGAGGAGGAGAGGGGCATCATATACTCCGGGACCAGCGCTCAGGTACCGCCTCCACTCTCACTGGTCAGTAGAACAGAAGACAGTAGAACGAATGAGAGCCATTTCAGCTGTGCTATTCTTTTTCAGAGCTGTTAGTGTACAACAAATGTGAATGCTTTTTATACTCTTATCAAAGCTGTACTTCTGGTTATGCAATCCATGTTGAAAGGTTCTTGTAAAAGAACCTGAAAATTCTAAATGTTCACTTTTAAAAGAACTCAAACTCCCAGAAGATTCTCTTGTTGGCCAGACTTCTGTTCCAGTGACTGACAGGTTTTCAGAGTTCCCTCTGCTGTTCCAGTGACTGACAGGTTTTCAGAGTTCCCTCTGCTGTTCAAGTGACTGACAGGTTTTCAGAGTTCCCTCTGCTGTTCCAGTGACTGACAGGTTTTCAGAGTTCCCTCTGCTGTTCCAGTGACTGACAGGTTGTCAGAGTTCCCTCTGCTGTTCCAGTGACTGACAGGTTTTCAGAGTTCCCTCTGCTGTTCCAGTGACTGACAGGTTTTCAGAGTTCCCTCTGCTGTTCCAGTGACTGACAGGTTTTCAGAGTGAGAACTCGTACAGTACAATGCTGTTGTTTCACTCAACCAGAGCCCAGATAACCTTTCATTACGCAGCAGCAGCAGCAGCATATTCCAACCCAAGCCATGTAAATGCACCCTCAGCCTCAGTTATACTTCCAAACGACTGATGATAGCCAGGCAGTTCACTGCAGGCCCGGATGATTCCTGCATCACAATTGAATTAGATGCACTGATGTGCCATGATTCAGTTCAAACACAGCATGTCTCTCTCTCGTTACTGACATTCCACTCTGTGCTGCGCTGGATCAGCCCCCACTGGGGTCATAACATCTGTCCTTTCAGAAGACAGTAATAAAAGGGGTTCACTAATGCAGTCTGCATGTAAACCATCCCTCATTAACGAGCGCTTGATTATTCTATATATACAGGTCAATAAATATCTCCCATAATAGAGCTAACATTGATCTGCCATGATTTGTAAGGGAGGCTCCATCTCTCGCTGCATTTAAAATAAGATTAAACCCCCATTTTTATAATTCAGCATATGTATTTTAAAGGGAAAATATATCATCCTATTTTATAGTACTTATTTACATTTTTTATACTACTTATTTTTGTCACTGCTTTTTAAAGTAAGAATTTCAATGACTTTTTCAAATGATTTTAATGTATGTAATTTAAAGGGGTGTTTTATCATCTTATCTTTTATTATTTCTCGAAATTGTTTTGTATATTCATTTTTGTTATTTGTATCTGTAAAGCGCTTCGAGGCGGTTTATCACGAGTAAGACATACAGATTAATTGATTGGTAACATTTGTCCTCTCAGTTGAATGCCTGGCAGCTGGAGACGGGCTCTCTGCTCTTCTGCATTGACTCAGAGAGCGCTGTGTTCACTGTGATCCCCGGGGGCGATGAGCCTGGCATAGCCCTTGCTGAAGGAGGCCTGCTCACACTGTGGGACAGAGGCACAGGCCGGTTAGGAATGACCTCCAAGCTCTGTGACCTGGGAAGAGCCGTGCCCACATGCACCCTTCCACTGAGAACACACAGGAGACTAGCAGCCGGGTTCAGCGATGGATCAGTACTCCTGGTATATGCAGTGCAACTTCACATTATTAGAACTTATAGTCATTGGGTCGTTCCATGTATTTCTAACTGTGTAAAAAGTGCTTCTTACAATCCCTTCTAAACACACTTCACTTCCATGTATCTGAGTTTACAGCTTACCAACAGTAACTGCTGTCTTTGTTTTTCTTCTCTGCAGATTTCTACAGATGGCAGGTTTGATGCTCAGAAAGTTGCTTCTTCTATTTCATTTCTTGTTGTTTCTGAAGACGAGACAGTCCTTTGTGCAGGTACACAACATTGTAGAAACGTCTACAGAAATGACACAACTGATAGAAATGAGACATACGTATCACAATGTGTGTTGCAATTGTGCACACAAGCTGCCACATAGTGATCTCTACCTAAATCAGCAATGTGATACAGATCAATTGGGATTCGAGTCTATCAGGTCAGTTTCTGTCAGCAATGTGATACAGATCAGGTACGTCACTCCAAAACGCGCCTCGCTTTTCTTTCATTTTGAGAAGTAAAAGGGTGAGTGAATATTGTTGTTTTTTTGTGGGCAATGCTCTTTTTTCTCACATTTATTTTATTTGAGGAGTTTATTCAAGATAAAAGTAATGTGATTATTGTATGAAAATGTGTATATGGCCCCTTTGTTTATTGCAAAGACATTACAATGGCAGGGTTTATAAACCACTCCCCCCAAAAAACACGTTGTCAAGATAGAAGTGTTTTAACCATAACTGTGTGGCTCCTCTGTTTTGTAGTTAATTCAGTGGGTGAAGTAAGGCCTTCACAACGTATTCTTACTTATGCAGATTCTTTCAGCTTTAATGCAGTGTTACATGTAATGGCTTTGATCATGTTTTGCAAATGAATGAATATTCCAATACTTGTCTGAATCTTGAGGGGATATCTGAACTGGAAACGTCCCTGACCCTCCCAGCACTAGGACAGTAACTGTTGGTTTCCAAAACCTGATTCCACGTGCTGTTGGTCTGACGAAGAACACAACTTTCCTAGAAATTCATTTTATGATGTGAATTGCAATAATATGGTTTTTAAAAGTGTTTAACCGTACATCAGTTCCTCCTCTTACTAAAACACAGGAAATCCATCTGTGGCTTATCAAGGCTGGACTCTTTGTAATGGTTCTGATTCTTATCCAGGCTGGACTCTTTGTAATGGTTCTGATTCTTATCCAGGCTGGACTCTTTGTAATGGTTCTGATTCTTATCCAGGCTGGACTCTTTGTAATGGTTCTGATTCCTATCCAGGCTGGACTCTTTGTAATGGTTCTGATTCTTATCCAGGCTGGACTCTTTGTAATGGTTCTGATTCTTATCCAGGCAGGACTCTTTGTAATGGTTCTGATTCTTATCCAGGCTGGACTCTTTGTAATGGTTCTGATTCTTTCACTGCAGGCCATGGTAAGAGTGTTGCAGTGTTCCAGTTAGACCCCTCCGCGATGGAGAGGTGCTTTGTGAATGACCTGGAGCATGAAGACACTGTGCTGACAGCAGCCGTGGGCACCACACAAGGAGTTCTGATCACCGGCTCAAAGAACGAAGCGATACGGGTTAGTGCAAGAGATAGAGCTGTCAGCACTTAGACACATCACTGAGACTTCAGATAGAATTGATTAGCTAAAGGGCCTCCTCTCGCTCCACACTCAGATATCAAGTATCTGCTCGGGGCGTTCAATAAATAATCTTCTCTTACAGCTTCAGGTAAATTACTATTAAAAATCCAGTTCATCTTTAGCAAAATGTGTTTTTCATATGAGAATGCATGATTTTCTAGAATGGTTTTGTCTGCTCCATGCACTTTAATATCCCTTCCCATCATTCCCAGGTGTGGAGTTTGTCCAGTGGTGCGCTGCTGGACTCGTTCTCTGGGATGGGGGTCTCGGTCACTGCACTGGTGTTGGTGGAGGATACTCTCATCTCTGCTTCAAGACATGCTTATTACCTGAAGCTGTGGCGTCTTCACTACAACCCGAGAAACAAGACCACTGCCCCTGTCCCCGCCTGCAGCCTGCTCACTGCTGTGTCACACCACGGGGAGTATGTGTACTTCCTGAAACCCGGAGACAGAAAGAAAGTCATTGTGTGGGACTACCTGCAAGGTAAGAGAGGGTATATACAGCAGCAACACATCCATACAGCATGTGTTTTATATTACAAACGAGAGGAGGCAATTCGGACCATCAGTGCTCGTCCGGTTCCTAATAGCTGATTGATCTCCAAACTTTGTCAAAGGGTCTTTTGAAGGCTACAAGTGATTCAGCATCAACAATGTGACTGCAGTAGAACCCGTCATATCTGATTGAATTGCTTCCAGGGGTCCGTCGGATCTCAGAGGGACTCACTATGCTACATTGTAGTTGCTTTATTAACGTCAGGGCTTTATAAATAACAATGTCAGACACATCAGTGTGTCGAAAACACCAAAGTACAGTCCTGCACGTGTACTATACAAAGTACAGTCCTGCACGTGTACTATACAAAGAGCAGTCCTGCACGTGTACTATACAAAGAACAGTCCTGCAAGTTTGCTATACAAAGTACAGTACTGCACAAAGTAAATCAGTGAGTATTTTGAGAAACAAGGCACTGTAATACCGTATTTTGTAATTTCCCAAAAGCAGTTGTGCCGTGCTTTCTCAGTCTGTGCAAAGAGCACCGTGCCTGTTAACGTGAGACAGAATCAACAACATGAAAGCACGCACACAAGCACACTGGCTTTGGAGGGCAGCAAATAAAATCTTCTTCCAGCTTTTTAACAGAATTCTGTCAATCCCTTGCTTTCTTGTTTTCTTTTGTTTAACATGGTTAAACTGGGCAGTTGCATGAAGTGACAGCATGTAAAAAGGGAAACTGAATTCACAAACGCACCGTCTTTTCTTTTCTTTATCTGCAACTGAATCCATTCTGTTCTGTAAAGATCAGTATTTGTTTTTAGACCCATAATAAAATGTACATTGATCAGTTTCCATCAGTACCGTTCAGTTGGTAGCAGCATGTGCAAATGAAACACAAGTTAATAGAGGGCATCGTATCTTACAGGATCGGATATGACAGGATCAGATATGACAGAATCGGATATGACAGGCTCTACTATATACAGGATCGGATATGACAGGATCAGATATGACAGAATCGGATATGACAGGCTCTACTATATACAGGATCGGATATGACAGGATCGGATATGACAGGATCGGGTATGACAGGATCTACTGTATAGAGGATCGGATATGACAGGATCGGACATGACAGGCTCTACTATATACAGGATCGGATATGACAGGATCGGACATGACAGGCTCTACTGTATACAGGATCGGATATGACAGGATCGGACATGACAGGCTCTACTGTATACAGGATCGGATATGACAGGATCGGACATGACAGGCTCTACTGTATACAGGATCGGATATGACAGGATCGGACATGACAGGCTCTACTGTATACAGGATCGGATATGACAGGATCGGACATGACAGGCTCTACTGTATACAGGATCGGATATGACAGGATCGGACATGACAGGCTCTACTGTATACAGGATCGGATATGACAGGATCGGACATGACAGGCTCTACTGTATACAGGATCGGATATGACAGGATCGGACATGACAGGCTCTACTGTATACAGGATCGGACATGACAGGATCGGACATGACAGGCTCTACTGTATACAGGATCGGATATGACAGGATCGGACATGACAGGATCAGATATGACAGGATCAGATATGACAGGATCAGATATGACAGGCTCTACTTCATACAGGATCGGATATGACAGGATCAGATATGACAGGATCGGATATGACAGGCTCTACTGTATACAGGATCGGATATGACAGGATCGGATATGACAGGATCAGATATGACAGGCTCTACTGTATACAGGATCGGATATGACAGGATCGGATATGACAGGATCAGATATGACAGGCTCTACTGTATACAGGATCGGATATGACAGGATCAGATATGACAGGCTCTACTGTATACAGGATCGGATATGACAGGATCGGACATGACAGGCTCTACTGTATACAGGATCGGACATGACAGGCTCTACTGTATACATAATAGTTCATCCTTTCTGTGTCTTCTGGATCATGTTACTGGCTGAAAGCATGTCAGTCAACAGGAGAAGTACCTGGTGGACAGGAAGGAAGCCAGTGAAGGGGTGGAGACACTCTCACCCTCCAGGTGCCCAAGCGAGTGCAGCACTAACTGAAAGCATGGCTTGCAAGCAGCCTTCTTAACCAAGTCTAGTACCAGATTCTCTAAATTCAAAATACAAGTTTACTAGAGCATGCGTTTGTTTCAAAACTGCACATGTGAGGCTGATATAACGAATGGGAGTGCAACACCGGTGGGATGCAGGGAACACATGTGCTTGCTGCAGTAAACTGAGCGATCCGGGCTTCCAGAGCATCTGAGTCAAATAGCTGAGCTAAAAATAGGTGGTTAGTTCATTAGTCGTCACTTAAAAAAAAAAAAGAATGCGTATTTGATAATCTCTGGTGCTGTGAATGTTTTTTTAAATAATTTATTAGTGTTTTAATATGTCATTTATAAGTAATAGATTGCAGCTGCACTTCCATCCATTTGAAACCACATGTTCACATGTTGACAGAATTACTTGGGTCCTTTAGGACCCAGCTTGACAAAAATCTGAGATCAATCAGACACGAGGAACTGGACGAACGTGGAGGGGCCCAGTGACCTCCTCTGGTTGGTAAATGTTCTTATGTTCTATATATTAAAACAGTTCCAATTCTGTACGGCAGGTTCTTCTGTTGATACGATTGACTGCTCAGCAGAGGTGTGCTGTCTGGAAGTGGCTCAGCTGAAGAAGCTGCTCTTCTGTGGAGTGCGATCAGGAACAGTGCTGGTCTATCCACTGGAATTCAGACATGACGCGATGTGCATTCCCCCACCAGAACCGCTCCAGAAGGTGTGCAGCATTGGGCTCAGCAAACTGGAGGACAGGCTAGCTGTGGCGTACGAGGACACTATACTTGTATTTGATTTCAACCCTGGAAAGGATTACCCAGTAATTCCAGGGCCTATTCACAAACTAGCCGCCCCTCAGCACACTGTGTCCAGTATCGCGGTGCTGTCAGACTGCAGTCTTCTCTGTGGCTTGGAGAATGGTGAGGTGTCTTTCCTAAAGGACTCGAATGCAGTTCCTCTTCAGGCCCACTCCAGTCAGATCACTTGCATAGCCATCAGTAACCAGGAAATCCATGCGCTTGTAGGCTCTCAGGATTCAATACAAAGACTGTGGAACTTAAAACTGGGCCTGCTGGATCATGAGATGAAATATAAGGTAGGCAATGCAAGGAATGAGATGAAATACAAGATAGGCAATGCAATGACCTGGCCCCCATTTAATCGAATGGAAGGGCAAACCATACGGTTTGAACATCTTACCATTCAAGTAAAGAGCAGGCTCTGCAGTCGAGAATTAAGCATGGGTCTTACGCTGATGTCAGTATTATTAACACATTAGCCGTACATAGTATAATATGAATTACTGTCCCATTGATTCCTGTTTTGTGTTTGCAGAGCTTCTTTTTCGAGGGGATTCTCTGCGCTGCGTTCTCTCAGGATGATCAGTATGTTTACACTGGATCCCATGATAGGTCCATTAAAGTGTGGCACACTGGGAACGGTAAATATGATGTCATTACACATCTCTGTGAGGGGAGCTTGTACTGCAAACTCGCTGCTGCACCTACTGCTGCTAATATTATAAACTGGTCAAGCTGGCAACACATGTTCTGTGTTAGAAACTCAGCAGGCAAAACTGAACAGCACTCTTCACTTGACATGGTGATACAGAGCTAACGCACTGGGATAGTGCCTTCATACTCATTCAGACTAGATAATCGTCTCCTCTTTAAAAATATGTGGTCCCCAAATATGATCCACTTACCAGTGCGGAATGACACTCAGACAGCACTGGGATATGTAAGCGCTGCTGCGCGTTTAATAATAATAAATAAAAGGTTTAAACAAAACACTGAACAAACAAAACGGCACAGTGGCCAAAATAAACTGACAATACAGATACGGAACATACATCGTGCTGGTTTCTACCCAGCACGCGTAGCAATTGTTTACTTTAGGTTTCACTCCTACCCAAGACTCCCGTTCCGTATCTGAACACACCAACCTTGATCAGCCAAAGCTGCAGGTATATATACATGTGACCATCTCCAAATTAGTAATAAATTAATCAATCTGGAGACGGACACATTCTACACGAGTTTAGCAGGGATGGGGAAGTTTATTATTATTATTATTATTTATTTCTTAGCAGACGCCCTTATCCAGGGCGACTTACAATTGTTACAAGATATCACATTATTTTTACATACAATTCCCCATTTATACAGTTGGGTTTTTACTGAAGCAATCTAGGTAAAGTACCTTGCTCAAGGGTACAGCAGCAGTGACCCCCCACCTGGGATTGAACCCACGACCCTCCGGTCAAGAGACCAGAGCCCTAACCACTACTCCACACTGCTGCCCAAGTTTAACCCCATCTATGCTGCAAAACAATTAACAATAAAATAATGTGTTTTTACACATGTAAACAATATATTTAAATAATAATAATAATACAACACCATACAATACACACAGGGGTGGTGTGTACCCTGTCACACTGGCTATGAGATTTTCTCTTCATTTTACCCTCAAAAATAGGTTTCTGGCTCAGGACTGCCAGGGACAGCACTGCATTGAATATTGTACCAGTCTTGGAAATCTCCACCCAGGAAAAACATTTTTCTGGGGTAAAACAAAGAACGAATACTCACCCAGTCATTCAGCAGTTAGTAAATGAATCATATTGAGGGTACCACTGAACTTGTGAGACGGATTGCTCATTAAAATCCTTAGCGTATTTTTAAAGAGGAGACTATTAACTATTCAGGAATACCAAGATATTTAGAAATTAAGGGGTCTGAGTGAGGATAAATGGTCAATAATATACTCACTCCCAGTCGTTCTGGGCCTGTAGGGGATATTTCATTACCAGTCTTTTTAAAGGACCACTATACCCCCCTTGTCTATATATATGTCCCAGTACTTGTTGGAGGGGGTTGTGTCTGCCTCTCTGATGCAGTGTTTGTGTTGTTTCAGGGAGCCTGCTGGCAGTGCAGTATGTCTACGCTTCAGTTCCCAGGATAGTAGCCACTTCAGAGGGGTTCATTGCAGTCTCACACCTGGGGTACATCATCAAGGAGAGATTCATCAGCCCCAAGAGAATCCGACCCCAGTACAACCCACTGCAGAACAGCAGAGACCAATACAAAGTGACCTCCAGAGAGAGAGCAGCCCTACCACTCCTCAGAGCACCAGCACAGCAGGGCAAGAGCAGCAAACCCACGCTGAAGAGATCTCAGTCATGTGCTGTGTTATGAGAAGCAATGAGCACACACAGGGGGACCTCATGTAATAATCACACAGAGAGGCCTCATGTAATAATCACACAGAGAGGCCTCATGTAATAATCACACACAGAGAGGCCTCATGTAATAATCACACAGGGGAACCTCATGTAATAATCACACACAGGGGAACCTCATGTAATATTCACACACAGAGAGGCCTCATGTAATAATCACACACAGAGAGGCCTCATGTAATAATCACACAGGGGAACCTCATGTAATAATCACACACAGGGGAACCTCATGTAATATTCACACACAGAGAGGCCTCATGTAATAATCACACACAGAGAGGCCTCATGTAATAATCACACAGGGGAACCTCATGTAATAATCACACACAGGGGAACCTCATGTAATATTCACACACAGAGAGGCCTCATGTAATATTCACACACAGGGGAACCTCATGTAATAATCACACACAGGGGAACCTCATGTAATAATCACAGAGAGGCCTCATGTAATAATCACACAGAGGCCTCATGTAATAACCACACAGTATCTGAGAGGGGAGGAATCTGTGTATAAATCAAGAGTTTATCTGATTATAGCCCAATGCAATTGGAAACATCTACAGGAGTGTAGAAAAGATTGGCAAAGACACACTTTTATATTTTTACACCCCAGCACTTGGGTCTTCAATCATCTCAGTGATTCAACATGGCATGGCTACCCATTCCACACACCCAGCACTCTCTGTGTGAAAAGGAAAGGGCTTCCTTCCCTTTTGAATTTGTCCCCACTTTGACATTGCCACTGGGCTGTTGGTCCCTTTTGGGATTTAAAAAACTGCTCAAATCTCCCTGTCATTTCCAGGCTAAATAGATTGAGTTGCCTCAGCCTCTCATCTTCAGCACTCATTTAGTCCTGGGATTAGGCTGGGTGCTCTTCATACTCTATACTGTAGAAGTAAGCCCCATTCAATTACCTGCCGTAACATATTCCGTGCACTAGATGGTGCTGGCGCTTATTTCTATAAAGACACTCGCCTACATTACACATGCCTGCAAGTTGAAATGGTTGCCTACATGACTTTCTTATAAGTTTTACATTATAACTGATGATGGTTGCGTGATCTGTAGGACTGTAAGAGTAGCTAAAAGGGTTACACATCTTTTTAATTGCAACAGCACCTTTACATTGTATCAAAACATTGATAATAGATAAGACACAGGGCGCTCTGCTTAACTGGGCGACTCCCTCAAATTCCAACTTGTTTGGGTCCCCAATCTTGAAGCAATAAGATATGTGTGTAATTTGAAAAACAAACCCAAGGTTACGAAAGAGCTGTCTTTTTGTTTTAGTGAGATTGCTGGTCAGAAAGAGAAAGAGGAGCACATAGAGAACTTGGAAACAACAGCTTCAATAACATCCAGCTAAAACACCCCAGTAATTCAACCAGCTTGGAAGTAAACCCAAATATTGTTCAAAGGACTTAAAAAGAAACCTTATTAACCTGGATCACCATTAAAGAAAGGGACAGTTAATGATTGATGAATTAATTATGGTCTGTGTGTCCTGCCGAGTTGGACACCTCAATGCGAAGAGACCCGATAGGGACAGCACTCTGGAGAGGATTTCTCATCAACAAAGACCTGATAGGGACAGCAGACTTCGGATCAGCTCTGCAGAATAACACAGTCTTCTCCATTGAACTAATAGAAAAGAGTTATAGAAAATATAGCTGGGGAATGTAATACATGCATATTTACAGTAAGGTTGATATGTGTGAAATATAAAAGGGTGTTTTATATGTTGTTTATTAACAAAAGGGGCTGAAGTAAGAATTTAATGAGTGATTTAACAAGCATAGCGTGAGAATCATATAGTGATCTAAGAAATTGAGTAAAAGGTACTAGAATAAATAAGAACAAGTGAAATGGGTGTTACATTTGTGTGCCGTGAATTCTAATTGTAGGAAATACAATTTAACAATAGATTGATGAATAATGAATTACTAGTTTGTAACATTTTATTAATTAGAATTCACTGAAGTCTGAATATTAGTGTTATCTGAATATTAGTGATTGCTGAAACATAATGAACTGATTTATGCTATTTTGATATTAATCTTCTTTTCTACTTTTATACTGTACCTATTTTCTGACCTTGATAAAATTCATAAAAATATATACGGTGTTATGTGATTGTGGCAATGTGCCCCGTCCCTGTGTGCATTTGTATGTTGCGTGCGTGTGTTAATGTTGGTGTATAGTCATTGGTACACGGGATATAAACGGGTCTGTGTTTCACGTATATTTAAAAAGTGTAGATTTGTATTTAGGCACGAGGAGAGCACAAATCACTTCACGTGCTGGTTAAATGTAATATGTGAGCACGGGGTTGCACAGAATTAATTCACGTGCTGGGATTCAAGTGAATAATTAATTAGTAATTGAATCCCAGCACAACAGTATAAATAGGCACATTTTTAGTCACTCGTGGTTAGGTGTTTAGAGAGTGGAGAACGGGTGAGAGAGAAAGGAGTAATTAGCAGTAAAGATCGTAAATATAAGTGTTTGTTCTCACCGTGTTCGTCTGTCTGTCCTGCACCGTTTGTCTGTGTAGTCCGTTTTGTTTGTCTATTTATTTTGGCGCAAGTGCCGTGTCCTGTTTTGTATTCCATTGTTCAAACCTTTTATTTTCTGTGCTGTTTTATTAAATGCTGAGCGAAACCATTCGCTCAGCTCCACCAAAAAAAAAAAAAAAAAAAAAAAAAGGAAAAATGGCAGAAGACGCGATCAAAGTGCGGGACTGGATGCTGGAAAATGCTGGGCTGGAGGCCCAGTCTATCCCAGTAGTCGTCCAGTTCCTGGAGTTTATGGATAGGGAACGATGGGAGGCTTATGCGAGGGAACAGACCGTAAGCACCTGGGAGGAAGGTGTGGGGTTGGTCCTCAGCTACCTGGAGGCAGTTATAAGTGGAACAGCAGCCCAGGTAGCAGGTCCACCAGCAGAGGAAGAATGCCTGCTGTCCCCGTCTCCACCAGCAGAGGAAGAATGCCTGCTGGTTTTGCCTCCACAGCCCAAGCGGGAGGAGCCTGAGCGTCCACAGCCCAAGCGGGAGGAGCCCGAACGTCCTACGCCTGAGTGGGAGGAGCCCGAACGTCCTACGCCTGAGTGGGAGGAGCCCGAACGTCCTACGCCTGAGTGGGAGGAGCCCGAACGTCCTACGCCTGAGTGGGAGGAGCCCGAACGTCCACAGCCCAAAAGGGAGGAGTCGGTGCGTCCACAGCCCAACAGGGAGGAGTCGGTGCGTCCACAGCCCAACAGGGAGGAGTCGGGGCGTCCACAGCCCAACAGGGAGGAGTCGGGCGTCCACAGCCCAAAAGGGAGGAGTCGGTGCGTCCACAGCCCGAAGAGAGGGAAGTCGGGGCTTCCACAGCCCTAGGACCCAAGCTGCCAGCAGAGGGTGAATACCTGCTGGTCCCACCTCCACCAGCAGAGGGTGAATGCCTGCTGGTTCCACCTCCACCGCAGTGGGAGGACTGCTTGCCCCTCCCACCTCCACCAGCAGAGGGTGAATACCTGCTGGTTCCACCTTCACCGCAGTGGGAGGACTGCTGGCCCTCCCACCTCCACCAGCAGAGGGTGAATACCTGCTGGTTCCACCACCGCCAGGAGCAGAGGAGCTGGAGCTGCCTCTGCCTCCACCACCGCCAGGAGCAGAGGAGCTGGAGCTGCCTCTGCCTCCACCACCGCCAGGAGCAGAGGGGCTGGAGCTACCTCTGCCTCCACCACCACCAGGAGCAGAGGAGCTGGAGCTGCCTCTGCCTCCGCCACCGCCCGGAGCAGAGGAGCAGGAGCTGCCTCTGCTGCCCGTACCTCCGCAGGGAGTACGGTGGCCGGAGCCCCAGAAAGGGGAGCTGCCGGCCACGAAGAAGGGGGAGGAGGTCTGGAGACCACCAACCCCAGCAGCAGTTTCGCTGCCGGAGATCGTGGGGGAGGTCAGGAGACCTGCTCCCACTGCAGCAGTTTCGCTGCCGGAGATCGTGGGGGAGGTCAGGAGACCTGCTCCCACTGCAGCAGTTTCGCTGCCGGCAGTACTGTGGTCGGAGCCCCACCAAAGGGAGCTACCGGCTACAAAGAAGGGGGACGAGGTCTGGAGACCACTTTCCCCAGCAGCAGTTTCGCTGCAGGAGTTCTTGTGGCCGGAGCCCCACAGGAGGGAGCTGCCGGCTACGAAGAAGGGGGAGGTCGGGGGACCACCTGCCCCCGCAGCTTTTTCGCTGCAGGACGGGACCAACAGGCTGTCAGCCGTGCCACTACCGGCAGGGGTGCTGACAGCATGGCCAGCCATGGGCCCACTGAAGCCTCCCTTCCCAGCCCGAGACTTTGTCCTGGACTGCTGGATTTTTAAGGGGGGAGGTGGCCGTTGAGGCCATGTGTGCTGCGCACAAGGGGGGGTATATGTGGCAATGTGCCCCGTCCCTGTGTGCATTTGTATGTTGCGTGCGTGTGTTAATGTTGGTGTATAGTCATTGGTACACGGGATATAAACGGGTCTGTGTTTCACGTATATTTAAAAAGTGTAGATTTGTATTTAGGCACGAGGAGAGCACAAATCACTTCACGTGCTGGTTAAATGTAATATGTGAGCACGGGGTTGCACAGAATTAATTCACGTGCTGGGATTCAAGTGAATAATTAATTAGTAATTGAATCCCAGCACAACAGTATAAATAGGCACATTTTTAGTCACTCGTGGTTAGGTGTTTAGAGAGTGGAGAACGGGTGAGAGAGAAAGGAGTAATTAGCAGTAAAGATCGTAAATATAAGTGTTTGTTCTCACCGTGTTCGTCTGTCTGTCCTGCACCGTTTGTCTGTGTAGTCCGTTTTGTTTGTCTATTTATTTTGGCGCAAGTGCCGTGTCCTGTTTTGTATTCCATTGTTCAAACCTTTTATTTGTTAATAAACGCTGAGTGCAGCCATTGCACTCAGCTCATCACCATCACCGTCTGTGTGTTTGAATTCCTGTCTGGTCTGACGCCACCCACTCTGGCCGTCTTTGTGACAGTGATTTATTGCTCAATTGTTAATCTCGCCAATTTTTAACTCTTAAGATTTTTTTGTTTATGAGAACAGAGTGCTAATCATTATTTATTTCTTAGCAGATGCCCTTATCCAGGGCGACTTACAATTATTACAAGATATCACATTATTTTTACATACAATTATCCATTTATACAGTTGGGTTTTTACTGGTGCAATCTAGGTAAAGTACCTTGCTCAAGGGTACAGCAACAGTGTCCCCACCTGGGATTGAACCCACAACCCTCCGGTCAAGAGTCCAGAGCCCTAACCACTACTCCACACTGCTGCCCTAATTAAATGAAAACCACTGCACATATTAATTAAATATATTCTTAAATTATATTCTTAACTCCTGTTATTCCTACAGATATGCTGCTAGAGGGAGACAGACTCACAGGTTGTAATTTTTAAATGAAACACAAGGCAGAACACACCACACTGAACAACAGCATGATACTCACTCAGATTGCAGTCCCTCTGGATTAGTTAGCTGGGTTCTAGTATTGGTTAGCAGGGTTCTAGGATTGGTTAGCAGGGTTCTAGCATTAGTTAGCAGGGTTCTAGGATTAGTTAGCAGGGTTCTAGGATTAGTTAACACTATGTAACACAATTTCTGTTCCTGGGTAGTAAGTGTTATTTCCTATTTGCTTATACCTCAAAAGTATAGAAAATTATTATTATTATTATTATTTATTTCTTAGCAGACGCCCTTATCCAGGGCGACTTACAATCGTAAGCAAATACATTTCAAGTGTTACAATACAAGTAATACAATAAGAGCAAGAAATACAATAACTTTTGTTCAAGTGTGACAAACCACAATTCAATAATACAGCAGATAATAGTGATAGTTACATCAGGATATGATTAAATAGTGATAGTTACATCAGGATGTGATTAAATACAAAGTACTACAGGTTAAACACTTGGCAGATTACAGTATTCTGAAGTACAGGATTAAATGCAGTAAAATAGGGGACAGATAAGAGCAAAATAAAGCACATTTACATGAAGGGTGATAGTGTCCCAGGATACAAACAGAGGAGTTCTACAGGTGCTGTTTGAAGAGGTGAGTCTTAAGGAGGTGCCGGAATGTGGTAAGGGACTGGGCAGTCCTGACATCTGTAGGAAGGTCATTCCACCACTGCGGAGCAAGGGTGGAGAAGGAGCGGGCTCTGGAGACAGGGAAGCGTAGCGGAGGTAGAGCTAGTCTTCTAGTGCAGGCGGAGCGGAGAGGTCGAGTGGGGGTGTAAGGAGAGATGAGGGTCTGGAGGTAGCTGGGTGCAGTCTGGTCAAGGCATCTGTAGGCTAGTACAAGAGTCTTGAACTGGATGCGAGCGGTGATCGGGAGCCAGTGGAGCGAGCGGAGTAGTGGAGTAGCGTGGGCGAAGCGAGGCAGAGAGAACACCAGGCGGTGTTCTCTCTGCCTCGAGAACATGGCTATTATTCCCCACAAACTTTGCTTTTGTGACCAGGACAGTGATATTTTGAAATGTACCTATTTCCAATGAGAAAATGGGCGAATTTGTATCTTTTCTTTCACATAAAGTCAGAAAAAAACAACATATGAATCCAAATTAACATGTATTTATACTAAAGTAATACAAAAATGACTACAAAAGATTTAGAAGTGAGTAGTTTTTCGAGATTTACAATTATACTGTAAATCACTTTCACGAATCAGCCCCCAAATGTAGTCTCCCATCATGTTCTCGTTATACTGTCCTTGGTAGCGGCGTTCAAAGTCCAGTATATCCTGGTGGAAGTGCTCGCCTTGCTCCTCCGAGTACGCTCCCATGTTCTCCTTGAATTTATCAAGATGAGCATCAAGGATATGGACTTTGAGGGACATCCTACAGCCCATTGTGCCGTAGTTCTTCACCAGAGTCTCAACCAGCTCCACATAGTTTTCGGCCTTGTGATTGCCCAGGAAGCCCCGAACCACTGCGACAAAGCTGTTCCAAGCTGCTTTCTCCTTACTAGTGAGCTTCTTGGGGAATTCATTGCACTCCAGGATCTTCTTTATCTGTGGTCCGACGAAGACACCGGCTTTGACCTTTGTCTCAGACAGCTTAGGGAAGAAGTCTTGAAGGTACTTGAAGGCTGCCGACTCCTTATCTAGAGCTCTGACAAATTGTTTCATAAGGCCCAATTTGATGTGCAGTGGTGGCATCAGCACCTTCCGGGGGTCCACCAGTGGCTCCCACTTGACGTTGTTCCTCCCCACAGAGAACTCGGTCCGCTGTGGCCAGTCCCGCCTGTGGTAGTGCGCCTTGGTGTCCCTGCTGTCCCAAAGGCAAAGATAGCAGGGAAACTTGGTAAAACCGCCTTGGAGACCCATCAGGAATGCCACCATTTTGAAGTCTCCTATGACCTCCCAGCCATACTCATCATACTTCAAGACAGGTCTTGATGCTGCTGTGATCCTCTTTGAGGTGCACCGAGTGAGCCAGGCGAAGAGACGGGTACTTGTTACCATTATGGAGCAGCACGGCTTTGAGGCTCCTGGATGAGCTGTCAATGAAGAGGCGCCACTCATTCTGGTTACAGGCAATTCCAATTGCCTCGAACAGACTGGTCACATTGTGGCAGAAGCAGAGCCCATCTTGACGGATGAAGAAGCTGGAAAAAGGTTGGCGACGCTTCCTCTGATCTGCGACTTGCACACTTTCATCCAACAAGTTCCACTGCTTGAGCCTAGACGTCAAAAGCTCGGCATTGGACTTGGTGAGACCAAGATCTCTAATCAAGTCGTTGAGGTCTTTTTGGTTGGGGTAGTATGGGTTTCTCTCCTCAGCTCCACCTCTGAAATTGTCATCTGGATCTATAACGTCTTCCTCGCTCTCTGACTTGCTGCTCTCTTCTAAAGACGGCTGCTCTCTCTCCGGAGGAGTGGGTACGGGGAGCTCATGGCAGTGTGGCACCGGGGCGATGGATGAAGGAAGGTCCGGATACATGATAGCAGGTGCATTCTTGCCAGTCCGACGTTTGGAAGGGTCCACCATGCAGAAGTAGCAGTTGCTTGAGTGGTCAGTGGGTTCCCGCCAAATTCTTGGGATAGCGAACTTCATGGCTCTCTTTTCCCCTCTGTACCATCCTACAAAAATACATTTATTTCACCCAGCACTGAATCTATCTGGAATGTTCTGGAAAATAAGTAAATTTCAAAATATCACTGTCCTGGTCACAAAAGCAAAGTTTGTGGGGAATAATAGCCATTTTCTATACTTTTGAGGCATAAGCAATTAGGAAATAACACTTACTACCCAGGAACCAAAAAAAAAAAAAAAAAAAATTTGTTACACGGTGTAATCATCTGGAAAGGCCATGCTACACAGCCATCATTGAGCCTGGGAATTCCACATTTTACAAGATCAGGTTATTCAAAAAGAAGATGAAGATTGGGTCCTACACAGTCCTTCCCTTGACTGTCTAAATCTCTCATTCTAAAATCCCATCAAAGTCTGCAGTAGATATTGTAAAGATTGTATAGTCTGCTGAAACCTGGATTTAGCCTACAGTACATCTTGTAAAGACAAAATGAAAGAGTTTTTCCACATGCAAGCAAAGAGTTTTTATTGTTTAGTAAGATGTACATATCTGCCCTTAATGCGTTTATTTAAATAAATGATTCAGTTTGTATTTAACACTGTGGGCGGCACCTGCCCGAGTGCACACTCCACCCGGCTTCTTACAGCAGTGCCTGCCTGAGTGCACACTCCACCCGGCTTCTTACAGCAGAGCCTGCCTGAGTGCACACTCCACCCGGCTTCTTACAGCAGAGCCTGCCTGAGTGCACACTCCGCCCGGCTTCTTACAGCAGAGCCTGCCTGAGTGCACACTCCACCCGGCTTCTTACAGCAGTGCCTGCCTGAGTGCACAATCCGCCCGGCTTCTTACAGCAGAGCCTGCCTGAGTGCACACTCCACCCGGCTCCTTACAGCAGAGCCTGCCTGAGTGCACACTCCACCCGGCTTCTTACAGCAGAGCCTGCCTGAGTGCACACTCCACCCGGCTCCTTACAGCAGAGCCTGCCTGAGTGCACACTCCACCCGGCTTCTTACAGCAGAGCCTGCCTGAGTGCACAATCCGCCCGGCTTCTTACAGCAGAGCCTGCCTGAGTGCACACTCCACCCGGCTTCTTACAGCAGAGCCTGCCTGAGTGCACACTCCACCCGGCTCCTTACAGCAGAGCCTGCCTGAGTGCACACTCCACCCGGCTTCTTACAGCAGAGCCTGCCTGAGTGCACACTCTGCCCAGCTGACACAGGAAGACAGCTGCTCCAGTTTTGGTGGAAGGCTGCTTTTGCCCTCCCTGAGCCTGCATCCTGTTTGAATCAAAAACAGCTTGTGGTCGGACTAGCTGGATTTGATCCCACACCTCTAGTACTAAAAAGCATGTATTACATTTATTTTTAAAATCTAAAAAAAAAAAAAAATCACATTTACAAGTCATTAATCACATCACATTAAAGTTTAAAGATAAATTCCATAAATATTACCTGCCGTGCCCTTCCATTCCTTATGTAGGTCTCAGATGTGCAGTTCTGTTTCTTTCAACACACACACACAAACACACACACACAGCTAATATATGTAGCGAATGCATCTGAAATTATTTTGCTAGTTACAATTACTTTTAGGTTAGTATCCTACATTTAGCAGGACTTCTCATTTCAGTACTTCCAGCTCTTAACTTGTTTTATGAGGCCCGGTTAGTTTACCACAGAAGCAGTAATTGACTCCAAAGATAAATGAACACAGTATTCCAGAGGACTATAGGAAAATACCCAGACCCACCCGACAGCAATCCAGAGAAGTCTACAGTGTTGTGTGTGTTCTTCTGCTCAAAGTTTTAACACATGACAGTAGTTTTATAGCTGGGATTAGATTTTCTCACAGTTGACTTTCTCCTTTTCTCTCGTATTTTCTTGATCTGGTAGGTCTGAACTGCAGCCAATGTAATCATAAAAATCTGAGGAGAGAAAAAAAAAATCTGTTAGGATTAATAAAAAGCATTCTCATTTAAATACAAATGCAAAGATGTTATTCTGTTTATGCCGTACCCTACCTCAGCATGACATTAATACTTCTTATATGCTGCTGAAAAGCTCTACAGCTCTGGAATTTTAGGATTGAGTCTTTAAAAATAAACTACATGAACATAACTTAGCTCTCTTATTTAACATCGTGTAATAAAATAAAAAATTAAAAAATAAACTACAAAATTATATCACAAAAAAGTCTACTGGAATCCATAATAGTAGAACAGTATTTTCATCAGTTTAGGGTGATGCAAAACGTTTGGCCATAGCTGTGTAAGATGGGGATTTTGCCTACAAGTAATGGCCAAAAATGAAATATTTCCTATTCACCTACCGTAGGGGGTCTTTTCAGAGTGAACTTGTCTATTGACATTTATTGAAATTGTAGCCATTTTTTCCTGCATCCATTTTTGTAATGCGAGCACCGTGTTTAAATCACATATTCTGGTAGTGTTTATGATGCTGAAGACAGAAGTCTAACGATGTCCCTGCTGTTATTTAGGGACTAGGAGTAAATACAATATTTTAAGTGTGATCTCTCCAGTGTGTTACACAACCATGACTCCCCACTTTGTAACTGCTTCCCCACACTGTGTGGTTGCTGACAGTGAGGAGTCTATTGCAACAGCAAGGGCTTTCTGTTCATGGGCCTGTTCTACTGCTACACCACCCACTTGGTGCTTGAATCCTGCAGTTTTGAAAGTAGTTAGTAGTAGTAGTTAAGCCTCCTAATGACCTATTACAGGTGTATTGAAGTTGTGCACTGCATGTGTTATTCAAACCTGCCTCCAGCAAGCACAGCCCTGTAGTTATTCCTCCAATAATAAGCAGGTTCTGTCTTCCCCATGTCCCAATCTTCTTCAGACAGCCATTCAGGTGGATCTTGTCTTCAATAGACCAGGCCTTAAAACTCTGCATACCATACCCACACATGGTGTTTAGGATAGACTGCCAACAGGAAAGGGTACACAAAAAGTATGATCTCAAAACGTTATTGACTTTTTCAATGTCTTCAAATAATAACCGATACCCCATTCAGAATGAACAATATAACCGCACTGTACCAGAACATATTCCCACTGCGACCTCGCGCTCCACACACCCCTCCCGTCTTATCACCTTTCATGAGTTTATTTGCATTAACTTTTCTAATTCTCACATCTTTATTTTATGTTATTTATTTCTGGATATTCCTTTCTTTTCTGTTCTTGTCTACATGCCTAACCCTAACTCCTCTGCAAGCTTCATGTCCCATTCGTGGATAGTTGGCACACACCCACTCCTCTTGATGTGACCATTAAGAGATCATTCACACTTTATCAATCAGGGGTGGAGTCCACACTCCAGAATAGTGCACGCAGTGAATCTCAAACCATTCCAGCATTTGAAGACTTTGAAAAAGACTTCTAGTCTAAACGTTTGTCAGTTTATTTTTTATAATGTATAAATGTGTTGGTCTGTTACACAGATTCAAGCTTGTACTGTGCCATCATTAACACAGACACGCTGATGTAGAAAACTTAGTTCTCATTCCTGGGAGAGTGTTCACAACATTCCTCCACAGGTTAGCCTTCAGTGCACTCTGCTTCATCAGGAACAGGTATTGTTGGTATGTCAGTTTGTTTACATTACTTAGGTTAGTTTTAGCTGCAGGTAAACTTTCTGAGCCGCACACCATCCTGCTACTACCTGCTGCAGCAGAGCGGATGAATGCTAGCGAAGCACAATGAAAATGCAAGCAATTATTATTTTTATTTTTTTTTACTAATAGCATTTTATTAAACACCTTTAATGGCACACACATATGGGCTTGTGAAGTGTATAATGTTTTTAAAGCCAATGTAGAACCACCCTTTTAATGTGATTGTAGCAACAAAACAATCCCATACATGCTTTAGCTCTCAAATGTGCAATTTTGAAAGAAACACATAATTGTAAACAAGTATTCTATTTTAGAGCTCAACATGGGACTCCAATCTGCACAGAACACGCTCGTCTCTGCCGAGCTCAGCACGGGACTCCAGTCTGCACAGAACACTCTCGTCTCTGCCGAGCTCAGCACGGGACTCCAGTCTGCACAGAACACTCTCGTCTCTGCCGAGCTCAGCACGGGACTCCAGTCTGCACAGAACACTCTCGTCTCTGCCGAGCTCAGCACGGGACTCCAGTCTGCACAGAACACTCTCGTCTCTGCCGAGCTCAGCACGGGACTCCAGTCTGCACAGAACACTCTCGTCTCTGCCGAGCTCAGCACGGGACTCCAGTCTGCACAGAACACGCTCGTCTCTGCCGAGCTCAGCACGGGATTCCAGTCTGCACAGAACACGCTCGTCTCTGCCGAGCTCAGCACGGGACTCCAGTCTGCACAGAACACTCTCGTCTCTGCCGAGCTCAGCACGGGACTCCAGTCTGCACAGAACACTCTCGTCTCTGCCGAGCTCAGCACGGGACTCCAGTCTGC
The DNA here is from genome assembly GCF_902713425.1 of Acipenser ruthenus. Lineage (NCBI taxonomy): Eukaryota > Metazoa > Chordata > Actinopteri > Acipenseriformes > Acipenseridae > Acipenser > Acipenser ruthenus. The sequence goes on along the minus strand of NC_081237.1, from coordinate 1,763,125 downwards.
ACAGAACACGCTCGTCTCTGCCGAGCTCAGCACGGGACTCCAGTCTGCACAGAACACTCTCGTCTCTGCCGAGCTCAGCACGGGACTCCAGTCTGCACAGAACACTCTCGTCTGAGAAACACAGTGTCTTCAGGGACCTTTCTTAGTACAACAGGAAATGATGTCCGGAGTAAAAAAGCTTGCAGTAGGAATACTTGTATGGTTGGATGCTCAAACTGACAAAAAAAAACTAAATAATACATCAGAGAAAAGTTGAAATGTGCCCAAAACAATTGCAAGCAAAACATTAGTAAACTGTTATACCTATCAATATTTTCTTTAACCTAGTGTAGTACCAGATATCACATTTTCAAATACCAGGTGTTTCTTTCAAAACTGCACATTTGAGGCCTATATAGCTAATGGAACTGCAAAACAAATTTACAGAATTATTGTGTTTGTGCAGAGGGCTCTGTTATTGTGTTTGTTAAACTTACTTTAACAGTGTCGGGGTGGGGTGCAGAGGGCTCTGTTATTGTGTTTGTTAAACTTACTTTAACAGTGTCGGGGTGGGGTGCAGAGGGCTCTGTTATTGTGTTTGTTAAACTTACTTTAACAGTGTCGGGGTGGGGTGCAGAGGGCTCTGTTATTGTGTTTGTTAAACTTACTTTAACAGTGTCGGGGTGGGGTGCAGAGGGCTCTGTTATTGTGTTTGTTAAACTTACTTTAACAGTGTCGGGGTGGGGTGCAGAGGGCTCTGTTATTGTGTTTGTTAAACTTACTTTAACAGTGTCGGGGTGGGGTGCAGAGGGCTCTGTTATTTTTAAAAAGTGTTTGTATCATATTTACCTCATTGTTTTTAATGCAGCAGGAGTAGGGCACACCACAGCGCTCGAGACTTGGGTTCGAGTCGACACAATTAAAATACACATTGTGTGACCAGTCTGTGTACTGGCTAACCCCACAGCACTGAAACTAGACAAGGCAAAGGAGCTGTTAAGCAATGTTCACAAGGTGCTGTCAGCCTAGAGGCACAATCTACAGCCAACTGCATGGTGATTCAGCCCAATGACAATGTCTGTAAAACCACAGCGAGCACAACACGCTTATAGAATAGGAATTGTCTGGTTAACTGGAAAATAACTGTGTATGACAGTCAATAAGGCCTTCGCCCACGGCTCGTTTGAAAAAGGAAATTGCTGAAAATGAATTGCTGAAAATATGTCCTTCATAGAAAAAGACTCATGTGATGCCTGTCCACAGCTCTTCTCTGTAGAACAGCACTTGGTTAGGCTACCTGGCTTCTATATTGTATTAGAAACATTCTCTAACCTTGAGCTGAGATTTGAGGTCTTCTGTGATTATAACAGGACCTTCAAATCCCACAGTCAGGCTGTTTTTCCCTATCAGTGTTGTACCCCATGGTGAAGCTTCTACAATGCTACAGAGATGGGCTCAAAGCCTCCAATGCTTAATTTTTATGGAGGGCACTTTGACTATCAATTGACAAATATTTTCCAGAAAAGTTATTGCAGCTAACAAAATAGTGAATTCACTTTCTCCAGCATGCACATCCATTCATTATACAGCTCTCAAATGTGCAGTTTTGAAAGAAACACGTGTTTAGCAAACAAGTCATTTCATCTGGTGCTACACTAGCGTAAAGAAATTTCAGTTTGCAGGCCATGGAGAGTTGAACTGTCCCCACCCTTTCACTGGCAATAGTCAATAACCAATCGGCTGCTTCCCCTGTTGACTGACATGCTTTCAGCCAGTAACATGATCCAGCAGACACTGCTGGGGTGAAATGACCATGGAAATTAAAGACTTCCTGTAAGGCAAGGCTAGCAAACTGAGAAGTTTCTTTATCCTCGTGCAGTACCACATGCCTGTTTTAAAATGAAAAGACATTTTACAATAACATGTTTATTTCTAAACTGCACAGGTAAGACCTCTGTAGCTAATGGAAGTGTAATATATGCAAGCTTTATGGGATGATTAAGTGAGCTCCAATCACTTGAATGCGATAATGAAGTGAGTGGAGGCTGCTATCACAGATCTGTCCTTTAGACTGGCATTGAGCTTGAGCTCTGAGCAGTACATTCAAGCCCTAGTTATACACAATGAGGAAACTCCATACAGTAGTTTGATGAATGCACTGTTGAAGCTTGGTCTATTCCAGTATTATTGTACCTTCTTCTGTACAAAGTCAATGAGGTTTTGCAGGTCAAGGTCATCTCTGTATGTGGTGATCCCTCTCCTCATGACAGCCTCTGTTCTGATCAGCACCTGAAGAGAAGAATGGGAACCCAAACCCATTTCAACACTGAGAAAGACTTTCAGTCAGTTCACTGGCAGAGAATCAGGTCATACAAAATAAAATACCTTTCTTTTTTTGTTATAAATGTAGTCATTGCCAATGATTTTTACCCGAGTTTTCTCCCCAATTTTGAATCACCAATTGTGTTATTATTAATCCCGGTTCACCGCTGCAACCCCCCGGTGACTCAGGAAACAGAGGCTAACACACACATCCTCCGAAACGTGTTCCTGCCAAGCCGTCATTTTTCACACTGCGGCTCCACAGCGAAGCCACCAGACCTATAGTGCCAGAGGACAACACAGATCTGAACGGCTCCACTGCAGACCCACAGGCGCCCTTTCAGCCACAGGGGTCGCGGTGAACTGTGGATTGCCCTGCCGACCTAAGCCCTCCCTACCCGGGCGGCGCTCATCCAATTGTTCGTCGCCCCCTGGGAAGCCCTGGTCATAGTCGGCAATGACATGGATCTCCAGGCTATAGGGAGCATTCTGCACTCCATGCAGAGCGCCTTTACTGGATGCACCACTCAGGAGCCCCATGAAATACCTTTCTGACTCACGCATCATTCATAGTATTTGATTTCCAATTCTTTTGTTTTGTTTCAGTTTCTTCAGAAATACAAAGAAAACTGAAATTCAATTACAAACATTTTGACAAAGTCTTTTTTTAAAAAACGTATGTCATTGAATTGGAGTTTCTTTACCTTTCTGAATTCAGCACTATTGAGTGTTTAATAGTTATGGGCGATTCTGTTTTTCAACACATCCTTGAAACTTAAAGTTCAGCGAGGCTCACTACTTAATAACAATAACCATCAAAGAACTGCACTACACAGCTTAGTGGAGAAAAACAAAACTGCATCAATCTGGGATTAGTTTCCAGTGTGGAAGCAGTGCTGACGCAAATCCGGTCACTTGCAGTGTCCCTCAAGGGTCTGTTCTTGGACCTCTTCTCTTCAACATTAAATGCTTCCCTTGGATCACCTCATCCGCCAACACAGCCTCATGTTTCACTCCTATGCTGACGACACCCAGCTCTACCTAAAACTAGACCCTGGATGTCCCTCTGCCATGGTCCGGCTCTCAGCTTGCATCCAAGACATCGAGGCCTGGCTGTTTGCCAATTTTCTTCAGCTCAACACTAACAAATCTGAACAACTTCTACTAGGATTGAAAACTCAACTCAAGAATCTCAATATTGCTGCCTTGAACCTTGGAAACTGTCTGCTGCTGCCTTCCCCCACTGTACAAAGCCTTGGCGTACTTCTGGATAGTAACCTCTTCTTTGATGCCCAAATCTCCTCTGTAGTCAAATCCTCCTTCTATCACCTCCAAAACATCTCAAAGGTCCGTCCCTACCTTTCCCTCCCGGATGCAGAGATACTCTGTCATGCATTCATCTGGTGGTCTGCTATGAAAGGCACTATGAAACTACTCCTGGATTTGATACCAGATTCAGCTCCTGGATTCATTTAGCTCCAGTGTGAAAACAGTATAACGGCAAGACAGCGAGACTAATAGGTTTCTTCATCTCACCTTCTACACCTCTGTGAGTTTCCCTGCTGACAGTTGTGTTGTGACGGGCTGGGTGAGTTCATTACTCTTCCCTACTGACAGTTGTGTTGTGACGGGCTGGGTGAGTTCATTACTCTTCTCTGTTGACAGTCTCGTTGTGACGGGCTGGGCGAGTTCATTACTCTTCTCTGCTGACAGTTGTGTTGTGACGGGCTGGGTGAGTTCATTACTCTTCTCTGTTGACAGCTGTGTTGTGACGGGCTGGGCGAGTTCATTACTCTTCTCTGTTGACAGTTGTGTTGTGACGGGCTGGGTGAGTTCATTACTCTTCTCTGTTGACAGCTGTGTTGTGATGGGCTGGGTGAGTTCATTACTCTTCTCTGTTGACAGTCTCGTTGTGACGGGCTGGGTGAGTTCATTGCTGTTGCTAACGAGTCTGATTGTTTTTTTTTTCATTACAGTGAAGCTACATAGGTGTAGAAGGTGAGAATTATCAGTAGTCTCACATTGATGATGCAAAAATTCTAGAAGCAGCTTGCAATGGCTTTATTGCTATGAACCTTGCTGAGCTCAAACATTTTTTTAAAAGAAGTTTCAAGAATGAAAAACAGAAAGAAAAACAAGCACTGGATTCAAGTTTTTAAAACCCTAAAAAGGATTTGACAAAGTTGCCCCAGTCATGACCTCAGCAGAGAGACCAGGACCAGAGAACACAGTGTGGATAGGAGGCCCTTTCTTCTTCACACAGAGAGTGGGGAGGGGGTGGGATGGGATTCCCAGCCACATTGTTGATGCTGAATCTCTGGGATCCTTTAAGACCCGACTTGATAACGTTTTGAGATCAATCAGCTGCTAGGAACCGGACGAGTGCTGATGGGCTGAACAGCCTCCTCTTGTTCATAACTTTTCTTATACTCTAAATTCAAACCTAATATTGTAGTGTTCTACCTGTCACAGTCACTTTTATTGTAGACTCCCTTGTAAACATTTAGCACAGTAGATTTGCACTATGCTTTTACAATGGGAATGGCACCTTTGTTAATGTAGGGGTATGTTGGGGGGCTGTCCTGGGTAATAATGCAAGTAAAAATACAGCAATATATTGTTTGATTAACTCTCCCCAAAGATTAAAAATCCTCTAGAATTACCAAGTCAGAAAATACGAATCCGAGTGCAGCAGCTGCAATCTGCAAGACAATAATGGCAACCAGAATCCCCGCAAACTAAGGGAAAAAGAGAATCAGAAAGAAATCAAACACAGAATAATCAAAGGGGATGTCATGAGATTGAATACTTTGTAAGGATAGAAGTCAAATGGCAGTGAAAGGGTTCCTTATTACTCGACAGCATTGGTAATGGAACTGACTTAAGAACATCATAGAATACAGCTCTGTAACAAACAGTAAGACAATTACTCAAAGGTTACTGTCTTTATGAAACTGTATTTTCATAAGTCACATGACCTCAATATGACAGCCATATTAGGTCAGAGGTCAATATCATGGCCAGCAACACATTTAGCCTGACAGGTTTATATAACCCTGTAAATATGAAGCCACTATCTCAGTGGTTTCTGAGACACAAAGCTTTGACACTGTGGAGGCAGCAGGTTCCATTTCTTTAGGTCACAGTTCAAAGTGAAGGGTGTAGATTTTGCCCAGTTTCCATAAATACAAAGTTGCAGCTGAAATGGTTTAGGAGATATTAGCATATTACTCATCCAAGCTTCCTTACTGTACTTACAATGTTCAGCAGATTCAGTGCGTCCCTCAGGGCCCCAAAACAGCCGAAAAACGTGATGATAAACATGAAAGAGCCGACCACTATCAACAGGAGAGCTGGGTCTGCTGTCAGTGAGTCGACCGCACCTGTGAAACAAGAACAGGCTCTGCAGGGAACACAGCACAGCACAAAGCATTCCTCGCTGTTCCTGGAGGCACTGCTTAGAAGGCTCAGAAACTGAAATACTATATCATTATGTGAAAGGTTGCTACATTTATACATGAAAAGGAATAACTCATTTGGGGAGCTCACAATGGCCTTGGCTATAATATACCGCAGTGTATCCAGATCATGCTCCTTCCTGTAACAATGCTGGTGATTGAAATGAGTGCTGTATTGTGGGAATAGAAAACCAGCATTGTTGCAGGAGGGAGTGTGATCTGGATATACACTGTGGTCCTTACACATTTTATTTTCTCCTGGCGAACACTCCCGTGTAAATACTGAAAAATCAATTGCCCAGTTGATTTACAACTCATAATGTGGGATTCAAAATTTCAAAAGCATTGGCGATATGTCTAAAAATATAACGCTGCAATACAGACAACATGGGACACAGCAAAGGTGAACGATGCGCTTCCTGTAAACATTGCAAGGGGTTCTGTAACACGCAAAAAAAGCAAATAAGGAGTTTTTCAGCACCACATGTTTTCACACCTACCTCCTTCTTTCGCTATTTTTGCATAGATACCCACTGATATCAACACAGCACTGGAGACCTGTATGGAAGAACATGCAGACACTGCGTCAGAGTCACTGCTTATCCAATTCACAGTAACTGTAAGATATACACAAGGCTCAGATCCACTGCTCATCCAATTCATGCTAACTAAGATATACATGAGCAGAGGCATGAATTCAAGTCAGCCCCACATTCTTGCAGTTAAACCTGCGTAAATAGAACATGCTGCTCAGGGCCCTGTTTTTACATCATCTGCAGTGCTAGAATGACTGTATCAGGACGAGTCTACCCGAGCGAAGCAGAGATGTATGAGGACAAGTCTACCCGAGCGAAGCAGAGATGTATGAGGACGAGTCTACCCGAGCGAAGCAGAGATGTATGAGGACGAGTCTACCCGAGTGTATGAGGACGAGTCTACCCGAGCGAAGCAGAGATGTACGAGGACGAGTCTACCCGAGCGAAGCAGAGATGTACGAGGACGAGTCTACCCGAGCGAAGCAGAGATGTACGAGGACGAGTCTACCCGAGTGTATGAGGACGAGTCTACCCGAGCGAAGCAGAGATGTATGAGGACGAGTCTACCCGAGTGTATGAGGACGAGTCTACCCGAGTGTATGAGGACGAGTCTACCTGAGTGAAGCAGAGGTGATGATTAACATGATCGAGACACTTAATATAAGATCATTCCAGGAAACACATGAAATGAAAACATTTAGTGAGCATTAGCCAAAATTAATATGACAAAGACCAAAATACACAATTTCTGGTAGTTTAAAAAACAAATCTTTGTAAAAAAAAAAAAAAATAATAATTAAGAAATTTAAAATATTTGTTCATGACAAAAGTATTGGCACCATTACATTAAAAGTCTGTTAAAATGTAATATAACTAATTAAAATATATATATGACTTGATTGAAAACAATTACACAGTAATGAAGCAGCATTATAAAGTCAATAGCCAGAAAAATAGGTCATTATTTCCAACATCTATTGAAGAAGAACATTTTGACAACCCAGCAGATGATAGTCAAGACAAAGGAGTGGGATTCACGTTTGAGAAAAGCACTCGTAGCAAACAAAGGAAATGACTACAGAACACTATCAAAGAAATCTGGAATACCAAAACCCACAATCAGAGCAATAATCAAGAAGTACCACAAAGGAAATTCAACTGAAGAGCTTCAAAAAGAGGACGGCCAAAGAAAATGATGGGTACAGCAGGTAGGAGAATCATCCGACAGCTATCCACGATAAACAGCCAAGGACTTCAAGAAAGATTCAGAAGCATCAGGCATAATCGTGCACGAAGGAACTGCACAAGGCATCTGAACACAGAAGAGTTGTATACAGGCAGACCTCGCTGCACCTGAACACAGAAGAGTTGTATACAGGCAGACCTCGCTGCACCTGAACACAGAAGAGTTGTATACAGGCAGACCTCGCTGCACCTGAACACAGAAGAGTTGTATACAGGCAGACCTCGCTGCACCTGAACACAGAAGAGTTGTATACAGGCAGACCTCGCTGCACCTGAACACAGAAGAGTTGTATACAGGCAGACCTCGCTGCACCTGAACACAGAAGAGTTGTATACAGGCAGACCTCGCTGTATCTGAACACAGAAGAGTTGTATACACACAGACCTCGCTGTATCTGAACACAGAAGAGCTGTATACATGCAGACCTCACTGTACCTGAACACATAAGAGTTGTATACATGCAGACCTCACTGTATTGGGCAGCAGTGTGGAGTAGTGGTTAGGGCTCTGGACTCTTGACCGGAGGGTTGTGGGTTCAATCCCTAGTGGGGGACACTGCTGTTGTACCCTTGAGCAAGGTACTTTACCTAGAGTGCTCCAGTAAAAACCCAACTGTATAAATGGGTAATTGTATGTAAAATAATGTGCTATCTGTATAATGTGAAATAATGTATAATGTGATATCTTGTAACAATTGTAAGTCGCCCTGGATAAGGGCGTCTGCTAAGAAATAAATAATAATCTGAACACATAAGAGTTGTATACATGCAGACCTCACTGTATCTGAACACATAAGAGTTGTATCCAGACACAGCAAAAAACAATAAAAAAGCTGCCCGCATTATTATTAAGGTGAACTACATCACTGCTAACCATAAAACTGCCCTTCAGCCACTAGTTTCTAACATTTGGAATCCACAGTAACAACTGACCTGCTCCCTTGCAATATTTATAGTTGAAAATAAACACGCTCATTTTCCCGCGTGTTTCGTCATTTACACGAGTAAATGAGATTTACCCTATCCCTCTCTTTGGCCGTTTTTATTTTCGGCCACAAACCGGTTTTAAACGACTAATTCTCCCAAACGTGCACGCGTATCCCCATTTCACGTGTACATTGACCCGCATGGAAACCCCATGAAACTCCGATGGAACCCCCACATTTTTCTAGTGTAAATGTCTCGAGTTAAAAAAGAAAACTCGCATGGAAACCCCATGATTAACTCTCACTATATTTTTATGTATTATTTCTAACTCGTCAGACTCCACACAGAGCGAAAGTTGACAACAAACTCAACATGTTGGCACTGTTACTATTTTTTTTGCAGGCATATTTAGTTCTTATAAATGTGTTTTACAAATGTGTTTTTTTAAGGAGTTACTATTTTTGTGGGGATATTTTGTCAAAAGCACCCGCCCACCAGCCCCCGAGACACACACACACACACACACACAGTGTATTTTAAAATCACATAATAGTTTTGAGAATGACAATTACGATATTCTGAATTCACTTACCCAGAAAATATAGCAGCAGGCAAACAGTGTATACTTAATCCCCCCGCAGGTCTTCATAGTCTTAAAGCCCTGGACACAGCTCGCTGTGTGTCGTTCCGTTCCGCGGACTGAGGACGCAACTGCTGTGCATTCGGGTCGGCGTGTGTGAGCCTGTCTGTTATCAACACAGAGCACGGTAATCAGAGCTGCAGTGGTGAGTTAACAGGAAGCAAGCCATGCGTCACACATTACAAACTCAGTCGTGTTTTCTGTTGATTTTTTTTTTTTTTTAATTTTTTGATCTAGTTAAAACAATCCAAAAATGAGATAGCAGAACTAAAATAATGTAACATATTTAACATTACTTATTTTCAAACTAATATCAACAACATGACAAATATTATCGGAACTCACACCAGGCAAATATCTGTAATAATAATAATAATAATAATAATAATAATAATAATAATAATAATAATAATAATTTCCAGTGGTTAAAGACAAGGGCTTGTAACCAGGAGGTCCCCGGTTCAAATCCCACCTCAGCCACTGACTCATTGTGTGACCCTAAGCAAGTCACTTAACCTCCTTGTGCTCTGTCTTTCAGGTGAGACGTAGGCTGATGCATAGTTCACACACCCTAGTCTCTGTAAGTCGCCTTGGATAAAGACGTCTGCTAAATAAACAAATAATTATATATATATATATATATATATATATATATATATATATATATATATATATATATATATATATATATATACCTTGATAATGTTCTTTTTTGAAGGTAGCAACATTTGATGGGTGCAGATCAGCTGTCACAGTTTCATACCTGGGAGATTCTCTACCAAAATGTGATGGGTGCTTCTTTAATGTCAAAATATCATACTTTTTCATCTCAAGTTATAATTAGTCCCGACATTTCGGATTCTCCAGACCTGAACCCAAGTAAAGGCAGGTTTAGAAAAGCATGTGAACTCAGTACTGGAGCAACGAAAATCAGAGTCCCTGAGAATGATTGCAAACACTGAGCAGTCAGGGGGATGGGAGATTGCAAACACTGAGCAGCCAGGGGAATGGGAGATTGCAAACACTGAGCAGTCAGGGGAATGGGAGATTGCAAACACTGAGCAGTCAGGGGAATGGGAGATTGCAAACACTGAACAGTCAGGGGAATGGGAGATTGCAAACACTGAGCAGTCAGGGGGATGGGAGATTGCAAACACTGAGCAGTCAGGGGGATGGGAGATTGCAAACACTGAGCAGTCAGGGGGATGGGAGATTGCAAACACTGAGCAGTCAGGGGAATGGGAGATTGCAAACTGAGCAGTCAGGGGAATGGGAGATTGCAAACACTGAACAGTCAGGGGAATGGGAGATTGCAAACACTGAGCAGTCAGGGGGATGGGAGATTGCAAACACTGAGCAGTCAGGGGGATGGGAGATTGCAAACACTGAGCAGTCAGGGGGATGGGAGATTGCAAACACTGAGCAGTCAGGGGGATGGGAGATTGCAAACTGAGCAGTCAGGGGAATGGGAGATTGCAAACACTGAGCAGTCAGGGGGATGGGAGATTGCAAACACTGAACAGTCAGGGGAATAGGAGATTGCAAACACTGAGCAGTCAGGGGGATGGGAGATTGCAAACTGAGCAGTCAGGGGAATGGGAGATTGCAAACACTGAGCAGTCAGGGGGATGGGAGATTGCAAACACTGAGCAGTCAGGGGGATGGGAGATTGCAAACACTGAACAGTCAGGGGAATGGGAGATTGCAAACACTGAACAGTCAGGGGGATGGGAGATTGCAAACACTGAGCAGTCAGGGGAATGGGAGATTGCAAACACAGAGCAGTGAGGGGGATGGGAGATTGCAAACACTGAACAGTCAGGGGGATGGGAGATTGCAAACACTGAGCAGTCAGGGGGATGGGAGATTGCAAACACTGAACAGTCAGGGGAATGGGAGATTGCAAACACTGAACAGTCAGGGGGATGGGAGATTGCAAACACTGAGCAGTCAGGGGAATGGGAGATTGCAAACACTGAGCAGTCAGGGGAATGGGAGATTGCAAACACTGAACAGTCAGGGGGATGGGAGATTGTTGTTTTGTCCTGTAAATGTATATTTGATCTTTATTTTTTATGTTACAGGAAACACCATGTTGAATGTACCTGTATTTACACAATGTAGTTATAAATAAAGTATCTGTCTTCGTTTTCTATGTGCCTTTTGAATGTAGAATTAAAATATAATTCCATATAATAAAATATCCAACATGTTTACATGGTAAAATATGCAATGAATCAATGTCTGCTCGAAGAAATCTTGTGCAATTTCACAATAAAAACAATGTGCTTGTTTCAGGGCTTGAGGCAAAATTCCAGGCTTGTCTTAACATCCCTCTCAGCCAGAAAGTTCCTCCGACACCTACTGCTGCAGCACAGTATAAAGAGTAGTGACTCCTATTCCAATGTGTCCACAACATCTGATACAAATCAAGTCAGGATAAAGGGACTGGGCATACAAATACCATTTTCTACAAAAGCGGCCCAGTTATATAATTGTGCCTTGATTATAGTGCTGGCCTGCTTGATTAACTTGTGTTCAGAACCCCTGCAGTGCGCACAGGAACCACATGACTTCACCTTCGCTGTATCCCGTGCTGCCCGTCAGAGCAACTGTCTTCAACATACTCCTGATAGTCTTGATATTTTGTATTCACAGTCATGGTAGTTTTTCTGTTTTTCTTTACTCTGGCTTGGCTGGAGTAACTAGTGTGACTCCAAACACCTTTACCTCCCCTGAATGAATTCTAATTCATTTCAATGTTGTGTGGCACTCACCAAAGCTCCACAATCTCTTTGTGGAAGAGAGAAGAACATCTCGGTAGCAGCGGCGCTGATCCTTTCACTGTTAGATGACCGTCAGAAACATGATTATTGCTAATAATACGATTCTCGATAATATGTATTTATTTGTATTATCATTTTGGTGTACTCTATATTGCTTGGTCCATTAAAATAGCTCATCAAAAGTGTGTTTGTAGCAGGTGGTCCTACCTGAGATATGACTCAGATATGACTCAGTATATGATACCTGCAGTACTTTGAGTTTCACAGCAAACGTGCTGCTCTGTTGTATCCACACTTGTGTTTAAAGCTTATTTTTCCTGGTTACTGCTGATAAAGTCAGCTAATTGTGACCAAGAATGCACTTCCAATGGATATAAAAGGGCTTGATTGTACAGCTAATGAGAAATATAAATGAATCTCCATATTAAAGCAACTGGACCACTGAGAGAATGATCATGCATTCAAAACAAAATGTGTATGTACTGTACCATAGCTGCTTAATGTGTATGTATAATAGCTGCTTAATGTGTATGTATAATAGCTGGTCAATGTGTATGTATAATAGCTGGTTAATGTGTATGTACCATAGCTGGTTAATGTGTATGTACCATAGCTGGTTAATGTATGCACTGTACTGTACCATAGCTGGTTAATTTGTTCTGTGAAGTGCTTATTAAACATAAAAAGTATGTTGCATATTATATAATTAAATAAGGACACATTCAAAGGTTTGCTAGTAAATGTTTCACAGCCGCCATATACTGGAGCTCATTGAAAAATAAGAGTTTATTGCATTTTACTTGTTGGGAGAATTCTTATTTAACTGTATATTAGAAACATATATGGTGCTGTAGGATACAGACTGATTTCCCCGACTCAGGGTAGGAGCAGATGTGGCACAGCACAGCAGGGGAAATTCAAGCATTACAGAAGAGTGAGGTATTTTTTTAAAAAACATTTCTCCAGAATTTTATTGACAAGACCACCACTTATATATTTAACGGCACTAGAACCAAACAACTCAGTAAGGTAACTCTAAATGACTGATTTATATCAAAAGTTTACAATTTTGTAGGGATTGTGTTTAAATCTAACCATAGCAATTTGAATTAGCCATTACAGTGTCTTATTATTATTATTTTTTTTATGCTAAGATATATACAGGGTGATTCCTAATTTACACAACATTGTCAGAGCATTGCAGAAACTGCAGGGCTCGTGGAGGATGTATGCAAAGGGGACAGGCGCTGTGATGCACCGTTTGGCCACCAGGGGGGTGTTCAATAATGTCAGCATTTAAGTAGAAACAACCCAAAACAACAATGTTGAATTCCGATTCACCCTGTGCCTACAGAGGTTTCTGTGTGATATTCCAGGGCTTGTTTATTCTGCTTTCTTTGCCTTCCTCTTGCGCGCTCCCTCGTTCAGCTCCTCTTTGCTCTTGGCGGGAGAGGGAGGGGCATCGTGGGAGACTGCATGGCTGTCATGGGGAGCGGAACCAGCTGTGGAGCTGAAGAGGACCTTGCAGAGCATGGACTCCACCAGCGTGAAGGGGGAGCTGTGGGAGTGTGTGGCTGTCATGAAAACCTGTGGAGAGGGAAGCATTTTATCAGTGCACACACATCCAGGGCCATCCAGAGGGAAGCATTTAATTAGCGCGCACACATCCAGGGCTATCCAGGGGAAAACATTTCATCAGTGCACACATATCCAGGGCTGTCCAGAGGAGACACTCAGGGTCTGCCCCATAGCAGTTTATTTAGTCTGACTCAGATTGCTCAAAGGGGAGAACGACTACTAGTTGAGATAAAAAAAAAATAGCTGAATAGGTCGACTAGTCGCCACCAGTGGTGTAGTCCTAAATCTGAAAGTACAGGAATGCCAATAAAATATAGATTTTCTTAAAACAAAAATTATTCTACGAACTCGTGTTTTGTTTGTACAAGCAGCTTTGAATAGTAACAGCTAATTAACAAACAAAACAAAGCTGTGTTTGTGTTCACAGTCGTAGTCGATGCTTTTGCTGCTTCTTCGTCAGCATTTTACTTAACATTTTTTAGCCTTCTTAAAGTATTAGTTTGTAATAGAAGAAGGTCCTCACATTCTCTTGATTGCGTCACAAGGACGACTGACAGAATCAGATGTGTGACTCTTGAGTCTGCAAACATTGAAAATACGCCCGGTTATCAGAGACTCTGATTCGGAGTGCACCAGCAAGTGGCATGTAGGGAATCGGACACTGATTTTCTGTTCCTAGTGCCTATTCAATGGCAAGGCGCAGAAAGATGAATTTGATTTCCTCACGGAAAACAGATCATTTCATCTCTGCCCAGGCACCGCAATTAGAACGGTCGGGCACCATATAAGCATTTTCATAACAAAATCGGGAAAGATTCTTAAGTTAATTCTTAAGTCAAATTTCTGCCTATAGAAAAAAGTTCTGGCTCCACTACACTAGTGGTCGCCACTTACATTTTCTTTTTTAATAAAATCATGCATTTGATCAGATCTGGTTCTCTATTTATGAACTTACTATTTATGGAGTGGGTGTCTGCTTGAGCTCACCAGGTGCCTGGCCAGTTGGGCCGCTGTAATACAGTGAGGAGAAACAGTCCCTGATGGTTTTGCCTCCTCATCCTAGCCTAGAGCCAATGCTCTCTGTGGAATACCCATGCTAAACCAGCACAGATCCCTGCAGCCCTCCACTGAGTACATCCCCACGAGGAGGCAATGCTAAACCACCACAGATGCACATCAATTTCATACAACATTTTGGTATCGGATTATACCCAAATGCATGGAGGGGAACAGAAAGAACAGAAAAGCCGGTACCTTTGAAGCTGCCATGAAGAGAGTGAAGAGGAGGATGAGGGTGTTCTTGGAGACAGGCAGCCAGTGTGTCTGCTGCAGAGTGAACACAATGGCACCGTACAGGCTGGCCTTCGTGGGGCTGGAGGGAAGAAGAGAGACAAGATCAGAAGACATTACACAAATTACTGGACTGGAGGGAGCACCCTTTCTCTTAGCGGGCGAGGGATGGAGCATTTCAGTATCCATGCCTCAAGCCTGCCCTGGACTGGAGGGAGCACCCTTTCTCTTAGGGGGCGAGGGATGGAGCATTTCTGTCTCCGTGCCTCAAGCCTGCCCTGGACTGGAGGGAGCACCCTTTCTGTTAGGGGGAGAGGGAGCAGTTCAGTCTCCATGCCTCAAACCTATCAATACTAACATGGCTCCTCAGGGACTACCATCTGAAGTACTGTACATGGAAAGCTGTTTATTACAAAGACAGGGAAGCCATACTCACAATGACATGTTCATAATCTCATTGGTCTCTGGTTTCCAGACCCCTCGTAAGAGCTGCTCAAAGTTAGCCATCAGAGCCACCCCAGAACCTGTCAGGATAAAAGAAAGGGTATAGGGGAATACTTATCATTCCATACCAGCCTCCTTCATGAATACTTATCATCCCATACCAGCCTCCTTCATGAATACTTATCATCATCCCATACCAGCCTCCTTCATGAATACTTATCCCATACCAGCCTCCTTCATGAATACTTATCCCATACCAGCCTCCTTCATGAATACTTATTGCATACCAGCCTCCTTCATGAATACTTATCCCATACCAGCCTCCTTCATGAATACTTATCCCATACCAGCCTCCTTCATGAATACTTATTGCATACCAGCCTCCTTCATGAATACTTATCCCATACCAGCCTCCTTCATGAATACTTATCCCATACCAGCCTCCTTCATGAATACTTATTGCATACCAGCCTCCTTCATGAATTCTTATCCCATACCAGCCTCCTTCATGTAGAGGGTCCTTCATATACAAGTATTGCAGGGTGCTTTACATATAGGATAGTGTACAGCTGTGGCCACAAGTTTTGCATCACCCTATAGAATTAACTAATTTAGCTTCATAAAGTCGATTGAAACCTGCTGAATAATGTTACGTTAACATATTGAATTACATAGCGCTTTGTAGATTCCCCATACACTTGACAAAAAACTGACAAAAATTGAAAAATGTGACATTTTGAAATCTAACATGAAATACTGTACTACTATTATGGCTTCCGGTAGCCTTTTGCAATATCATTTTGTAGTTTCTTTGATTACATGATGTTAAATAAAATATCTCAATCCTAAATTCTAGTGATGCAAAACTGAATGCCCTTGATAGCTTTGTAACTAGTTACAGTAACTTAAGCATGATTCACATGGAACTAAAAATCTGATGTGGCCAGATAGGACGCATGATAAGTAAACAATGATCTGGATGTAATTAATTAATTTAATTGTACCTTCTTTTCCAAAGACTAGATAACCATTTTGTCTATTTAGTGATATGTATTTCTGCATACATATCTTCTACACGGGCACTATTTTCTAGCAAGATGATATGAAAAGTGCGCTCATGTGACATGTAAGGGTTGACTTGCACTGCTGATGTGTTTCTGATTTACATGTTATGCATTAGCCACATTATTTTTGTAACTAAAGTAACAATGTTATTTTTTCTCATAAAATGTAATCTGTTATTGCATTTCATTACCTGTCTGAAAAAGGAACCATTACAGTTACAAGTTACTGAAAAATGTAATCAGATTACAGTAACTTCTTCCATAATGTGTTACTCCCAACACTGACCCCTGGCTGGATGTACCCAGAGAGCCAGTACCTCACCTTTGACCCATCCTGTGAGTACCATGATGACCCAGCCGTTGTGATAGGCATGGTGGGCGTGGTGGATTCCGGCTGCTATCTTGCGCACACGCACTACTTCCTTCATGGCCACCAGGATCAGCTTGACGGGCAGGAAGGCCACGCACTTGTAGAACAGGTTCAGAGGGCAGAAGAAGATGAGGTACCTTTCGAAGAAGAAAAACCCTCAACTCAGAAAAATTATATATAATATGTATTTCCATCAATTCTTAGGTACCAGATTTTTGAATATGAAAAATGCACACATTATTTTATTTATTGATTGATTTAAAATAATTTAGTAGTCACCAATTGATTTTACCCTGTTTTTCTCCCAATTTGAAATATCCAATTGTATTTTAGGCTCAGCTCACCGCTACCACCCCTGCACTGACTCGGGAGCGGCGAAGACGAACATACGCGGTCCTCCGAAGCGTGTGCAGTCAGCCGACCATTTCTTTTCACTCTGCAGGCCCGCCATGCAGCCAACCCTCTGGGCAGCTTACAGGAAAGCCCGCAGGCGACCGGCCAGTCTACAGAGGTCGCTGGTGTACAGGGAGCCGAGGACACCCTGGCCGACCTAAGCCCCCCCCGGGCAGCGCTTGGCCAATTGTGTGCCGCCCCCTGGGAACTCCCGTCTACAATCGGCAGTGGAAAAGCCTGGACTTGAACCGGCGACCTCCAGGCTATAGGGAGCATCCTGCACTCCACGCGGAGCGCCTTTACTGGATGCGCCACTCGGGAGCCCCACACACATTATTTTAACTTCATTATTTGAAGCTGTTAGTGAAGAATATTTACCAAATGCTCCTTGCAGATACGTCAATGCTACGCTTCATAAAGTCACATGAAGGAATCAGATCAACACTGAAAACACTTCAGTCACAGGAAGAGCAGTGATTGATACTCACATGCGAGCCAATGCATAAAACTGCCAGGATTTCTTTTAATGAAAAAAATAGCATTTAAAATGTTTTGGATTTTTTTTTTCTGGAGAAATATAGATTTAAAGAAAATGGACTCAGGACTAGCCACTGTCTCAAAAAATGAGAAGTTCAAAATAATTTTCCTACAGCTGACACCCTGGGATCCTTCAAGAAGCTGCTTGATGAGATTCTGGGATCAATAAGCTAGTGACAATCAAACGAGCAAGATGGGCCGAATGGCCTCCTCTCGTTTGTAAACTTTCTTATGTTCTACAAGGACTCTGTGTAGATCTCGTGTTCCTTCAACGGGACGTGCAGCATGGAAAAGAGTTGAGGATCTGTTTAGCAGCTTATTGTTTAAAAGTGCTATACAAAATACCCTTAAAAATCAAACATGTTCAACACAGTTCTTTCATATAGGAAAATGTGAGCTGTATGGTAGTACATAGATACGATTTACTAGAATTATTTTGTTATCTAGATATACTTTAAGACACTGTGTGGCAGAGTAGGGGGAGGAGAGAGGAAGATGAAGTCCTTGTGTTCCTCTCTGCTTCGGCTGTTTTGCACCCCTGATCAGCAGACCCAGACACAAGAACTTGCAGTTTAAAGCACTTTTGTGCACTTTTATTATTTACAAAAATAAAACCAAAACAAAACAAGTCTAACTCCTTCCAGGAGTGTGAAAATAAACGTCTCTTCATTTCTAACTATACCGGACAGCTAAGCCATTGACCGGTTCAACAATACACACACAAAACAATACAATACAATACAATACAATACAATACAAAACAAAACAAAACAAAACAAAACAAAACAAAACAAAACAGTACCTTTTCCGACCACACAGGTCTCAACATTGGTCTCAGCCTTCAACAAACATTTGTAACCTTTCTTTTATACCTGTCTGTTTAATCACAGGCAGGTGTCCCTCATTTCATTAGAGCCAGGTGAAACTCATTCTGGCTCACTCCCGTGGCATTCTGGGGGATGTAGTCTTGCACCAAACCTCCAAGGACTACATCTTCCTCTCTCCTCCCCCTACTCTACCACAACTGCCAGTGCTAATGCTAAGAAAAGCAACAATAGGTGGCTATGTGTTCCCTGGACTTGTTCAGTGCCATTACTGAACTTCAGCCGGCTAGACAAGGGCTTCATTGATCAGCCTAAACCAGCCGGGCTCAACTCCAGGGCTGTTTCAACAGCAAGGAGAACCTCTCATACATTACTGTGGAAGACTGCCTGTATTCACCTCTCATACATTACTGTGGAAGACTGCCTGTACTCACCACACAGCAGATGCCAGCAGCACATGGGAGTTGTTGTTGAAGTAGTCGATGGGAGAATTTCCCAGCAGAACATCAGCAAGAACGTAACTTGCAAAGCAGTAAAGCATGGCACAGAACCAGGAGGCGACGGGGCTGCGACGGGATACCTCCACCGCCCCTGGGGAGAGAAATGAACATGAAAACTACAGACACTCACAGGACTGCGAAGGGATACCTCCACCGCCCCTGGGGAGAGAAATGAACATGAAAACTACAGACACTCACAGGACTGCGAAGGGATACCTCCACCGCCCCTGAGGAGAGAAATGAACATGAAAACTACAGACACTCACAGGACTGCGAAGGGATACCTCCACCGCCCCTGAGGAGAGAAATGAACATGAAAACTACAGACACTCACAGGACTGCGAAGGGATACCTCCACCGCCCCTGGGGAGAGAAATGAACATGAAAACTACAGACACTCACAGGACTGCGAAGGGATACCTCCACCGCCCCTGGGGAGAGAAATGAACATGAAAACTACAGACACTCACAGGACTGCGAAGGGATACCTCCACCGCCCCTGGGGAGAGAAATGAACATGAAAACTACAGACACTCACAGGACTGCGAAGGGATACCTCCACCGCCCCTGGGGAGAGAAATGAACATGAAAACTACAGACACTCACAGGACTGCGAAGGGATACCTCCACCGCCCCTGGGAGAGAAATGAACATGAAAACTACAGACACTCACAGGACTGCGAAGGGATACCTCCACCGCCCCTGGGGAGAGAAATGAACATGAAAACTACAGACACTCACAGGACTGCGAAGGGATACCTCCACCGCCCCTGGGGAGAGAAATGAACATGAAAACTACAGACACTCACAGGACTGCGAAGGGATACCTCCACCGCCCCTGGGGAGAGAAATGAACATGAAAACTACAGACACTCACAGGACTGCGAAGGGATACCTCCACCGCCCCTGGGGAGAGAAATGAACATGAAAACTACAGACACTCACAGGACTGCGAAGGGATACCTCCACCGCCCCTGAGGAGAGAAATGAACATGAAAACTACAGACACTCACAGGACTGTGAAGGGATACCTCCACCGCCCCTGAGGAGAGAAATGAACATGAAAACTACAGACACTCACAGGACTGCGAAGGGATACCTCCACCGCCCCTGAGGAGAGAAATGAACATGAAAACTACAGACACTAACAGGACTGTGAAGGGATACCTCCACCGCCCCTGAGGAGAGAAATGAACATGAAAACTACAGACACTAACAGGACTGCGAAGGGATACCTGTCATTAAATAAGGTACGTTTCTCTTATTGATTTCTAAAGAAATAAACTATAGATTTCCTTGTGCATTTCGTGGAGATCTCAGTATGGGGTTCCATTTACTCTAGCAGAATTTTCAAACTGAGAAAAAGGCAAATATGAACAAGAGAAGGCCATTCAGCCCATCACCGGTCGTCCGCTTCCTAGTAGCTGATTGATCTCAAAACTTTGTCAAGTCGCAAATGATCCCAATGATTCAGCATCAATACCATGACTAGGTAACCCATTCCATACCTTCAGTGTAAAGAAGTGTCTCCTTCCCTATATCTGTCTCTACTTAATTGCAACTGTGTCCTCTGGTCCTGGTTCCTGTGCTGTGATTAAAGTATTGATTAGG
Source organism: Acipenser ruthenus (assembly GCF_902713425.1). Lineage (NCBI taxonomy): Eukaryota > Metazoa > Chordata > Actinopteri > Acipenseriformes > Acipenseridae > Acipenser > Acipenser ruthenus. Next base: position 1,742,621 of record NC_081237.1, on the reverse strand, counting down.
GGAACTTTGTCAAGTCCCCCCTGATTCTTCTTTGTTCTTAGCTAAATAAATTTAGTCTTCAACTTTTACTCGGGAACGTTTGCCAGGAGAAAAACACATGTTCTTGTAAACATTGCAGTGTATCCAGTTCATGCTGCCTCCTGCAACAGTGCTGGTGCTGTTTAAAATGAGTGCTGTATAGTACGCTCCTTTGATTTGTACTCTATGCTTTTAACTAGTACTAATTATGAAATTAAACATTTTCTTAACAAGAATAGCATTCAGATCAAAAGGTAATGAATTACACCTAAAAGGGGAGTAAAAAAGCTGTCCTTGTGCCCATCCCAACTGCTGAATAGGAGAGTGTGTATATGTGTGCTGCAGGCATATCTCTAACAGCCCAGCCATTAGCAAACAGAACAAACAAGGACTTGTGTTTCACTAATCTTTTAAATACCCACCCAGCTGTACTAAGAGCTTGAGAACATAAGAAAATGCATGAATTCAGAAAACCATTCGGTCCGTCATTGATCATCCGGTTCCAGAACTTTGTCAAGTCGGGTCTTAAAGGTTCCCAATGATAAATCCCTGATACCCCATTCCATCCTCCCCACTCTCTGTGTGAAGAAGTGTCTCCTACCCTCTGTCTCTACTTCATTTCCACGTGTGCTCTGGTCCTGGTCTCTGGCTAGCTGCATGAACAACTCCTATGTAACATCGACAATGGATAACTGCAAAGCATATGACATGGTTTATTTAGATTTCCAGAAAGCTTTTGACAAAGTCCTGCATAAAAGATTAATTCTCGAACGCAGTAGGGATTCAAGGAAATGCATGCACATGGATTAGGGAGTGGTTAACATGTAGAAAACAGAAAGTACTGATTAGAGGAGAAACCTCAAAATGGAGCGAGGTAACCAGTGGAGTACCACAGGGAGCAGTATTAGACCCACTGCTATTCCTAATCTACATTAATGACTTAGATTCTGGTATAGTAAGCAAACTATAGGACAAAAATAGGAGGAGTGGCAAACACTGTTGCAGCAGCAAAGGTCATTCAAAATGATCTAGTCAGCATTCAGAATTGGGCAGACACATGGCAAATTACATTTAATAGAGAAATGTGTAAGGTATTGCACGCAGGCAATAAAAATGATATATAATGAAAAGTGCTGAATTTAAATCAAGGGAAGTAATGTTAAAACTTTACAATGCATTAGTAGACTTCATCTAGAATATTGTGTTCAGTTCTGGTCACCTCGCTACAAAGGATATTGCTGCTCTAGAAAGAGTGCAAAGAAAAGCAACCAGAATTATCTTGGGTTTAAAAGGCATGTCGTATGCAGACAGGCTAAAAGAATTGAATCTATTCAGTCTTGAACAAAGAAGACTATGCAGCGATCTGATTCAAGCATTCAAAATTCTAAAAAGTACTGACAATGTTGACCCAAGGGACTTTTTCAACCTGAAAAAAGAAACAAGGACCAGGGGTCACAAATGGAGATTAGCTAAAGGGGCATTCAGAACAGAAAATAGGAGGCACTTTTTTTACACAGTGAATTGTGAGGGTCTGGAATCAACTCCCCAGTAATGTTGTTGAGAGAGAGAGAGAACCTCAATCCTGACCTGAACACCCCCCACCTCCCTTCCACACAGAGAGCAATGCCGAGTCCTAGTGGCTGCTGTGCCAGCTTACACCACAGAGAGCAATGCCGAGTCCTAGTGGCTGCTATGCCATCTTACAGAGAGCAATGCCGAGTCCTAGTGGCTGCTATGCCAGCTTACAGAGAGCAATGCCGAGTCCTAGTGGCTGCTATGCCAGCTTACAGAGAGTAATACCGAGTCCTAGTGGCTGCTATGCCAGTTTACAGAGAGCAATGCCGAGTCCTAGTGGCTGCTATGCCAGCTTACAGAGAGCAATGCCGAGTCCTAGTGGCTGCTATGCCAGCTTACAGAGAGCAATGCCGAGTCCTAGTGGCTGCTATGCCAGCTTACAGAGAGTAATACCGAGTCCTAGTGGCTGCTATGCCATCTTACAGAGAGCAATGCCAAGTCCTAGTGGCTGCTATGCCAGCTTACAGAGAGTAATACCGAGTCCTAGTGGCTGCTATGCCATCTTACAGAGAGCAATGCCAAGTCCTAGTGGCTGCTATGCCAGCTTACAGAGAGTAATACCGAGTCCTAGTGGCTGCTATGCCAGCTTACAGAGAGCAATGCCGAGTCCTAGTGGCTGCTATGCCAACTTACAGAAAGCAATGCCGAGTCCTAGTGGCTGCTGTGCCAGTTTACAGAGAGCAATGCTGAGTCCTAATTTAGTCTACATGAGATAATGAGACTGAGATGCACATGGATCCCTACAGACAGCTGCTCCCATGCTGACTCCCTGAAAGCGATATTTTAAGATGCAGGATATAAATAAGCACTTTGGCACAGGATAGCCTTCAAACCCTGACCCTTGAACACTGGCCTTGTCTTCTCCTTTCATCAGAGACGGGAACATAGAGCACGTTGTCAACTGTAAAAGGCCCCTCCTAGCAGAACAGCACAGTACACAATGTAATTCAATCCTTTTGAAGAATTAAAAGGAGAACATTTAACATGCAAAATGAACAGGCCACCTTGTGAAAGTTTACCAAGCATAGTGTATTAAGCATAGTGAAAGCATGTTATAGCATAGGTAAGCATTATAAAAGCCTAGAGGTATGATAAAGCACATTAAAAACTATGGCAATCCGTGGTAAATGCATAGTATACCCATGTGCAAATTGCAAAATGACTGTTCTGGCCATCCTGCAGTTTTGTTTTGAAAAGCGTTTTGTTTTGTTTTGTTTAATCTTTTATTTATTTATAATAAACACGTGCATCAGCGCTTCATACCCGTAGTACTGAGTCTGTCTCTTCCTGGTCTCCCCACAAGTCATCCTGGTCACAGGGTATCAAATCTTATAGAAACTAACCCTCGCCCGCTCGCCCGAGGTGAATTAAATCTGATGAGGACTAGTTGATGTCTGTGTCTCAGTAGTCCTCTGGGTGAGTACTTAAAACAAATGTACACATATACTCTCACGTTCAGTGTAGAAAAATGCAGGGAAGTCAATTTTCTAACGGGGTGTAGTAATGGTGAATAAGCATTCACAAATAATGCTTAGAAAACAGTCACTTGGAACTGAAACAACCCTTCATCTCCCCTGCAATGCCACTCCTGCTCACTGGTAAATCCATCTCAGTTACATATGTGAGCAGGAGGATGATGGGAAATGTAGTTCTGAGAGGTCCATGCAGGTACATGGGAAGCCATCTTGAGGCAGGGAATGCATTTAAAAGTTTAAAAAAGTGGTCCAAATGTAAAAAAAATATATATATTAATTAAAACAATACACACACCTTACATAAACAGCTGTAGCAACACATGGGAACAAGTAACACAATAAAATAAAAAGGTCCTTATGTACCCTTTAAAATATTTTAGCATATTTTCTTTTTAGCCTATTTTGTCTACAATTAGCCCAAAATAGATTATAGTGCTGCATTACACAGGAAATATAGTCTACTGCAAACACTTTACAATTTACAGACACTTTGTAAAACACATCTGTTGAGTTTACATGCCCTTTATAAATCCTGCTCTTAATTTTAGTGGTTTGTGGGCTGCTTAGATCTTAATAAACGTGTGTTGTTTTGTTAAAGTTGTATCGAGTTGCCTAGATCATTATTATAAATAAGTGGCAATGAAACACATAGAAGGAAGTTGAGTTCTTTGTTTGCTGGTTTGCTACAGGCTATAGAATGTGAAATGTACTTGCTTTGTCTCTGTTTCCTGTTATTACATAAATATGTGATTATTATTTTTATTAGTAGTAGTATAATAATAATAATAATAATAATAATAATAATAATAATAATAATAATAATAATAATAATAATAATATGCTCCAAGCGTCTCTGGGCGGGTTTTAGGATGACCCGTATTTGCCTGATTTGTGGTGCGGGAGTTGCAGTTGTATAAAGAGCAATGCTGAGAGGCACTTTAGTGAACCTGTCAAGCTACTCGGCTAGACCCACCCTGTTAATCACTAATTGAATGAGCATGTTCACTGTTAAATTAAACCAAAATCCAACAAGTTATATTCTACTTTTTTGTGCAACTAGATTTTTAAGATGGACAAGAAGATTTTTCTAGCATTCTGTCCCTTGGACAAGAAGTGTTTTTCAAAAATTGCACACCCGTTAATACGTTGAACCCTGTTTTGACAGTTGCCTCTGCAAATGATTTTTGATATGTGCATCCAGTAATGCAAAGGACAACAGGCGGAACTTCGTGAGGCGAACACTGAACAGACACTGCATGTGCAAGAGTATACAGCTGCAGAACGGAGGCTCCCACAGCATAGCTCACACAGCGTAGCTCACACAGCGTAGCACACAGCGTAGCTCACACAGGGTAGCACACAGGGAGCTCACACGGCGTAGCTCACACGGGGTAGCACACAGCGTAGTAGCACACAGCGTAGCTCACACAGTGTAGCTCACACAGCGTAGCTCACACAGCGTAGCTCACACAGCGTAGCACACAGCGTAGCTCACACAGGGTAGCACACAGCGTAGCTCACACAGCGTAGCTCACACAGCGTAGCACACAGCGTAGCTCACACAGGGTAGCACACAGCGTAGCTCACACAGCGTAGCTCACACAGCGTAGCACACAGCGTAGCTCACACAGGGTAGCACACAGCGTAGCTCACACAGGGAGCTCACACGGGGTAGCTCACACGGGGTAGCACACAGCGTAGCTCACACAGCGTAGCTCACACAGTGTAGCTCACACAGCGTAGCTCACAGCGTAGCTCACACAGGGAGCTCACACGGCGTAGCTCACACGGGGTAGCACACAGCGTAGCTCACACAGGGTAGCACACAGCATAGCTCACACAGCATAGCTCACACAGCATAGCTCACACAGTGTAGCTCACACAGCGTAGCTCACAGCGTAGCTCACACAGGGAGCTCACACGGCGTAGCTCACACGGAGTAGCACACAGTGTAGCTCACACAGGGTAGCACACAGCGTAGCTCACACAGGGAGCTCACACAGCATAGCTCACAAGGCGTAGCTCACACAGGGTAGCTCACACAGGGTAGCTCACACAGGGAAACTCCCACAGCATAGCTCACACAGCGTAGCTCACACACGGTAGCTCCCACAGGGTAGCTCACACAGGGAGCTCACACAGCATAGATCACACAGGGAAGCTCACACAGCATAGCTCACACAGCATAGCTCACACAGGGAGCTCACACAGGGAGCTCACACAGCATAGCTCACACAGCATAGCTCACACAGCGTAGCTCACACAGGGTAGCTCACACAGAGTAGCTCACACAGGGAAGCTCACACAGGGTAGCTCCCACAGGGTAGCTCACACAGGGAGCTCACACAGCATAGATCACACAGGGAAGCTCACACAGGGAGCTCACACAGCCTAGCTCACACAGGGTAGCTCACACAGCGGAGTTCACACAGGGTAGCTCACACAGCGGAGTTCACACAGGGAGCTCACACAGGGAGCTCACACAGCCTAGCTCAAACAGTGTAGCTCACGCAGTGTAGCTCACACAGGGTAGTGCTGCGTGCGCAACTCGTAATTTATGTAGTGCTACATTGACCATCAACACCCCTACCACGTGACCATAATACCCCACGAACATGGGGTATTATGTATAATGATGATGTCTATTAGGAGTTGCGCACGCAGCACTACCCTGTGTGCGCTACGCTGTGGGAGCTTTCGTTCTGCAGCAATACCCCTCTCAGCACGTTCAGGCAAAGATGCAATAGTAAGTATCCCTGGCTCAGATTTTTCAACGTTGAACAGGAACAGGTTTGAGCCATTTCGCGATATAAGTTTGTTTGATTTTTTTGTAGTTTTAAGGACGAAATCTCCCGTTTCAAAATATAAATTCCCAGTTAAAAAGTAATTTTCAATTTTTCTTGACTGGACTCGCGGCTCTTCAGATATAATATGCGATAAAATATAATAATATTATTATGGGTCAAATATACACAAAACCTTGCTATACAGTACAGACCATCGTAAATCGAGGGTACGTTTACTGTATTTTGCCAGTAAGTACAGTTTGTCACTTATCTAATTATAATACAGAATCAGCAGTACCTGCGGGACGCCGCCATGTTACACAGTGTGGAGCCGCACTCCTCACGCGCTCCACGGCGGGAAGGCGCAACGGTTTCAGATTGTCCGGTTCTGTTCGGTCTCACGAAATTACACCTGCCTTAAAGTTAATGACAGGTATACTATCCATAGTGATCCACTATACAAATGAAACCGTGCGTGAAGAAGAGAAAGTAAAAATGCCACGCTCACCTGGCTCATACTTCAGGTAGAGGATGGAGACGATGTAATAAGCCAAGTCAAACAGGGGGAACGTGGCCATGTTTGAAAAATATTCGGGAACATCGCCGAGATTCATGGCCGCAAGTATCTACATTTAATAAAAGACCTCCCGTCTCCACTGTAAAATATCTCTAACCCGGTCGATACTATACGGCTATTTAAATTGCCTTTTGCCTGGCAACCTCTCTATGACGTCACTCGCAGTACACGTTGCAAACAGCTTATTTTAAGCAGCCTGTTTTACAAGCCACACTTTGACTTCTATTCAAACTGATCTAAGGATCAGTTTGAATAGGCACATGACAGCTGTGTAGATCTCGCTGTAGTTACCTAACTATGGAGTGAAATAACAGTCAAGAATACTTGTGTGCGTAAAAACAATTTGTACCTGTAAAGTACATTTGTACCTGTAAAAAAGCATTCCGTGTAGTTGCAAAATACATGTGTATCCAAATGTACGAGTACAGCTGATTTTACCAGACAACTCACTTGACAGTTATTTAACGCAGCCACGCTGAATGCCGCTTGCAGTAGTAAGTGCAGGGAGAGTTGTATTTCATTCCAGTTGCGCCGCGCACATTCTCAGCGGGACGTGTACAGTTCCACCGTTTTATTAGGATAATGTATACTGTAATAGTTTATTTTTATATCTGTTGTTTACAATCGCCTCTGCGATTCTTATTGGCACATTTTATTCCGCGAGACTGGGCAACGTCTTTCAAGGTTCTCCGAGGCTTGCCTGTAGGAGGGCTACGAATCTAGGGGAGCATTTGATCATAGCAGATGTCTTTCAAACACCTAAACCGTTTCCTGGGATCACCCTCATACAGGCACACCATTGAGAGTTATGCAGGCTGCAGAATAACCTGGCAAACCAGAGTTGCTGCAGTTTGCTGGACCTCACGGCACATACATGTGGATTGTAACCTGTACTCTATGGACTCCCTGTTAAATATTTACCTAGTTTCACTAAGTGGCGTTTGGGGCAATTATTCAATTTGTTCAGCACCGTGACACCCAATTCATTCTTGTATATTGAATCGGTTAAGAACCCAAGGAGGGGTGGTGAGCATGATAACATACTGTTACAAGAACAAGCGAAATGGATACATGGGCTTCGAAGTGAATCTCCAGGAGGTTTAAATGAGGAACTTTCATTGGTTCCAGTTCTGTAATTGCATTGTTGCAAAATAATTCATTGTAACTGAAGTCACTGAGAAACGCTGCTGTATACTGTGTTATTGCAATATTTAGTAGCCTACGTCCCTTTAAGAATTAATGAACTAACTAATTGTAAAATGAGGAAATAAGTAAAGTAATCTTTTTTAATTATGTAGTGTATGCAATTTCACTAGTGTATAAGGTTTCAGTATATAGTGTATGCGGTTTCACGATTGTATGATATTTCAGTATGTGTCAGTTTGAATTTTGTCCCTAACGGCGCCTCATAAATTTATGCAGCTTTTTAGACAACGAAGAAGAAGAAGAAGAAGAAGAAGAAGAAGAAGAAATAAATAAATAAATAAATAAAAATAATAACTATTAGCGTTTCACAAAAACAAACGTGTCAGCCTGCTCAATGCACCAATTCAATGCGATATTTAAACCAAGGGAAGTCATGTTAAAACTTTACAATGCATTAGTAAGACCTCACCTAGAATATTGTGTTCAGTTCTGGTCACCTAGATACAAAAAGGATATTGCTGCTCTAGAAAGGATGCAAAGAACAGCAACCAGAATTATCCCGGGTTTAAAAGGCATGTCGTATGCAGACAGGCTAAAAGAACTGAATCTATTCAGTCTTGAACAAAGAAGACTACGCGGAGATCTGATTCAAACATTCAAAATCCTAAAAGGTATAGACAATGTCGACTCAGGGGATTTTTTGACCTGAAAAAAGAAACCAGGACCAGGGGTCACAAATGGAGATGAGATAAAGGGGCATTCAGAACAGAAAATAGGAGGCACTTTTTTGAGGGTCTGGAACCAACTCTCCAGTAATGTTGTTGAAGCCGACACCCTGGGATCCTTCAAGACGCTGCTTGATGAGATTCTGGGATCAATAAGCTACCAACAACCAAACGAGCAAAATGGGCTGAATGGCCTCCTCTCATTTGTAAACTTTCTTATGTTCTTATGTTCTCATGTTTTTATGACAGTGATGTTTGTTTACTGGCGTTATTTTACTTATTTGTTTTTCTTCTAACACATATTCGAGTAAAACTTGTTGCATGTGCAGAGGCGATTGAAAACAAGGTTAACGTACATTCTAATAATAAAACTACATGCCTAGCTGAGAGTGCACGCAGTGCAACTAAATACAGCTCTGCCTGCACTTACACGAGACTGCAAGCGGCAATCTGCGCATGCGTTTAAATACTCGTCGATCGCATCGGCATTCGACTGTGGCTGCCTGAGCTTCGCATACAAGTTTTTCTTGTGAGCGTGAAACTACACGGAATGCTTTTTTTTACAGCTACAAATCTTTTTTTTACGCACAGAAGTATTTTTCACAGTTGTTTCACACCATCCTTTCAGTTGTTTACAACTGGACTGTGGGTATTTAATGCAGGCATTCCCTTAGAAATAAACTGTAGTGCACCCTAGTGGTGTGAATGTGCAGTCGTGGGCTACTGTAACGTGGAGGCTCTCCTACATTCATTATTCGTTATCAGCTTTACAGCTTTACAAAATCCAGGAGGACCCCTGTGTACCCCAGCTCACTATCTTTAACATTAGCAGCACACGCACAAGGCGCATTTTTCATAAATGCAGCGAGGGTGCTCATGCTCAGGCGACCCATACCTGCCTCACCTCTAGATTTCTTCCGGAGACTCAGGGTTTTCTATTCACTGCTAACGATCTTGGGTACCTGAGCTGACCACAATTAAATACCAGTCCCCATATTTCAACTTAACACCGGAGGGTTTCAATTTAACTCCAGTCCCTCCCTGCTAGAACTATCATTGGCTGCTTCAAGTTTTTATTTTAAAAAAATGGAGAGTGATAGGTGTAACCACTCATAACATCAATAGTGTTCTTTTAATGGACACTCGAAACAACCAATGATAGCAGGGATCTCTATTAAGCCGTCCATTCAGAGAAGAGCGATGCAGTTACGGGGAGCGGCGTTGTGGAAGCTCACTAACGCTACGCTTCCCAAACTGAGCGGGGGTGAGAGGAGGTGTTGATGTTTGAATAAACTGCCCGCAGGGGCGTAGCTCTCATAAGTGCAGGTGGTGCAGCTGCTCCAGGGCCCACGAGCCTTTGAGGCCCACTCGCACTTCAAAAGGGACAAATAAAATATGTGAACATGTTTTAATTGTTCTGGTCAAAATACTATTCTGGTCAAAATAAAACAGTAGGCCTAACGAATAATGACAAGCGAGTTAAAGGACTAGCCGGCACCTTTCCACTAGCCAGCACACACCGGCCGGGTACCCTGCCACTAGTGACTTGGGTTTTAACCCTATAGTGTCGTATTAAAATAACCATATATGGACGTAGATATGACCACTTTGTGTTACAGCCCCAGGAGTTTCTCAACCGTAAAAATCAGTATAGGAGGCTGTGTGGTCCAGTGGTTAAAGTAAAAGGCTTGTAATTAGGAAGTCCCCGGTTCAAATCCCACCTCAACCACTGACTCTGTGTGACCCTGAGCAAGTCACTTAACCTCCTTGTGCTCTGTCTCTCGGGTGAGACGTAATTGTAAGTGACTCTGCAGCTGATGCATAGTTCACACACCCTAGTCTCTGTAAGTCGCCTTGGATAAAGGCGTCTGCTAAATAAACTAATAATAATAAAAAAAACGTAAAATCAGAAATTAAAACCCAGTATATCCAAGGCATTAAGTAGCTGTTTCCAATGATATTATATTATATTACTGGAATGAATTAATTTTTTTTATATAAGCCGCGACCGCCCAAAAAGAAATACAAAAAATGATAATAACTCTTTCTAAGTTAGCTCTAAAAAATGCGGAATTGTACGAGGATTGCGGAGACACAAGACTTTGTCCAAACACAAAACTAACAGATTTTCAGCTTGTCACCCTCTCTACCTGGCCACCTTCTTTTACTTTGATCATGAATCAAACCCGAACTTGCTAAGACATCAGCAATACTGGAAATAGCTTCACTTTTAATGGTTGAGGGGGGGAGGGGAGGGGAGGGGGGCCCATTTAATAATCCTGCACCGGGGCCCATTCCAACCTAGCTACACCCCTGCCTGCCCGTCTGTCAGAGGAGGAGGTGGAGCTAGACAGCGACTCGGATGATGATCCCTAACTGTGGTGCCAAACCATTTCTGCAGGTACTCCCGTGAGAACCCAGTGTTAAGAGTTATGTGAACCCCTGAACATAAGACATTGTGTAGACACAAACAATAAACACATACCATTCAGCAATTTAAGAAACGGACACAAAAACAGTAAAGCTACAAAAAGCTTCACTGGTATTTTGTATCCAGTGTCAACGATAACCGCATGCTGAGCAGTCCTGCAGTGTTCACACCTGCATGGATACTGCGTGCGGCTGAAACAGCAGTTGGGTTGGTAATAAGAGGATGTGTATGCTGCCATGTACACTGCAGACAGCAGCGTTCACTTCTACAACGCCTGCCCACAAATATGTAAAATATAAAGCATATTAGCTTCTTAAAGCATAGCGAAAGCTTGATAAAGCCTATATGCCAGGAGATGCACGGTGCACACATTTTAAGCGCAGCACGGAAACCAGGACTAGACACGATCTCATACTGAGTTCATACAGTTAAAACGTTGGGGAAATTGAAGAAGCAAGTAAAAGGAGAATTTTCATAAATATTTGCATACTAATGAATATGAACGTAGTGGTGGGATTTGTCTGAAATCTTGCACATGTCAGGTTCGTTAAAATAAAATAATGGCCACAATACATGAAGCCAGATCTTCATGAAAACGTGGACTAGGGATTCACTAGAGAATGACCTTTTTAATTAGAACATTTAAAACATTTAGGAATGAGAGCCGGCCATCCGGCCAATGCTTGTCCGGTTCCAAACAGCTGTGTGTGAAGAAGTGTCTCCTTCCCTCTGTCCTATCTATTTCCCAGCTGTGTTATCTGGTCCAGTATAGGATAGGGTTTTTAAAGACTTCAAGCAAGTCTCCAATTCTTCTTTATTCTAGACTAAATAAACCCTGCTCCTTTAACTCTGGGGTGAATGCACAGCATGCAAATGAAACGAGACAGGAAATGACAAGAACTTATGAACAAGTCATTTGTAAAACAAATCAGAGGGTCAGAAAGGATATCTGCAGGTAGCAACTAACACAGGAAACCGTTTCTTTAGCACAAGAAAGTCGTCTGGTTGTGAGAGTGACACTTGGGTATCCTATAGAGTGTGTTCGCTAATATTACCCGTTACTATTCCCAGTTGCCTAGATGCAGGACTGTTTGCAGCATGATTCTTAGAAATGGGCAGTCCATAATATGACTGGTAAATTTGTTATTCAAATAACACCCCTGCTATGTTGTCTGAATTTTATAACACTGTCATTTCAAATCCTGGTCGAGTGAACCGGTTCCCGACGCCGCGCTATTTAGGGACGTTCTAGATTTTCCCTGTCGGTCACCCGAGCTACACGCAATGCACCTCTATCTAATTTCAGAAAAAATGAACTGATCACTTGATTTACTTGGGCTAAAAGAGTATCCATGAACCATGGCAAGGCATTAAGATCTACACACTATTGTTTGGTGAAGAAAATATACATAGAATTTACACAACTAGCAAAATATACAATATTTAAAGTTAACAATTTCAAAATCAAAGATGTTATTTATGTATTTATTTATTTATTTAAATAATGTACTTCAATAATATTGTATTAAACACAGTAGCATTGTTTTTTTTACTTTGTTAGTGGTTAAAAAAGCGTTACTTATTATCTGTATGAAACTTAATGCGTTGAACCCCATTTTGACAGTTGCCTCTGTAAATGATATCTGTTACCGGTATGAAGACAACTTGAAGTTAAAGACGTGTATACTGTCCATAGTGATCCATTTACAAATGAAACCGTGCGTGAAGAAGAGAAAGTAAAAAGGCCACGCTCACCTGGTTCATACTTCAGGTAGAGGATGGAGACGATGTAATAAGCCAAGTCAAACAGGGGGAACATTGACATTTTAGAAAAATATTGAGCAAAATCGCCCAGATTCAGGGCCGCAAGGACTTCCATTTTTAACACAGTGCGGGAATTCCTTCTCTCTGCTTCTCTCCCTGTCCTGTCCTCCCGTCTCCAGTGTAAAAAGTCTTTAACCCGGCCGATTCTATTAATACACGGCTGTTTAAATTGCCCTACTAGGCTTTGCCAAGCCGCGTCAAGTGTTAACTTGGCAGGCCTCTCTATCGATGACGTCACTCGCAGTGCACACATGCACTCCCACACACAGCTTATTTTAAGCACACAGTTTTACAAACCGCACTTCGACTTCAAGGCAGGATCATTGTGAATAGACACGACAGCTGTGTAGCACTCATAGTAGTTGCCTATCATTTTTGACTATGATGATTTAACATAGCTATTCCCTTTAGAAATATGCTGCAGTGCAGCCTGGAGCGCTGTGAATGCGCAGCTGTACTGTAACGTAGGCATGATAGGCTATAAGTGCATTATTACTCAGTGTCATAGTTCTTAATGTACGGGTTTATATTGCAGTAGTCGTCTATATATTGTGAATCGTATTGGTATAAATATACTGTAACGGCGCGTGCAGTCCAAGACGCCGGGTGTCACCAGCAACACGAGCACTGCGGGGCACTGAGCTCCTGCCTCCTCACCTCCTGCGTGCGCGGTGCAGGGAGAGGCGGGGGTTGGGAGCGGGCACATGTGTTACATTGCTGCAATGTTTTTGGCGTCCCAGTGGTTAACTTAGGGCAGCCTGCGAGCTCCTATCGGGCTGTGCCTAACTGTAAGCAGTGTGTGTGTGCAGTGAGATTGGTGGCATCGCTGTCCGAGCTATGAATACTGACGAGTCAGAATAAAAGAACATTAATGATTTAGATTCTGGTATAATAAGCAAACTTGTTACATTTGCAGACGACACAAAAATAGGAGGAGTGGCAAACACTGTTGCAGCAGCAAAGGTCATTCAAAATGATCTAGACAGCATTCAGAACTGGGCAGACACATGGCAAATGACATTTAATTGAGAAAAGTGTAAAGTATTGCACGCAGGAAATAAAAATGTGCATTATAAATATCATATGGCAGATACTGAAATTGAAGAAGGGAACTATGAAAAAGACCTAGGAGTTTATGTTGACTCAGAAATGTCTTCATCTAGACAATGTGGGGAAGCTATAAAAAAGGCCAGCAAGATGCTCGGATATATTGTGAGAAGTGTTGAATTTAAATCAAGGGAAGCAACGTGAGAAGTCTTGAAAGCTGTGCCACACGACTAGTCTAGTCTGTATATTAAAATATATACATGTTTTTTCTTTGTCTGGAATCCTGAAACATTTTAATTCAGAAAAAAGACCAAAAAAATATCATCTGGGGAGGTTTGTCTTGGTCCGACTTTCACTCACTAATTCAATATTAATGAGAGCTGATCAAACGCCATGTGGACGTTTGTGAATGACCGTGGAAGCAAGGCGTAAACACACCTCCAGTCTTAACTCAAGTTTTCCACTGGTACGTGACTCGGACCCTTGCTGAATAGAGCCCAGTGTCTAGAATGGCAGAATGTTATTTCCACAGCTGGGTTAGTTGAGGGCTGGTTTTCACATGAAGCTCGTCCTGTGTGGGTCCCCGCAGTGCTCTTTAATTCTAAGTTGGCCACAGTGATGTTTTCTGTGTCAGGTACTTTCTACTTCAAGGGTTACATTTATGGTGCAGAACAATAGCATACAAACGGATGTAAGTGTTTTAAACTTTCCAAAGGGACACCCTGTTGCCTTGCTGGGTTATTAGCTCACACTGGTTACAATGAACGAGAACAGCACTGTAACGGGACTCAGTGCAGAAGGGATATTATTGTGATGCTTTTTGCTTGTCATTTGCGGTCTTTTCCAAAAGGTGGCAGTGATGAGTCACGAGCAGCGTGATGAAACCTGTTGCACAGTCAGAATGTGATACTTGTGTGAACTCGAATGTCTTTTTCCTATTGCTGGGTTACAGGAATTAAAACCTGGGGTTTGTTTTATGCGGTTATCTGTTTCTTGTAGGGGTTTAATTTCATGTTTTATTCAGTTAGAAATACAATGATACAATACACCTTACCATACAAAAACATCTTCTGTTTTAAACTAAAATAAATAAATACAGATAGATTGAAACATCCTTGCAATTTTTTTTCAGTTACTAAAATACATCTTATAGAAGTAACTAACAATCCCGTGTCACACGAATATGCATTTTCAATATACAGCTATATACAGGGGGGCGGAGGGGGGTGATGCTGGGATGCCAGAATTACCGTCGAGCCCTCTTGAGGTGTCGTGGGCTAGTCGACAAAACACCGAGGATGGAAGGTGCCCACTTGAAGACCCCAGAGATGTACCCTACGTAGCTCAATCCAGACGGTTGTCATGCTGATGCGCTGGGGAGACCGCACTGTGGTCCCCGGAGCCAGCATCGCAGCCGTTGTGTGTGATGATGCGCTAGGGAGGCAATAAGTTGATCCCTGGAGCCAGCATTACACTTCAGCCATCAACACCAGACAGAAGGATATCTACATCATCATATGGAAGGAAGCGCAAATGGATGGAGACACAGATGGATCACATTAGTTTACTGTAAAGCTACGTCTAAGTTGGTGCTTATCTTGGCGAGAGGCGAGTTCAAATCAGCATGAAGTTTTAACATCTACTCTCGTGTAATGGAAATCATTTATGGCCAAAAGATTTGCATCAGAATGTTCCATTGAGACATAATAACAATAAAAATAAAAAAGGATATGAATAATTAAGATATTTAACACCATGCATTCAAGGAAGGTTCAAAAGTATATATCAAAAGTCTACCGGAAGCACTAGCACAGTATTTCATGTTAGCTCTCGAAACATCATGTTATAAACGTCATGTTACAAAATTAGAAATTGCAGAAAAGTGAGTTTCTTCTGCTGTCTGTCCAATGCTTTGTATTACCTTCCACAGCTTGCGTGGGCTCCAATAATGGCGCCTGTAGCGATTACACGCATTGATCCATGGGATTGATTGTCCTAGCCTTCTTTTCACTTGCAAAAACCGAGGAAGTCTTTGCTTGTCAACCAAACTTTAGACTAAACCTGCCTCCCTTATTATGATTGGACAGAGACTATGCCAGTTCCAAAGTGATTCCACCAGAAGACGCCAATCGTAGCTAGTCAGGTTTAGGTTAGTATGTGTTTGAGCTGGACAGAAAATGATCGGAGATATCCTTCTTTTTGGGTAAATATAAATACATTTCTTCATCAGATTCATATGTTGTTGGCTTTGTAAAAAAATTGCGTATGTTGGGAAGTATTAAATCTGTAGCAGCCAATATACGGTCTGTCACTAAAATACCCCGTTGTTTTAATTTGACGTGTAATGTTTTTGTAGTCTGGTATTAACAGAATCAGTGTTATTACATGGTTATGTTTTTGTAGTCTGGGTATTAACAGAATCAGTGTTATTACATGGTTATGTTTTCTGTAACATATGGTAGAAGTCTCGATTGATGCTAATTGTACACATTTGCACCGCATTCATCCACAGCGTTGTTCTCTGTTTTGGGGTGCATGGTGTACGGGCCGGTTGGTTACACGCCTCTCCAGTCTCCCATATCTGAACAGGTATACTGCGGGTTTTAAAAACGGGGGAAACCTGTTTGTGTTATTGCTTGGGTTTCTTCTGAAACCTTTCACGAATTGCAAATATTTCAGACCTGTCAATTCTCCCTTATTTGCCGTAACTCTCCAGTTTCTTAACACTTTTCCCGGATAACTCCCGGGACAGATTTTCTCCCGTGTTTTGCTCAAAATTCTACTGTTAAACCCAGGTCAGCAAACCTTTAATTTCTGCAAAAGCCAATTTCTCTGTAACATTTCAGGTGTACCGTCCGTGTCATCTACGGTCTGTGCTAACTGACATGGGTCAGTTTCAGGACGTCATGATGGATTTTGCGGGACACTGAGATAAACTAATAAAACTCATAAAATCCTGATGTGTTTTCGTTATACAACAAAATAGCCTCAAGGGACTGAAGCACCGCTACGGGTTTTTTTTTATTAAATACTAGTGATGCAAATCCATCACAGCAATGAACTGTTGTGCACTTGCGCAGTGTTATCAATGTTACGCAATCCTATTCACTAATGCCATACCAACCGTTCAGACTCAACTGGTTATACTTGTGCTACATTCTCAAATATCTGCAGGCAGCGGACTGGCGTAACCATAGTAACATCAGCTGGGCTTGATAAAAAGAGCGATTCCTATCAATGGGCTTTAAGGCTGGTTCACACTGGCCGTACGATTCAGACGGACGTTCAACTCGTAGATATGGAGCGCCATTTGTGCCAAAACTATCCAGCTGTTAGTTTGTCAATTCGTGAATTGGTCAATTTGTTTGTCAATTCGTGAATTGGTCAATTTGTTTGTCAATTTGTGAATTGGTCAATTTCTCCAGCAATTCGTCCATAAATTTGTCAATTCATACAGTAATTCATAAACGTATTTGTTAATTAATCTAATAATTCATTCATTAATTTGTCAATTCATTAATACAAAAGGCTGTAGAATTCTATGGAGAGTCAATGAAGGCCTACGAAATGTTGCTGGTTTTCGCCATGTTAAAAAAAATGCATCACACTTTTGAAGTAGATTTCACATTTGCCCAAGACCTTTTGAAGAAAACGGCAACATTAGCAGATTATGACAATACGTAGTTATTATGAAAAATGCTGTTTTCTGAGCACAGTCCCGTTCGTTGGCGCATGTGCAGAAACGTATTGATTAAATCATTTAACAGTCCGGTAACAC
This sequence comes from Acipenser ruthenus, assembly GCF_902713425.1. Lineage (NCBI taxonomy): Eukaryota > Metazoa > Chordata > Actinopteri > Acipenseriformes > Acipenseridae > Acipenser > Acipenser ruthenus. The sequence goes on along the minus strand of NC_081237.1, from coordinate 1,725,239 downwards.
CGGTTACTTTAGAAATACATAAGAAAGTGTACAAACGAGAGGAGGCCATTCAGCCCATCTTGCTTATTGATCCCAGAATCTCATCAAGCAGCTTCTTGAAGGATCCCAGGGTGTCAGCTTCAACAACATTACTGGGGAGTTGGTTCCAGACCCTCACAATTCTCTCTGTAAAAAAGTGCCTCCTATTTTCTGTTCTGAATGCCCCTTTATCGAATCTCCATTTGTGACCCCTGGTCCTTGTTTCTTTTTTCAGGTTGATAAAGTCCCCTGGGTCGACATTGCCTATACCTTTTAGGATTTTGAATGCTTGAATCAGATCCCCGCGTAGTCTTCTTTGTTCAAGACTGAATAGATTAAATTCTTTTAGCCTGTCTGCATAGGACATGCCTTTTAAACCCGGGATAATTCTGGTTGCTCTTCTTTGCACCCTTTCTAGAGCAGCAATATCCTTTTTGTAACGAGGTGACCAGAACAGCTTCCTCAGAACAGCTTCTGAGTCAACATAAACTCCTAGGTCTTTTTCATAGATTCCTTCTTCAATACATAACAACATACGGACCTGCAAATACATAACAACATAAAATATTATCAAGACGCAGCAATATAGTACAGTAAACAAACTACCGGCATTTTTTTTAACATGGCGAAAACCAGCAACATTTCGTACGCCTGCATTGACTCTCCATAGTATTTGTTTGCCTAACTGTATACCACAATGTTTTGCGCACAGTGAGACGGAAGTCTCCATTGTAAATCAGAGGAGTCGAGTATGTTGTTAAATAGAATATCTTTGGAAACGCCCTTCTAAATATTATTGGCTGAAGCAGTTTTGAGTGAGGCTGGATTTTCATTGATTAAAATATTAATGTGTGCTCCCATTGGCTAGAAAGGTTGCAGTGTTTTTGGCACAGTGCGAGATTGACAGTTGGAGTAGTGGTTAGGGCTCTGGACTCTTGACCAGAGGGTCGTGGGTTCAATCCCTGGTGGGGACACTGCTGCTGTACCCTTGAGCAAGGTACTTTACCTAGATTGCTCCAGTAAAAACCCAACTGTATAAATGGTTAATTGTATGTAAAAATAATGTGATAATGTAAGTCGCCCTGGATAAGGGCGTCTGCTAAGAAATAAATAATAATAATTAATGAATTATTAGATTAACAAATACGTTTATGAATTACTGTATGAATTGACACATTTATGGACGAATTGCTGGACAAATTGACCAGTTCACGAATTGGCAAACAAATTGACAAATTCACGAATTCACGAATTGACAAACAAATTCACAAACTAACGGCTGGATAGTTTTAGCACAAATGGAGCTCCATACGTAGACGCTGCGGGCGAGTTGGTAGATTTCAACTTCTCAGCATAAAGTTGGTGACATACCTCGCGTTCAACCAATCACACGCCTTTCTCTTTCCTTCATAATTTTACAAGTAAAATACAATTTACCGTCCTCTTTCACTAAACACTGTACGTAGGCTGCTGAGATACACCTCAAACACGGTTTAAATTCCTGAGTTGTTCATTTTCATTCTGTTTATTTATGGTACCGTACATGCTTAATGGTTAAACTGAGCGGGTCAGCTCAACAAAGCCTGAGCGAATGTCAGTGATTTTATCATGAAACTGAATGGTGGCATTTGCTGTCAATCACACAATAATTATTTTATATTTTTTGGATCAGCTGTTTATAAAAAGAGCCTCTGCGATTAAATGCGGCTGTGTGCAGGACTCCTCGAACAATCTTGCAAACAAATAATTATATAAACCCCACTGTAATGCTATTAAAACAGCATGCTATTCATTTATTTTTTTAAACTTGAAAATGTTCTGAAAATGTCTGCGCAGCCAGCATTCAAGTGAATTAATGAAAGCGCGTCAATTAGTGATCGCATTATTTATTCTATAAGCATCTTACTGAGCGCCTGATTAAGTGTAGCGCTGTGTCTAAATATTCATGTTCTAACTGAAAAGTTTCTAAATTAAATGCATGGCATGACAGTGAACAGAAGGAAAATGAACTGAAGTGCATACCCACCGTGCCATCTTTGAGAGGCGTGCCGTAGGTACATTTCTTACTGTTGCCAAACAGGTTTTTTTTAAGCCCAAATAAAAGATCCTTGACAGGCTCGGTTTCTTCTGCCAATTTCCTGTGTCTGATGGTGGCCGCATTGCATTTTCTTCTTAAAAGTAAAGCAAACATAGACATATGCACTCAAGTTTTTTTCGTGTATTTCTATAATAAAACATACAGCAGCCCCTCAACTTCCCAAGCCTTACTATAATAAACTGGAGACAAAAGATCTGGTGTTTTACACGATTAAAAAAAAAAAGCTGTGACACCAGACCAAACGTACTACGTTAATCAATCATATAACTCAATGTAATACCTAAGCTAAAGTACATTGCTAACATATTTAAATTAAATGAATACAAAAACTACTTTCACTTTCATGTTCCAATCACCTGCTGCACAATTCCCAGCTAAATCTAGCGAAATGAAATACTATTTAATACTGTTTATCCTAAACTATATGTAAAACTGTAATATTCCAGAGTAGGTTGTGAAGGCTTTATTTTGCTCCACTGAATTAACTATAAAGCAGAGGATTATACACGTTTCCATGTGTGTATTTCAGGCAGAAACAGTACAAAAGTAGACATTGCTTTTATATTTATTTGTTTTATTTTTTATCGCTGCCATTGTAGTTTCTTAGCAATAAACAAAGTGGCAAGTGACACATTTTCATAAAGTATTTTTTTTTTAAAGCTGTGCACACAAGTGAACACTGTCAGAGTTAACTTAAATAAACTCTTCAAGAAATAAATGTGGAAAAGGGGGCGTTGCACAAAGGAAAAACAACACCATTTTGGTTTTCGTTTATTACTCTCCTCATGAAAGCGTTTAGGACCCAGGGGAGCCCTATGGCAGGCAAGCATTCTAGTGCGAGATGCAAGCTCACATACTTGACCATCTGCAATGGCTGCGCGTGCGCTAATCCCTCCAGGTAAAATAAACTAAAGCATTGATGCAAATTCCGATCTTCCTGGAGCACAACATATTCTCACATAATCCAAAGCAACTTTGGAAAGAAAAGTCATACTTTCTTTTTAACGGTGGGACATGGGGGCAAGAATGATGTTTGTGGTTTGCACAGATCACAAAAACACCAAAAAGACAACGACGCTCAGAAAACCAGCGCATCAATCAATAACAGCTTTCGTTGTCAAAGGAAAAACGAAGATCAAGAAAGTTAGATGTGCAGAGACCTTTGCATGTTGTGACCCGTTCACAAGTCTGTAGTAGACATGATCCCACACGCACACACTGCAAAGTATTCTGCAGAAAGTCTAAAAGACACACAAATAGTGAGAGAAGCATTTCTATTACAATTTCAGCATTGGCATCGCTTTAGAAATGCAGATTGGTTGATAACATGTGCTTCTATACAGAATAGTGTGTTCATTTAAAATAGGATAGTTGACAGTGAAATGTTACTGACAGGTATTATTGATCTGCCACACATGTGCAGTGTAATGAATAACGCTGCAATACTGCCCTGTTGAGTAGTTTTTTTTTTTTATTTATTTGATTTTTGACCGCACGACCGGCACTGCACATTAAAATAATCATTTCATAATCTACAAGCCCCCTACACAGCACATTGCATGAGCACTTTGTTGAATTAGGCCAGTTGTTGTGATGTAGCACACATGTATTAAGTCAGTTGTTGTGATGTAGCACACGTATATTAGGTCAGTTGTTGTGATGTAGCACACGTGTATTAAGTCAGTTGTTGTGATGTAGCACACGTGTATTAGGCCAGTTGTTGTGATGTAGCACACGTGTATTAAGTCAGTTGTTGTGATGTAGCACACGTGTATTAAGTCAGTTGTTGTGATGTAGCACACGTGTATTAAGTCAGTTGTTGTGATGTAGCACACGTGTATTAAGTCAGTTATTGTGATGTAGCACACGTGCATTAAGTCAGTTGTTGTGATGTAGCACACGTGTATTAGGCCAGTTGTTGTGATGTAGCACACGTGCATTAAGTCAGTTGTTGTGATGTAGCACACGTGCATTAAGTCAGTTGTTGTGATGTAGCACACGTGCATTAAGTCAGTTGTTGTGATGTAGCACACGTGCATTAAGTCAGTTGTTGTGATGTAGCACACGTGCATTAAGTCAGTTGTTGTGATGTAGCACACGTGTATAATAATTCATTCTTTTATTACTATACTGTGCAGGAGTTCTTTCTTGCTGGGCACAGATTTGTATTATTGCTTGTGTTTTCTCATCTTGTAGGACCTTGCTCATGAATGCAGGAGCAGTCCTTAATTTTAAACTGTAAGTATGATTTTCTCATTCCCTGTATTACTAGTTAGATATATTCATATAAGAAAAGGATGGCTTGCAGTAAGAGCCGCAGACCTGTGTGAAGGAGAATAACATGCAGTACTGTACCGTGTGAGCCAGTCCTGGATGGAGGACAGGCCGAGCAGTGATGGGGGCTGGATTGCTGTTGCCTGGTGACCAAGTTAAAAGACATGTAAAATCCTCTGTACTATAAACAGGAGAGTCAGGTATACAGTGTGAATGAACATGCCTCATCTATACAGGTATACAGTGTGAATGAACATGCCTCATCAATACAGGTATACAGTGTGAATGAACATGCCTCATCAATACAGGTATACAGTGTGAATGAACATGCCTCATCAATACAGGTATACAGTGTGAAAGAACATGCCTCATCAATACAGGTATACAGTGTGAAAGAACATGCCTCATCAATACAGGTATACAGTGTGAATGAACATGCCTCATCAATACAGGTATACAGTGTGAAAGAACATGCCTCATCAATACAGGTATACAGTGTGAAAGAACATGCCTCATCAATACAGGTATACAGTGTGAATGAACATGCCTCATCAATACAGGTATACAGTGTGAAAGAACATGCCTCATCAATACAGGTATACAGTGTGAATGAACATGTCTCATCAATACAGGTATACAGTGTGAAAGAACATGCCTCATCAATACAGGTATACAGTGTGAATGAACATGCCTCATCAATACAGGTATACAGTGTGAATGAACATGCCTCATCAATACAGGTATACAGTGTGAATGAACATGCCTCATCAATACAGGTATACAGTGTGAATGAACATGCCTCATCAATACAGGTATACAGTGTGAAAGAACGTGCCTCATCAATAGAGGTCTTACTGCAGTACTAATAACACGTCTTGTGATAAAGCTGTTTTTTACCCCCCATGCAACAGGAAGAAGAAAGATACACAAGGGTTTGGTGATGAAAGCAGAGGGCCCACTACAGGTCTGTTGTCTTGTTTCTATTCACTAGTCTGAGCAGTCGGTTGCTGGTGAAGCAGTGTGGAGCTGGAATCGGGATTGGGGTTTCAATGGGATTCAAGTGCACCCTGGTTCACAAGCATGGATTCCTTCCAGCCTCGTGGAAACTGCACATTTCTTTATGGATTGTCTTCATAATTAAAATAATCCATTAAAGTACTGAATCCCGTGCATGTAAGCATAGAATGTACTCAAAGCTGTTTTTAAAAAATGATAATCAAATTCTCTTTAAACAAAGAGAGAAGCGCTCTTCTGTACAGATGGTTATTTCAGACCTTGTATCTTTGTAAATCTTTATAAATTCTGTTACAGGATGGTACATGACACTATATTTCTGAATTAGTTTCAAGCATTTCTCTATTGTATTTTCAGGTGACAACATCCGGGAGTTTTTATTGAGTCTCCGATATTTCCGAGTCTTCATCGCCTTGTGGAACATCTTCATGATGTTTTGCATGATACTGTAAGTAACTTCAAATTGCATCACAGTCCTGCGTTCTGATTGACAGAGGGTACAGGTAACGCTGCACTACATACAGCTGAGCTGAGTATAGTTAAGGTTACTGGACTCCAACCAATTTTTGAATTGTAACTCATCCATGCGTTTACATGGCTTCACATTGCTTAACATTGCTGCCCAGTTTAATTCAGTGGCATGCTGTCTGTTTAACATTGCTGCCCAGTTTAATTCAGTGGCATGCTGTCTGTTTAACATTGCTGCCCAGTTTAATTACATGGCATGCTGTCTAAGTCAGAGGGCAGCAGTTTCTACTTCTTCTAGCGGTATCTGAAAGCTTTTAACATCAATACTGAGAAAAATGTTGCAGAACCAAAACCAAGTGTAACTGAGTGATTAGACCAGACTTCATATTTTGAAGACAGTATGTAACGATATTGAAACAGTTTTATATTTGAATTTGTAAAATGTTCATCTTTTTGTGATGGGCATCCTTAGTTGTGATTGATTTACAAGATCCAGATCCTACACTTGAAGCCACCATGCCTGTGTGTTTTATCAGGACAGATATATGCAGACCCATTCAGTTCTGCTTCTGCAGCCCAGTCTTCCACACTTTGACCCAGGAGTAGACTGGGGCAGAGCATTGGTTTGTCTGAGTTTGATGTAACTTTTCATTCACAGAATTAGGGTGTTGTACAATACAAGCTGAAATCCATCCCACAATTGAGAGGTCAGAGGGCTGCCCACGAGTGGGCTTACTGGCGCTGACCTTGAGAGGGTGCAAACCAGCCAGTATCTTACACAGCACCTTGGACTAGAATTCTTATCATATATACCTACAGAACAATAACTAAACAGTATAGGCAATTTTAATATGAAGTCTTTTCCATCGGATGCATTTTAGATAGCTGTATCACATCAATATCAGGGAAACAAGAATACATGCATGCTGGGATGGGACGAGACTTGATGAGCCAAACGGCCTCTTTTCTTATGTTTTAGTAACTGATGATTAAAGCTACTGGTTGTGGTATTGATGTGAAACTCCTGCCATTGAGGAGTTGAGGCTGGTTGGAAAAGTAGGTCAGAGACGTTTTGACTTCCTTAACAAAGAAGAACTGCAGTTTTTCAAGGCACGGGATGACCTCAAAATAGCAACGAGAATTATAAAATGACAACCTGCTACATACAGTTCTGTACGGAGAAATATTCACTCTAAAAAGACATTGGTGTTTACTCTGGTAATCTCTTTGAATCTGAATTTTACATTGTGTTGTACTTGGTACTGCTTTTCTAACTAAACACGCACGTATTGATTTTCGATAAACTGTATAATGTTTTTGTTATTCTGGCACTGGGATTAGTGGATGGGGTTTGAAATGGCTCTGTGATGACAGTGTGTTGTGACGGCATGGAGCTGGTATGAATTGCCCTGACTACCTGGTGTGTGTTTTAATGCTTTCTGTATCTACTTATGTATACCAGACATCTCAGGGATGGAAATGAGACTCCTATTGCATAGCAGTTTGATCCATTCCAGATTTTACTGTGTTTGATTAGCCACAGTGTATAGGTAACAAGCTCAGGTGTGTCTTAATAAACTCATAATAAAACCAGGAATGGATGAAACTGCTATGCAATGTGAGTCTTATTTCCATCCCTGCATCTAGACTATAACTTAAACTGCTCAATCCTAAAATATGAATACAACTAAATCCCTAATAGAGAGAGTCCATGCCTTTTTAAATGAACTCTTTGTTTAGAGTATATGTAAGGGTTTGTGTAATGAAGTATGGGCACAGCTGCTCCACAGTTTAACCCCTGTAACTAGCTAGTTTCTTTACAAATCAATACTGTAATTATTGATTTGTATTTTTTTTGTAAGTCGCCCTGGGTAAGGGTGTCTGCTAAGAAATAAATAATAATACAGGCGTCGCTCCTAACCTGTAAATACATGTTCGTTTGTATCACAGTAATAATGCACAATAATTTATTTTTATATTTGCAGGTTATTTGGATCGTAAGAAGCAGAGGAACAGAAAACATCAAACTAACCACGTAGATCATTCTTTAAGCAACACATGTTTTTTATTCTTGAGTATTTATGGACATGGGGCTAGTTAAAGTTTTACCAGCATTTGTTGGGATTGATATCATTTTCACTTGGGATCTGTTGTAGAAAATTGTTCAAAATTTCTGGTTAAATTTGAATCTACATCGAAAGCTGTTGAATGTGTGATCATGGAATTTGAAAAGCAGAGTGTATGGGACCAATGTATAGTTTTCATTAAAACACATCTACCAACACTTGTGTCTAAAGCAGTGGATTCATACTTCTTCCCAATGGTACATATAGATTCCATAAATAGAAATCTCAAATTACCTACAAATTAAAGCTGGCATTCAGATTGATTATGTAAAGCTGATATTAAAAATGTTTCATATCTAATCCTGCATTCTGTGTCATTTTTGTAACTGTGAAAGAATTAACTGCTGATGTTAGCCATGCGATTCTAATTTCATAAGCAATTCTCCAGATATGTGAATACATGTAAGTGTGACATACGGATGGATTAACAGACAGGTTTCATAAGAACAAGAAATTCTAGAACGAGAAAAAGTCATTCGGCCCACCTATGCTCGCTCGCTTTGGTGCCAGCGTGATGCGTTAGCACTTTTAAAAAACAGAAACAAAAGCCCTAACATGACAGTTCCATAAGTGCTTCTCCAAATATATGGAAAATGGTGTGAGGTGGGGTCCTAATACCTGCTGCACAGGAGAGTGAATCTGCAGTGTGGAGGTGTCAGGATGTGGGGTCCTAATACCTGCTGCACAGGAGAGTGAATCTGCAGTGTGGGGGTGTCAGGATGTGGGGTCCTAATACCTGCTACACAGGAGAGTGAATCTGCAGTGTGGGGGTGTGAGGATGTGGGGTCCTAATACCTGCTACACAGGAGAGTGAATCTGCAGTGTGGGGGTGTCAGGATGTGGGGTCCTAATACCTGCAGCACAGGAGAGTGAATCTGCAGTGTGGGGGTGTGAGGATGTGGGGTCCTAATACCTGCTACACAGGAGAGTGAATCTGCAGTGTGGGGTCCTAATACCTGCTACACGGGGTGTCTGCCTGTACACCCGTCTGTCACACTTTTGTTTGTGCATTTTTGCCATGGTGGTGGATCGATGTCATTGACATCCCAGTCGGACTTTAAACAGAAAGTATCTGCTTCCTATAATTGGCCTCCTCAAGCTTATGGATGCAGAAAAATGACCTTAAAATCATAAAATCGAAGGACTGCGGGGGATTCGATACACAGCAAAAAAATAAGAATGTGGCAAATAAATGCAGTAGTGGTTCCAGGAGACACAAGTTCCGTAGCTTCTCAGCAGTATGACATCTCAATGCCTGGTCGCAGTCTACTGGACATGCAGGCCTCACACAACTTGAAAACACAACCTACCAAACCATTAAACTACTAATGTAAAGTGACAATGCACAAAAGCCACTGTAATAATAATACGGTATAAAAGACATATTATAAAATGAAACAGTTGCTTATATATATATATGGGTTATTTAAATAAAAAAAGATAACAATAAAGACTGTAGCAGCTCCCGAAACCGCTCGTTTTGCCTTGGCAACGCTCTTCGCTCGTACTGACTGAGCATGCCCAGAGAAAGCAGGTGGTTACGTGTTCACGCCAAGACTGTGCGTCGAGGTTTCCCATGATGCACCGCCGAGTGCTGTGTTCCAGTTTATTTCAGTGAGCTGCCAGGCGAGGAGAGTAGAGAAAGAAGTACGACAGGAGCCCCGTCGCTGGGATAAAAACTCGCAGGAACATGCCGTTCCGCTCCCTACTCCATCTCCCGAAAGGCCTGTGAGTGTCTGAAAGCCACCCACCGTCTCTTCGGAAGAATCCCCCGCCGCCGACCCGCTCCGGCCAGGCAATGACAGCGGCCTCGGCAACACCGCAGCAGTTGAGAGACCGGCTGCTGCAGGCCGTTGATGGCCAGAGCAACGTGAGTACCGGCGCTCTCTCCGCTAATACGAGCCGGGTCTAGCTGGGGATGTACACCGCAACATACAGAGAGGGGGTCGATACGTGTTACTGGTTTAAAGTCACACACCACCAGCTTGGGGCAAGTGATCCAGCAGTATAGGGTCCGACATATTTTGTGGACTGGGGAACAAGAGCACGTTTAACCACAACATTACACCACGGCAGTGGTACGTTACCGGACAAGTACAGCGGGGTACTAATCTCATAGCCTCGCTGGAGGTGCAGCTGGGGCGAGGACACAACTCGGCGTTTCGTCAGTGAAATTCGCATTAATACTGCTGAGTCTTGAGACATTTTGTTGGGGTTAACAAATAAAATAAATACATAAAATTGAACATGTTTTGTTTCTTTCTAGCTCAACCAAGCGCCACCTTTTCCCTAAAAATTGTCACTGTTACCGGAAATTATTATTATTATTATTATTATTGGTATTAGTATTATTGGTATTGGTATTTTAACTTGTGATTTAGTTAAACAAGTACAGCAGTAACCGGCGGTTCTGTGCTGTGCTGTGAGTTACTCACTGAGGTGTCTATTCATAAAGACTTTATAAAGTGCATTAAATATGAGCTAAATTATCATCTAAAGTAGTTTAATAGCTACTTTAAGTGTGTTCCAAACTTGACAGTCAAATACCAGACGTCAGGCCGTACCCCGTTAGTTTTAAAAGCCAAAAGGTGGACGCTGTCTAAACATATTGGAAACTAAACAGATATGCGGTTTCAGAACACATGACCCTGGCTTCTGCTGCTACTCGAGACCGAGGCTTCGCTCTTAAGCTAGCGGCCTGTGAGAGGATCATAGCGTAACTTAATGTTCACGGCCTAACCGATCCAACTTTCAAACGCTCAATTTTACATTGTGTTGTACTTGGTACTGCTTTTCTAACGACACGCGACTCCGTGTTGTATGTAGAGTTTAAAAGTAGTTTAGTTTAGTCAAGCTGCTTCGGTTTCAGTTGTCATTATTGACTACACACACACGTATTGATTTTGAATAACTGTGTAATGTATGTGTTATTCTGGCACTGGGATTAGTGGATGGGAATTTAAACGGGTTTGAAATGGATCTTGTGATGACAATGTGTTGTGACGGCATGGAGCTGGTATGAATTAACCTGACTACCTGTTGTGTGTTTTAATGCTTTCTGTATCTACTTATGTATACCAGACATCTCAGGGATGGAAATGACTCTATTCCAGGTTTTACTGCAAGTTTGATTAGGTATAGGTAACAAGCACAGGTGTGTCTTAATAAACTCATAATAAAACCAGGACTGGATCAAACCGCTATGCAATGTGAGTCTTATTTCTATCCCTGCATCTAGACTATAACTTAAGCCTCTCAATCCTAAAATATGAATACAACTAAATCCCCAATAGAGAGAGTCTTTTTAAATGAACTCTTTGTTTAGAGTATATGTAAGGGTTTGTGTAATGAAGTATGGGCACAGCTGCTCCACGGTTTAACCCCTGTAACTAGCTAATTGCTTTACAAATCAAATCACGTTTTTGGGGAAGCCAGAATCGAGGTGTTGGTTTCTGTTTAATTTGCTAAAGAATCAGAAAGTTGTCATAACAACCCTTCCATAACTGTACTGTAATATATAATACTGTGTGTGCAGCATTTGATTGTACATGGAATAGACTGTGGAAATATGAAATAAATTGGCTTACACTGTACACTTACCATGTAAATACTAAGGCTAACACCTCATTCTGACCTGCATGTCTTTGACAGGTAGTATGCCTATTGTCATTCAACACTGGGTTCCTAAATGTCATAATTTGGAAGATTTTTTGCCTTCCATTTTAACAATATTCCGGGTACTTGGTCACTTTGGGACTGTATGCCATAAAGAATGAAGTCTACGTCTTTTTTGACATGAACGTTAAAGGGGGTTGTTTTGGATACAACTGGCTTTTTATCCACTCGGGGTTCTCCCCAGGAATTCTGTACAGCCGAGCGGCAGAACATTTTAGCCGGGAGCACTTTTAATGGAAAAATAAACTTGCCTTACCTTAAATATATAATATGACAAAGAATTTGAATAATGTGTTGTCTTTCGTTGACTATATCTGGTTGCACTTTATGTTCTACATTTTTTCTTTCTCATTTCTGTTTTTTATTATGGTAAATTACCATGCTTATTATTATTATTATTATTATTTATTTCTTAGCAGACGCCCTTATCCAGGGCAACTTACAATATCACATTATTTTTGCATACAATTACCCATTTATACAGTTGGGTTTTTACTGGAGCAATCTAGGTAAAGTACCTTGCTCAAGGGTACAGCAGTAGTGTCCCCACCAGGGATTGAACCCATGACCCTCTGGTCAAGAGTCCAGAGCCCTAACCACTACTCCACACTGCTGCCCTTATTTAGGCACTCTATGATTTGACTGGGGAAAGATAACGTAGGGTTACTGGAGTTTTTTTTTTTTTTAACACAACAGTACTCACACATGTTTGGTCACCATCTTAACTGTTGCATGAAACCGGATTGTACCAATCCAGCGCCTCTGCACTTAATCATGTATGTCAGCTGACAATGTTCTGCTGATATCCCATCACACCTTTCTTCTTGCAGGCGTACAGCATATGTGTTATGTACTATATATCACCTTGCAGTACAATAATGTGACAAATTGACAATGATAATACCCAAAAATAATCGTAATATTTTTTTAATAAAGTAACCGGCGCAAATCTAGTATTAGGCAGTGGATTGCGTCGATCATTGTCTTATTTTGACCTCCTGCATTCATTGTCACTATTTTTGCTTCGTAAATAATTGGTTATTTTTTTTAGCAGTCATTTTTAACGTCAGCTGCTCAAAGTGCTTAACACAGAAAACCCGTCCCTCCAACTCACTGATTGGTTAAATGTTGTGTCAAGACGTAACACAGGTGTCATGTGGTTCCAAGATTTTTTTTTTCCACGCAGCATCGATCTGCTAGAAACGAAATCAATCCTTGTTGTTAAAGGCACAGTAGCATCTGCAAGAGGGGCGGATCGGGTTTTTTCAGCCGGACGGCGAGAGCCACTTTGCCGGACGGCCTGTCTGGCTGAAAAGGCCTGGGGAGAACCCTGCCACTGTCTGGTAAATAACCACTAGTTGTGACTACATTAAGATAGACTCCCTTGTAATCTACTAACAAGTGTTTATGTGGAAATTTCAAAAGGCAACTTGTCTGTTAACTGAACTGTCATGCAAACTGTCTGTGACCGTTCTATGCAATAATGGAATAAGGAACAGAGAAATCGTTCGCTTATCTTTTCAGCTGTGTGTTTGTGTTGGGTGGGGAGGAACAATTTTATTGTGCTTCTGCACTGAAATGGAATAGTATCTGTAGTCTGGTCTTGGCGTTTTATTTTAATCTGAAAATGTTTTTCTTGAGCACATTACATTTGTGTATTTCATGCCATTCAACAAATATTTGGTAAAGTAAATCATATTTAAGAATGAAAGTGTTTTCTAGGTACAGAATACTTGTGGTTTTAAACTTTACAGATACAGTACTGTTAACTTCAGATTTAGATACACTGAAAGAAAATCAATGACTACTGTTTCAGCAAGAAGTCTTTCAATGACAGTGAACGGTTGCCATTAAGTTTCTTTTGGCGTTTCTGCATTTAGCACTGTGTTTAATAGTTATTTATCCAAACATTTGAATAGTTTTTCCAGGATAAGCTGTTAAAATGTGACACTTTTGCATTTTAATGGAATGGATCGTTTTAATTAATGTATGTTTTTGGACTTTACACTTTGTAGAGGGGGCTACATGTTTAGAAGTACTAAAAGAAACATAAATTCAATGCCCAATGCTTTCAGTCTTTTTCCGTGATCTTTGAAAGTCTTTAGAAACACTGAAAGACTTGTTGAATTTAGTGTTTCTTTTAGTAATTCTATTGACGTTGAAAGACTTCTAGTAGAAGCGTTTGTCATTGCATGGTTCTTGTGTTTTAGTTCAGCAGTGTGTGTCGTAAAGACAAGTACAAATAAATCCTTGCTAGCATTATTTTAGCTCTATAGTAGTAGTCACTGTTGTTGGCATCAGTTGAGAGGAGGGCCTAGTGTCAGATTAAAGGAGCTGAAGACTGGTTGTTAACAAATACCTGATTTAAATATAATATTTGCATGACATTATTTGTCCAGCCTTTCCTGTTTTGGGTTGCAGTGCAGTGGAGAGTCATAGAAGGATGCTGCCCTTCACCTCTGGGTTTGAATCTAGTTAAGGGACTCGCAAATTAAGCGAGTTCTCGTGGTCAAAACTAGGGGTGTTAATCGTTTAGAGTTTAAACGTTAGTAAAGTGTTAAACGTTTTTTAATTTTGCTTAATCGTTTAAACTTTGTCAAATGTGCAGGTAAGATATTAAGAACGAGAGGGTGTCTGCAAATGACGGCTACTCTGAGTTTTTTTCGTTGTTTACTTCCTACCTTTGTCATGTGGCAGCATTGCTATTAGTAAATTACTTCCATTTTATTATTTTTTTAAACTAGTGCTGGGACAAACACGGGATTTTCATGTTTGGATATTCACTCATAATTTAAATATTCATTTGTTTTTCAAAAAGTAATCAAAGCCATTATATTCCTCTCAGTGCAAGCAGAGACAGCATAGGAGCAGGGGGGCGTGGCCATGGCCCGTGTGTGCGCCTTTATTTTACAGCAAGACTTTACAATATGTAACACGTTAAAATAAAAAATATCCCAGGAGTAAAGAATAAGTTGTGTAGGACTGGCTTTACCCAGTGAATTAACTACAAGACAAAGGATGCCAAATAGCAGTTTAGGTTAAACGTTGTTTTGTTTATTCCTGAAATAGCAGTGTTTGTTTACAATATTTGCCAGTAGCCCCGGCGCCTATTGGATACTCTGCGTTTATTATGTAAGATCAGTAACATCTGCAAATACTTCAGATGCAATCATGAAAAAACTGCCTGCACACAAGCTTATAGAAACAACATAAGCAAATTACACATTCCAGCAATGTCGTTAAAGGTTGTGTCAGTGGGTAATAAGTTTGTGTTGTACACCCCCGAGTATAAACGAAAGTGTGTGTGTGTGTGTGTGTGTGTGTGTGTGTGTGTGTGTGTGTGTATATATATATACACCACACACACACACACACAGAGGTCACGCTAGCTTTTCATACGTTCCTCAAACGCACCTGCCCAAAATTTTGCGTCCCATCCATCAGATATAAACAAAGGCTAAGAAACTCCAGGGATGTGCATTTTGGTTCATTTTTCTGAACGTTTAAACTCTATGGCATGTAGTAGTTTGAAAAATCTCTGTCTGTGTATAGATGTACATATAAACACACAGAGGTTTTTCTTGGTTATATATACTAACAGTAGACTGTTTGCATGACAATGAGATGGGATTCAAAGCACTGTTTGTTGCCTATCTACATTTGTTTTAATATTTTTCTGCATTCCAATAACAGCAACAGCATCGGTGTGTTTAAGGGAAGATTCTTGAAAAACTGTACATCTGAGCGTATGTGTTGTGTTTTTCCTTTCACACACAGTACATCTTGCCGTCTCGATAAGCCACAGATACTTCATCGCCCATTCAGAATTATAAGAACGTATTTTTTGTTTGTGTTTTTGTGCATCACTATTGCTTGCAGCTGCTTCGGTCACTGTAGTACTCGCAGTCAGAAGTAGATGGCTGAGATGCAGATGAGCAATCTTCATGAGAGTCCCCTGAAGATGCTGACTGCTTAGCAAAAAAAAACTTCCGATTGACAACTGACTTGCTGTCAGTGTACACTCTGCACTAGGTATTAATTTGTATGCTTAAAACAATCTGTAAGGGTATCCCTGTTAAACTAGTGCGGAAAATAACAAAAGCACAACGTTAAATTAGGCGACTGCAAAAATGAAATGCAAGTTAAAAGTAGGATCGGGGATGAACAATTCACGTAACTTGTCAGCTCTGTTTGAAATAAAATTAAAGGGACCAGAGTTAGGCTCAGGCAAGATATGAAGGTAAAAGCAAAGATTGTTTTGCAATTAACAGCTTTTTCTGAGATTCTCTGTGTTTGTTTATTTTTGTTACATACATACATACATACACATCGATATATTGCGGGTGTCGGGGTCCAGTATAAAACCTCTATATATCGAGGGCAGTGATAGAACGAGAGACCCATAGAAAAACAAATAGGCTAACAAATACTGTACAATCACTCCCTTGTTTTATCTGGGGCGTCAGGGTACAATGTAAATCCTCTACGCAGCCCACTTTTTATCATTTTTTGTATAAAAAAAACAGCAAGCCATTTTAATTCGTACTGCAGAGGGTAATTGCTTCTCATCAACTTTAGTCTCCAATTAATTTCATCAGTCTTCCGCTCCTTTCTCAAATGCACAAACCCACTGCATTGAAAGAATCCATTCCCAACATAGGAGGCTTGTTGCTAGGGAGCTGACGTCACTGCCCTGTGACTTTTGCTAGTGCATTTCTGCTGCCACAAGTGAACACCTCGTTGGTTAAAATAAAAACCGCTTCAGCAAGTAGATATTTAATTTGCTTTGTGCTTTTGTATATTTTTGTTTGTGGTTTGCAGTCCGAAATAAAACAAACAGTAATTCTAAGTGAAATTGCCTATGTATATTGCAGCTAAGGCGTGTGCAGTTAAGGCTGGTTCATTCTGGGCATACGATTCATACGAATGCAACACCTTGCGTTCAAGTCGTAGACGCTGCGGACGAGTTGGTAGATTTCAACTTCTCAGCGTCAAGTTGGTGACGTACCTCGCGTTCAACCAATCACACGTCTTTCTCTTTCCTTCAGAATTTTACAAGTAAAATGCAATTTACCCTTTATTATTTGAAATAAGTTATAGTTGTATAGCTGTAGCGGAAAATGTCTAAAGAACTAATAATAATAAAAATAATAATAAAGCATGTACAGTACCATAAATAAACAGAATGAAAACTAACAACTCAGGAATTTAAACTGTGTTTGTGTGTCTCAGCAGCCTACGTACAGTGTTTACTGAAAGCCGGATGGTTAAACTGAGCGGGTCAGCTCAAAGTCTGAGCGAATGTCAATGAGTTTACCGTGAAACTGAATGGTGGCATTTGTTGTCAATCACACTAATTAATAATTTTTTTTGGATCAGCTGGTTATAAAAAAGAGGCTCTGCGGTTAAATGCGGCTGTGTGCATGACTCCCCGAGTGTTGTCTTTTTTAAACCAATCAGAATGAACTAACGCAGGGAGAAGATCGCTCAGTGTGAACTACAGCCTGCATCCATCTGAATCGTATGCCCAGTGTGAACCGGCCTTTAGACTGGAAAAATGGGGAGCCAACTTCAGGACCGCGATATATCCGAATCCGCAATTTAGTGAGAGGTGATATAACGAGGGGTGGGTTTATTGGTAAACCAAGATATGCATAACATTAGAAAATTAACAAGCAGAAGAATGAATCTGTATTGCAAAGCTCAATTGAAGTTCTTGTTGTTTTTGTTAATAATAAAAACAGTAAAATCCACTGAAGACAGCCCTGTAAATATCAGAACACAATCATGTATTGAGGTAGGCTTGCAGAAACATACATGGTTTTAAAATTAATAAAAAGCAATGTCATCTTTATTAACACATTATATTTATTGTTCACCCTCAAAACATGGACAATCAATGAAAAGTTAACCAGCAACGAATCTTCATTACAAAACAACTGGTTTTAAAACGAATACAGTCATTAAAAAACTCTATGCATTACGTGTACCTTAACTGAATTCAGTTTTTTCTTATCGTTCTTCCTGAGCCTCGGGGTTTTCATCGCTGATAAAAAAACAAATTGGTAAAAAATATTTGTTCGGATGTTTGTCCCAGCACTATTTTAAACTGAATACTGATCCTGCAAATGTCAGGAGTCTCTCTCCTGGGTTAACGTGGTACTGTACTTGGAATAAAGTCAGTTTGATGTGAACATAACTAGTTATTGTCTCTGTTTATATAGAGCCAGTAGGATAGAATAGTGATTTGGATTTTAGCACATAGACTGCATAACATTTCTGTAATGCAGTTATTGCTCTTATTGTACCACCGATTTGGTGTTATTTTTTCATATTGCTTCACTGTTTTTATACATTTATATATAGACATGGTCATTTTATAAATTCATTTTGTTTAAAAATAAGTAATAGCACTATTTCTTTTAACATTTGAACCATTAAAAAAATGAAATAAATAAATTAAACTGAATCTAGCACCCCTAGTCAAAACTGTCAGTGTAAAAACATTGGCACAATGTAATTCACAACTGCTTATTGGACTGTCTCGTCCATTGTTAGTCCTCCCCAAAGGTCTGTGTGTGTTTCTCTGTCTATCTAGCTGCAGTAACCAGAACATTCCCTGATACCATGATTCATAAAATCATTGCAGGGCTCTAGGCTTTTTCTACGATAATATATCAAGTTTCACACTGAAATATTAGGCACACAAAAAAACTCCATAAACCACATCATCTTTTAACAAAGTAACTGTTACAAAGTTTAGCCACATGCCTCGCTCATGAAGAGCAGTACAATTTATTCAAGTGCAGAGACTGGGGCAGAATGGCTTTCATTTTTATATGTAGCATGTTAGTATAGCACCTCACAGAAAAACATTTTGTTTGTTATAACGTGGCTGTTTAAATATTTAAACAAATAAAATATTAACATGTATTGCCTAACAAATATATCCTATAAATACATATTAAATGAAAATGTGCTTGTATTATTCCAGTGTTAAGCACCTATTTATTCATAATGCAGTGACCTGGAGACATGGCTTAGGAATCATTTTTGCATCTTTCAAAACCTGAAACAAAAGCTCATCGATCCTGACTGGATATGGGCTGAGAAACTAAAGAAACCTCTTCTTTTATTGATTTCAGAAAATCTTTTTGGTTTCTTAACTGTCTAGCAAACTATGTATATTGATAACACTGATCAAAACTCAGATTGTTGCATGCACATACCGGTAAAAGCAGTGGTGTGTGGGATTTGTAGTTTTTAGAGCCTTGCTAGTAATAGAAATAATGATACAATGGACTGCAATCCCAGAGACTCAGTCAAACAAACATTTGTGAGTTTGAATTTACCCGGAATACCTTGTTTTTGTATTGCAGATGAGTTTATATTCGTAACTTTATGGTTTAACTTTATGGTGACAAATCTAGCACTTCAGTATACTAATTAAATAGTATTTTGAAGGAATAGCTTAACATGTAAAACACATGTTAGTCCAAGCACTAGTTGACATAGTACTTTGCTCTATTAGTATGTTTTTGTTAAACAATTTAACAGTGAAGAAAATCTCCACAAGTCTGTTTGATATGCCTCTGTTGGCTTTTATAACATTGGTGTTGTCCAGCTTGTTATTTTCTGTGTGTATTCCCAGTCGTTTGGAACTTTGATTCTCAGATTGCGGTGAAGGGTTATAATTTGTATTCCATGTTTTGGCTAGATTGATATTATGACTGTTTGAAGGTGTTTGGGTTGGCGTGCTTCTCTCTCTCACCAAAGACAACTGATTCCTGATTTTTTTTTTTGTCTGTTAGATCAGTTTTTGCTAAGAACTAAAATTAGGAAAATAAAACACGTTTTAAAACAAATCCACATTTTTGGTAGCCTACATTTTTACAAAACAATAAGAAAACCTGACTCTTAGTACCCCACATGTTTTGCCAGTTTATAAAAAGTACCACAGTACAATGGAAAATGCATTTAAACTCTATTCTGATATTGAACTTAGAGCTGCAAGTACATTTCAGAATACCATGTTACAAAGTGGCCTCTTCAGTGTTTTTTTATTGCCTTCATCTGTCTTGTGGTGTACACTAGGACTTTAAGACTACATGTATTGCTTTCCTTACTCTACAGAATAGTTCTAAATTATAGAACAATCATTGCATTGTCTCTGTCACTGCTGTGAGTTAGGGAGACAAACATCATCCAAGATGGAGTGACCTCTCCACGCTCCGTGCCCCTAATGACCAGACACCCGGTAAGCTCCCGCAGACACCAGCAGGGCTGGCCTTTGTCCTGCAGGGGTCTGTATCTCACTGACACGTGCTGTATCGCTCCTGGGTGTAATGAGGCAATGGCTTCATGGTGGAATCATAAAGAAAATGTCTTGTGCCCAGTTTAAGATTTTATTTCCTGAGACCAAGATCTCTGTGGAACTGGTTTCAACAGCTACAAATGTGCTGTCCCTTGGGTGACCAGTTATTCAGGTTCACCGTACTCTTAAAGCTTGTGATCATGTGTCTCTCTGAATTTTAGGGACTATCCAAGCTGAAGAACTAATGAAGGACTGGCGGTTACTTATCAGTTACTTATTTACATGCATGCATTGGCAATAATATGAAATGTGATCTTTGTTTTACCTGTTTGTAATGTGGTTCAATGCAAGAGGTTATTTTATACTGCTAGCCTCAAGAGAATACATTGATTCCATTATTATCCCCCACCAGTGATGCATGTCCCATCCCGGGGATATAGCGGAGGCAGATGCAGGTACCTGTGTCACCCTTCTCAATAGCGGTTCTGTATTTAGGCAAAACTCAAACTTGGTAAGGACTTTCAGGGTTTTCAATTAGTTTTAAGGTATGTGGCACTTACAAGGTAGTAGGGGGTACCGATCTCATCGTAGGTTTATTGGAGTTCACAAAATAAAATTCCGCTTGGTACAGTAACCTCTTCACTTGCTTTATTGTTTAATTCAGCTTTTTGCTACATTACATACAGCCCTTCATTAAAATTAATTATTTTCTTTGAGTTTTCCTTAAGTGTGTGTTATTTTTTGAATGCATTTCTTGAATGCAACTGATCATTTTAAGCAATTCTTTTACACAACAGTACTCACACACGTTTGGTCACCATCAGAACTGTTGCATGAAACTAGGGTTACTGTATTCTGTAATATGCACCTGTCTGCACTGAAGCATTTGTATCAGCAGACAAAGTTTCCGCTGATATCCCATCATGACTTTTTTCTTAAAGGCGTACAGCCTCTATACATGAAACCCCAATATCTGACAACTAAGCACATGGGTACTTATTTGCAAATCTTTGCTGAATATATGCTATTCAAATTTTACAATTTAATGTTACTTTTTTTTGTAACATACTAGTAGTTAAAACAAAGCCCTTTTTTACTCTAGCTTTAAACTAGGGGTGCTAGAGTCTGTTTAATTTATTAAACACTTAAACTTTAAAATATATTGTTTAAACGTTAATTAAAAACATTGAGAGTGCTATTACTTATTTTTAAACAGAGAGCTTTTTATAAATTACTGCATATTTGTCTATAAATAGGGCTTGGTGGTTTACCCCAACTTTTCTACTCCAATTTAGAAATGCAATTGATCGCTGTTAAGCCATTCGTGTACCTCAATCACAACTGAGAAACGCGTTAACCCTTTCAGGACCAAACATTTTTCAATGAGGTGCTCCCGTTTTAACTCCGTGTGTAAATTCACAAAATCCATTTTTTACAGTAGCATCTTGGAATTGGTGGCCTTTTTTTCAGAACACTCTGGGGAGCATTATAAAGTGCTTCAGAAACCATACAAACGTTTTGCTTCCCCATCCCAAACACAATATTTAAATAAATAAATAAATAAATATTTATTTATTTTAAAATGTATTTTTGTATTCTGCTTAGAGATATATGCATACAAATGTGTTATACTATGACCTGAGAGACCTTACAATACTTTCTGAATATTTTCTTAAAATATTGATGATTGTGCAAATTGCAAGACATTGTTTCATCTGAGTGACTGCAATGACATCATACATGTTTATTCTCAGGGTTCTTATAAGCAATAATGGACACTACTCTCAATTATTATTTTTTTTATTCATTCCATTATCAGTAATAAGGAAAAAAAAAACATACCTGATAACTTTAAATGAAATATCTGCTTATATCCACTTGCTTCTTTATTTATAAATGTTGCAACTAATATATATAATATAAAAAACTAATACAAAAAAATTAATTAGAATAATCGCAATTACTCTCGTGATTAAAAAATGTAATCTTCGTTCATCTCGGTTTTAATCGCATATTAAATTGCTACAATTACTAATCTAATTTAAATTTTTATTACCGATGCTGTTATTATCCTTAACTGTAAATCAAGTCGTTTAAAATGTATTTATGTATTTATTTAACCAGGAAATTTACCCATTAAGACTGTGACCCCAATTTACTAGGGGCCATAATTTAGAAATTACAGATACAACCAACACAATAAAACCTGCGGTTCAAGCTTGATCAGCAGCACACAGAGATCAGAAAACAGAATAAACAGGAGATCTACTTTTAAATAGGATTGTGGGCTGAAATATATATTTTTAAATAATTCTAAATATGTAGCTATAGTAAGCCCTTCTAGGAAATTAACAGTTAATTGTGAAGAGAACATAAAAAAACTGTCATATCCCAAAACTGCAAACAAGAAAATTGGTAGGCTTTACCTACTCACAACCCCCCCCACCCCCAAAAAAAAAAAAAAACAGCAACACAGCCAACTCCAGTGGCGTGACTAGGCCTGGAAGTGTGGGTGGGTCCAGTTTATGTTGGACAGGCAATGACCAAAGGAAATAGTTAACATTTCAAACATGATTTAAATGAATTAAAACCCTGACTACATCAAATATTTCCCCTGTAAATCCATTTAAAATGTTTGAAGTTGACAAAAAATAAATGTACACATATCCGCAGTGAATTCACTTTTTAAAAAGCCAAACCAGTGAGAACTGTGGCAAAGTGGTTACCAGTGTGCAGCGGTGATCAATAAACAGACAACGAGAATCCAGGTGCATTTTATATCCAAGTGTCTGATGACACAAAACACACAGTAAATAATATCAATGATAAGCAATGCAGCGGCGTGTATTGCTTTACTGTAATCTGCGGGTTGGTCCCGAAATAATGAACAGTACCAATCTTAAAATACCGACACGAAACATACACAAGTCCACAGTGAGTGCTGAAGTGCTCGTGGTGTAATTACAGTTCTCCGTGAAATAGTGCAATGTTGTCCCGGTTTAGTGCTGGCCTTTGGCGACCGCTCCGGATCGTTGAGTCATCTAAATAACAAACAATACAAGACACGACACACAAAACAAACAAAACACTCACGGTTCACAACACAGTTCTCCTTCCGGTTAACCATTACAAAGGAATAGATCACCTCGCTCTGTCCCCTTTTGTACCATCTATCATGAATCCTTGGTTAAGAGTGCAACAGCTCCTCCAGTCCGCGGCTGCCACATAGTTTCCCTTCCGGTTCGATGATTTAGTGTACTGGAGCTCCGCCCCCTTTCTGGATAACCAACTTCTGTCTAACCCTGGGAATGAATTGTCTGGCCATCCAGTCCTGGGCACTCTGTTCCCTTTACACCGTGCCCTCACAGGTCGGGAGGGAGATGAATCATTTTGTCTCTGTCACAGAATACATTAATATTACATTTTAAGCAATTATGAAATAAAATGAAAGTTAGTAAATGAATAACCATTGCCTAGTTGGTATCCTCTCGTCTGCTCCATCTTACAGGGTAAGGTGTCAGCGCTTGCTGTTGAATATTGCATTTAGTCATACTCCAGTGAAGTGTACAGGTGGCCATTGGGATCAAAACTCTAAGTGCATGCATATTTGGAAAGATATACGTAGCAATAATCTAAAACTTAAATTAGTGTTGGATATTTTTTCCCCTCAGTCGATTTGCGCTGTATTTGCTGAAGACTGAAGCCTTTCTCTATTGCTGGATGTGTCCGATTGTGGCTTTCATGAGGCCAAATGTGTCATTTTGAAAGCGGCTGTTCAATTTGCTAAGTTGACAATCTAAAATATGATTCCACAGTGCTCTCAAATCTTCATTAGAGTGCTTCCTGGTTCACATTGCCAAAGATGAAGTAACAAACAAATCAAGCAGACGATTTGGTAGTTTTCTCTTCCAGCATTTCTTTTCACATGTTGCCATTTCCACTGCTGAAGTAGATGTAAATTAATAATTTGCAGATGTCTGTCCGTTTTTGTTTTGCCATGTTGACCGCTGCAGTACTATTAATTATTCTGCAAGTTTGCTTAAGCTTCACATTTAAAATAAAGTTGGAATATGGAAATGCCTTGGACTTTGAAAAGATCCGTGCCAGCTGCCTCAGAAGCGTCTTTCTGTCCAATGAGCCGTCAGAACGTTTTTAAAAAAGAAATAAGCCTCCCATTCATTTTTAGTGCTTTGCTCCATTACGCGGTTCAGTGACTAACTTTCTATTTAAACAATAACTGCACTCGGACCCTCAATGCAATGTTGCCGCGGCCAGGATTGAAGTACAGTGTGCTGAAAGGTTCAAGCAATGCGATTTAACACGCATTAAAAAAAATAATTAATCTCCAAAAAAATTAACCCGTTAATCGCAGAAGTTAACTGCGATTGACAGCCCTAATTTTATATACAGTAATGCCCCTCTGTGATGTCACACGAAAAAAACTCCCATCAGGGAGTGAACATCACTCCCTCCCCTATCCAATGATATGTGTTTTAAGCCTGTACTGCAAAGTATGATGGCCTTTGTAAGTCATCAAAACGAAGTGCATATTTTATCGTGTTTACACGATCGCAGTCCTAGAAGCCCACTTCAGTATGATCGTGTTAACACGATCCTGGTCCTTAAAGGGTTAATAGTGAAATTGATTTACATTTCTGTGAACAACTAAATGGGCTTTTAAATCGTTAGTCTTTCTTTTTTATTTTAAAGCAGAAGTGACTCCTTTTAATGTAAATAGTTACGCATAATGATTGTAATAGTCTGTCTAGCATGAAAAACTTTTTCATTATATTTTTCATTATAGCTTTAGTAAAGATTAGTTGTTTATAGGGCTGTAACGAAGGGTACGTTTTGACCTTCGAAGGTTCGGAACATATTACTGAAGGAAGGTTCGAACCTTTGCTAGTACTAATTTACTGGTGACTTCACCATAGCTACTAGTATATGTTTGATTGAAAATCCTATCCTCTTACAGGAAATCCATATAAATGGAATAGAACATTTAACATAGTTCAAAAATGTTATATAGAACAGTAATCATGTTTTCATCATTTAAATAAAAATACAATTGCATGTTTATGGACACGTAATTCATGCTGCTTGAGATACTCATACTTAAAATCCAGGGCTGGCAATGGAACGTGAAACAAGCAATGCGATTGGTTGAGCAAGCAAGCTGTCCATATATTGGATGGATACTGGCAGTTGGAGTCTTGTCACATATTCAAAATCACTGCGCTGCCTCACAGAATTGAAAGTACCGGTAGCCTTGTTGTTTACAGTTACAGATGTACAGTACAACTATGAGTGACCAATTACCAGCAAAAAAATCCCAACAGTCGTAAGTAGACATGCCGATTAAAGAACTGGATTAAATGAACTGGAAGACAGCAAACAGAAGAAAAATCGCTGTCTTTATACACACTCGCCCCGACTGTCACTTCAAATGTATTTTTAGCGGTTTGTAAACATTATAGAAAAACACACTTCTGCACATTATTCACTCCTCTCCGACACAGACCTTGAAAAATTACTGAAGTCCAAAACCTTGTTGAATTTATTTCTGTTCCTCCCGTCTGTTCTGCTCAAACAGTGTGTCTGCACTGAGAGGAAAAAAAAAATGTAACTCTGTGTCGTCTTAACTCTGCCCCCCCTGGTGTATCTTTTTAATGGCAGTGTACACGATATCAAAAATGAAGATGTACTTTCTTTTGCGTGTTTCAATTAAATTCATTTACTCAGCTTAATTTAGTGTGTAAATTATTTGGTTTGAATTATGCATTTATTTTCCAGCTAATTCAACATTTCAAATGTTCAAAGAATATTGGTTACTTGCCCCAGCGCTACACTTTTATGTATCTGGAGAATGGTTTCAATTGTGACCAAACTTGGTCTGGACTTAAACTATTTTTATAGTGAGTCTCTCACACAGTGGATAGATGGCAGGGTTGAGTGTCTCACACAGTGGATAGGGGGCAGGGTTGAGTCTCACACAGTGGATAGGGGGCAGGGTTGAGTCTCTCGCACAGTGGATAGGGGGCAGGGTTGAGTCTCTCGCACAGTGGATAGGGGGCAGAGTTGAGTCTCTCGCACAGTGGATAGGAGGCAGGGTTGAGTCTCTCGCACAGTGGATAGGGGGCAGGGTTGAGTCTCTCGCACAGTGGATAGGGGGCAGGGTTGAGTCTCTCGCACAGTGGATAGGGGGTAGGGTTGAGTCTCTCGCACAGTGGATAGGGGGCAGGGTTGAGTCTCTCGCACAGTGGATAGGGGGCAGGGTTGAGTCTCTCGCACAGTGGATAGGGGGCAGGGTTGAGTCTCACACAGGGGGCTGGGTTAATATTTCCCTGGAGGTGGATGTGCTTGGCAGCATGGCTTCATGGAATGTTTTTAAAGGCCTACAATACTTAAAAATAAAAAAATAAAATAAAAAATCTTCCCTAGCAGTCCTTTGTGGAGAGCTGATATATTTTTGTAAACCCTCTCAACTTACCATGAACAATTTGAAATGTCAGGATCATATTTTCAGTAAACTCAAATCTGCGATTTTACCTATGACATAAAATAGCTTTCATATTGGTATATCTGTTTCAGGATCATAAAGACCCAGTGTTTTGAGAGCTGGAATGATTTCATATACAAATGTGATTCTGCTGGTCAGGGTTGTTGAATGATTTCATATACAAATGTGATTCTGCTAGTCAGGATTGATTGTAGGTACAAGAAAACCCCTTTTGTAATTTTACAGAGCTATTGTTTCTGTATACAGTTTTGATTTTGTTCCTGTCTGAGGTTTGATGGACTGTGCTGTGTTCCTCGTCTTCTACGGACTGTAAATACAAGTATGTTGTTTCAAAGCAAAGAACTAACATGGTGTGGGACTGACTGATTGACGTTTCCTATTCACGGGGGATGCAGCAGTATAAGAAGGGTGAGATGACCCCGGGACAGTCATGCTTCATCTTTGATGTGAAATGTTTGACTGGTACAATGATTAAACTCGGCTGTTTTGGCTGTAAAAATGTGTTTTGTTTTTCATTTGCTTTCTTTTAAATAACAGATTTCAGGCTGAGTTTACTGTAAGGTACTAGAATGAGTTTGCAGCCGGTCTTAAGGTCAACATTGCAACAATACTGGCAAGTTCTGGACTTCTTTATGCTGTGTTCAGCAATGCAACAGTTTGACCTGGAACAATCAGGTGTAGAGTTTAATGCAAATCAACTTGCTGCTGGTATTTAAAACAAGTGTGTTGGTAATGTGTGCCCCCCCCACTATTAACATAAATATTAAATGAATATTCGAATATGCTTTAGCACTATTAAATAGCTGAATGGCTTGCATGTAGACCTCTGTAGATTCCTGTAAGGTCAGGATTCTACACTAATGTACCACCGGAAGTAGGACTGCAACAGTTAGGATTTTCAGAAACCGGCATTTGCATAAAATTCCAAACTGAACTGAAACCAATGTTTGTACAATGAAAAAGCGTTGGCAGTCACAGCAATGATTTAATGTGGTAACATAAATCAAAAGTTATGATAAGACTTGCGTGATTGCCCTCAGTAGGGATAACTGTGGCTTCATACTTAGTCTGGGTGTTCAGTGGGTAGGGCTGTTTTCTTTAGGCTTCTTGCTGAAAATAGTAATGATGCAAACAAACAAATGCAAAAATATTGAAATAAGATGTTGGTAGAGGTCTCAAACTATTGTGAAACTGGATTATTATTATTAGTATTAATAGTCATTTAGCAGACACTTATCTAAATCGACTTCGAGACCCCAGGGGGTGAACTGTGCATCATAGCTGCTGCTGCAGAGTCACTTACAGTAGGACCTCGGTTTTACGTCGCATCCGAAGGAATACGCAGTAAACTGAGAGAAGCCAGTGTAAGGGATGTTTTCAATAAGGGATGTCCTTGCATTGCTAATTCTTCTATACTGTACATACTGTTCTGTGTGCCATGATGAAAGTTGACAACCATACGGATCACTCTAAATTTTGAATTTACAGCTCTGCAGGGGATGCATTTTACTGACATACTCAGTTCTGTTAATTTAATTTCTGTAAAACTATGGATCTTTCTATTAATATCAAATTAATTTGGTCCTACAAATGCAAGAAAGTATATGAAGGTGTTTGCTGTAGTTAAGATAAGATAAGTTAAACCCAAGTTTTGACATTGACTGAG